>NC_083721.1:5263712-5566742 GCF_028564815.1 Eubalaena glacialis | reverse complement strand
CCCCCCCCACCCAAGATAAAGAGCAAACACACAATTAGCTGAATTGAAGAGTTTATTAAAAGGTTAAAAACTGTCTTGTACCCTGGCATCGTGGACACTTAGAGCATCTTTTTTTGTGTTCTACAACACATCTGCACACCTACATTCACTTCATAAGCATCATTTAAAAACATTGACCATTTTTCACTGATGCCTAAAAAGAGTACAAAAAGTGAATGAGATGCAGCCCTCACCCCTCACACACACTTCCGAGGAGATCAGGTATTTACCCAATGAGGTTGACACCGAGAAGGATCATCTCCTTGTTGAAACTTAAGGGTTTTAGGGATCTTCTGGTCCAATCAGGTCTACCAGATGGCCAAGCACGCGATCGCCTGGTGAGTTCCCAGAAGGGTCAGTGTCAGAGCCAAGCCTGTCAGTGCAGTGTTCTTGCTGTTACACCACGTGCCTTGCTGACGCCAAATCCTCCTATGATTCGACGTAATTAAACAAACACAATTTTCCATAGTGGGCAGAACAGGCACAAGAGGCAGCCCAGCAGACAAGCACATCTTGAGAACAGTCTTTGAAATGGGTGGGCTCTGGAGGGTTTTCCAGTTGGATCAGAGCCATAAGAATGTCCCCTTCTGGGGGCTCTGGGAGCCCTTGTTGGAAGCATCTTCATTACGCTTGGCTTGATGCAAAAAACTCCTACTCCTCTTAAAGGAAAGAAAGGCACCTTGATGGCGAGGGTTAACTCTTTCCTCATAAGTGGGCTGAATGTCATTCACTAAGATTCACTAAACTGAAGATCATGAAAGAGTTTAAAAAGGAAGATAAGTAGTTTCAGTGGGACGGGAATGTTCTCTTGTCATGTGGCTAAGCCATCAGAGGAATAGGTACAGCATTGGGCTAACAGTTCCTTGAAATACAATCAGTTCAAATGTATGCATCTTTACCTGGCTTGTCCTTGGCTTTGCCCCAGCAGAGTGCATCTCTTGAGATTGTCATCAGGCCACCTTCCTGGGCAATGGCAGAGCAACCTCTCACGCTGGATGGGGAGACAGATGTTGGAGGTTGTTGGCATGGTGTATGGGTGTGTCTGATGTGTGTGGTGCCGAGTGTGGGCACAGTGGTTGCACAGAGAATTGTACTCTTGTTCAGGGCAAGGATCCTCATTTTCCACCTACCTGGGGGCTGGATGCAGGGTCAGCACCCAGCACCATCACTTCCCCAGCTCAGAAGTCACCACCTTATAAGACACTTGTAATTTCATATCTAGAAACAGGAAGCGTCTTTTAAATAGACTGCTAAAGTATTTCTCCAGAGCGTGGCAAGAGGAGGTCCCCTCTATTTAGGGAGGCACTGAGCCCTTAGGGAAACCTCAGAAGGTGAGAGATTGAGGCAAAAGCTGAATTAACTCTTTGAGAGCAGAACAGAGCACAGTTGGAAATGCCACCTTCCCTCTGATCGTGATGCCTGGGTAGACCCGGTACCCACCCAGGTGGTGGTCCGGCCCCACGCCCTGCTATCCTCAAGGACCCTTCTCAGTATCTTCCCCAGATACAAACATGAATATACATCCCAGTTGTTTTTTTCTCCGAGGAAGGGCTATCTCTTTGAGGCAGAGCACAGCCTCTCTGGGGAGGCACGATGCCAGAAAGGATAAACATTGCCTTTTCTCCCTACAGCTGGTTTGAAGTTTCTGGGACACAAAGAGCTTTCTGGCTTTGCCAAGCTTGTCTTGGGAGATGAAACAGGTACACCTTGCCATGTGCTCAAAGTGACTTTTCCCAAGTTTTTTCTCGTTCTTTCTGGAAAGTGAGAGATTGAGAAGAGGAAAGAAAAAAAATTCCCATCAAACTGTAAAAATCTGTAAGTAGATCACACCCAGAAGTCTAAGCTGTAACTAGTCCTGCCAGAGAGTGGAGGAGGGGCTGGTGCTGCCCAGGTCTAATTACTGTCAAGAGCAATAGCGGGGCTCAGGTTTGCACCGTACTCGAAGGGTAATGGGTCGGCCTCCAGGGTTCCATGGATGCTGGCAGAGACTCAGCATGATGTTACTCATGGCCCAGCAGTCGGCATGAGTGCCACGTTCCCATCGGCCCCCCCGCGCCCCCAGGCCCATGCGTGATGCCGAGCAGCCAGGTGGACCTTGCACACTCAGGGGGTTTGTGTCACAGCTGAGGAACCCTGAGCTTAGGAAACCCCACCCATTTGTTTCCAACTGAACAAATATTTATAAGATGCCTACTATGGGCCAGCTTCTTCTGTTCTAAGAACTGGGGATGCAATGGACAGGACAAAGAGTTCTGCCCTCATGGAGCTGACATTCCAGTGAGAGAAGACAGATAATGAGCAGTAGCCATGATAAATAAGTAAATTACGCAGGCAGTTAGAAGATGATAAGGATATGGATAGAGAGCACAGAAGGTATAGGGGCGCAGGAACGCCAGGAGAGGGGCAGGAATGTGGCGTTACATAGGGTATTCAGGGAGGGCTTCAACGAGAGGATGAACCCTCTGCCTCTGACAGGTCATTTTGGGCCGATGGGTGGAAAAGAAACGTGGAGCTCAAGACCCTTGGATATTAAATTGTTGACAATCTTCCCAGGTGACCTTCCAAGAGCTGATGATATTCTCTGAGTCACATTCTTTGGACGAAGATGCCATCTGAATGTGGACATACTGTGAGCTCTCTTTAAACCTCTGCACAATAGGTGACTATAGTGAACCAGTCCTTGGATTCCTGGTCCTAGTCCGGTGCCTGGAGGCTGCACACACTCTCTACCACTGCTGGAAACAGATGTACAGAGTTCACCGCTTCTCTGGGAGGCCTCAGCCATTTCCTTAAAAGTCACGTGAAGATTTTGGCATATGAGGACTCAAGGTCCCAGGTCAGAGGGATCTTTCCTGGGTGGTGATCTCCCACTTATTTTAAAAGCAAATTAAGCAACAGTGTGTTTTCTTTGTCTTAAGATATTATCGAGATTCGCTGAGCGACCAGCTTTAAGACCATCTCGCTCTTCCATCTCTCCCCACCTCCCTTCTCCAGCCTCTTCTCTTTGTGGGTAGCACAGCAGAGGTGGGTACCAGGCAGTGACCCAGGTGGAAGCACTAGGGTTCCCGTGGGTGTGCATGTGCTCAGCGCTGTACCCTGGCTGTGCAGCAACAGAAGACCTTGCTCACTTTAGGAAGGAGAACATCTTTCAGGCTGCCAGCCAGGTGGATGCCTCAGAGGAAACTCAGTCTGTTGACCCAATAGCGATTGTCCATTGACCCTAGAGTTTTTGGCCAGAGGATAAAGAATTTATCTGAGCTTCGCCACTCCAAGATACATCAATCTGGCTGCAAACTTAGGCTAGTAAGGTGACCTTTGGAAGGCATTATAAATCAGATTAGAGATGGGCAGATGTCCAGAGGAAAATGATCACTCCTCTCAATAATGGACTTTTTAATCCACAGAGACCCCTTTAATCCGGGTCTCTTTGTAGATATTAACACCAGGCCCCTACCTGAGGGGTAGGGTGAACTTTTTGATACAGTGCTTATGTGTTGAACTCATTTTAATGAGCATTTCCAAGGCAGTATTATTGAAAGCAATCCATTCCAGAGGCAGACATGATGTGGAATTTTTTATTTTTGCACATCTTGAGATAAAAATTTTTTAAAAATGTAAACTTCTAAGTTTGGGGAATATAGTAAGTTTTAGGTTGATGAACAATAGAGCTTTAATTTTATTTTTTCCCAGAAAGTAGCATTTCATTTCTTTGCATTAAAAAAAAAGCAGTCTGTGAGAGTCTGTGAGGATGCAAACAATAAGCTGTCAACATGGGTTAAAGTCTGAGACCACGGCAAGAAACAAACATTTCGCATCCAGGAAGTCACCTAATGTCAGGGCCAGCAGGTGGTCCTGATGTGGTCCTGGATCTGCTCTGCAGACGCTCGGTATCACTGAATCTACGTAGGCAAATGGGCTTGCCTGGAAAGTAAATGGAAGGAAGGAATGATGGAAAAGATGGAGGGAAGAAGGGAAGGAGCGAAGGAAGGAGAGAAGGAAGGAAAGAGGGAGGGACAGAAGGACAGAAGGAGGCAGAACAGGAAAGAAATTTCTGAACATGTTCCCAGATGGCAATGGCTGGCACCAGCCTAGGCTGGTGGCTTAAAGGGGAGCCTGTAGAGAGTATTAAGGGAGTGGACGTATTTGTACAGTCTGCTACCTTGGCAACTGAGCAGCTACGGGCATTTGAACAAGTTTTCTGGTCAATGCCAAACCTCTGACATGAGACCTAAGAGAGGCTGGAATGGGGAGTTGGGGGGGTCTTTCTAAGGTGTACTATGTAAGGGTCATGGGAAGGAGAACACAATTCATACTATTTAAGAGTAAATGCTCTGTTAGGATGAGCCACATGGAAAATAATTTAAACTGAGAGGAAGGAAAAGAAAGTTAGATTTCAGAGGAACATCACTTACTCTTGACTCGTTTTCTCTGGGTGCAGAGGAGTGAGTCAGAGGAACAGACACTAAGATGGTCTACTGCACATTTAGATACTGGTTATGGTGGTGGCAGGACAGGTCCCTGAGGACAGGATGCACAGACTTCTCCTGGTCCAATCTTCCTGCCTCCAGTGAGCTGGGGCTGACGGTGGGACTCTAGAGTAGGGGTCTGCAAACTTTTTCTGGAAAGAGCCAGATGGTGAATAGCTCCAGCTTTGCTGGCCATACCATCTCTGTTGTAACTACTCAACTCTGCCATCACGGCATGAAACAGCCATGGACTAAATGCACATGGTGTGCATGGCTGTGTTCCAATAAAACTTTATAGATAAATACAGCAGTGGGCTGGATTTGTCCCGTGGGTCATAGTTTTCTGACCCCTGGTCCAGCTAGAGGGCCAGGTGTCGTTGGGAGGCAAAGAGCAGAGCATATGAAGGGGCTTAGAATACCTGGCCAGCCCCTCATTAAAACTCAGACCTGCTGCATCTTCTGTGTCCCTCCCCTCTATCCTGGGGAGGTCAGACTCTCGGAATCCTCGCTGGTTTATTAAATTGGGGTCTTGATTCAGCCCTGGTGTTTGCAAATACAAGCATCCCTAGGAAGGAGGACCCAGCGATCAACAGGAGACAAGAGAAGTAGACATCGAAATAAAGGCAGACCACCTTTTCTTTTTTATTTCACTTAGACAAAATGCAAAGAGTGTCTCATTAAATTAAAAAATAAACAAAAAAGAAAACCAAATTGATTCCCCCCACCCCTTCACTGACGGCACTCGTCCTAAGTAACACAGAAGGAGGTCAAATCAAGGACTCAATTTCTAATGGGAAAGAAAGGTGTGCAAACATGACAAACATTACCCCCGGCCCCCAAATCAAGGTTCCTTTTAAATTCACGAAGAAGGTAATTTTTTTTTCCTGTTTTCTTTCTTGAATCTTGTGTGATAGAACTTCCAGTCAGAAGGTTGAATGAGTCCCCCATGCACATTGTAGAAAATCAGTAAAAATGCAATAGCCCATGAAGATCATAAAACTGGACTTCTTTCCCCAAAAATCAGATGCCCAGGCAGATGGAGCTCACACTCAGACAGAAAAAAAGCAGGAGAGTCTTTGCACTGTCTGTGGTTTTTTCCAGTATTTTCTCTCTCTCTCTCTTTTTTTTTTTTTTAATATATTTTGGCAATTTTCTTTCATTATAAATATTGGAATTCTGTAAAAAAAAGGTAGCTTTGATTGAATTTTTTAAACCGTATTTACAACCGCTGTCCAGTCATGCCGTTGGTTATACCAGGGTGTAGGACTTGGTGTAGGGATTGCTGCCTTTCAAATGGCCCCGAGAGTCCAGCAGGGATTCCTGGGAGCTGCTCATCTTGGCCGCCTGTCCCAGCTCCACCCCCTCCCGCTGAGGTAATGTGGCCACGGCCCCCTGCTGCCACTGCTGTCCGTCCCTCGTGGAGGCCGTGGAGGAGGCAGCCTCCATGGGGATGGGCTCGAGGACCGGGGGGCGTTTCAGGGTCCGACTTTTCTGGGGCTCCAAGCATGCCTGCCCTAAACTCGGGTCCCTGCTGGCGCCTGGACCACTTCGATTCAACAAGAAGTCCATTCGAAGGTATGGAGGCAAGTGGATGAGGTCACCTGGAAGGAAACACAGAGGGTTAGGTGGGCTCTTCACTTGGTCAGCAGGTGCTGGCTGGCCCTGTGCCCACGCGATGGGCCACTCGGGGTATTATAGGTGGGAATGTCCCCACGCCTGGGCACGTTTCCCGAGACCCCTGGTCAGAGCCCCTGCAAAGGCATCATCCCAGGCCTCCTCCACCAGGCGCAGGGAGAGCTGGCTTTCCTGCGGCTTGTTCACTTAAGCTCTTAAATGTCATACTTTCACCAGAGAAATAGAGGTAACAAGATCCTTGGAAACCCCACCACGGGAAACACCAGAGGCAACCGCGCACGCGGGCTATCAACGGTGATGGGCTGAACCCTGGATGCAGTGGGCAGTGGTCGGGAGAGTGCAGGGCTTGAGGAGGGAGACAGGGACGCAGAGCAAAGAATGATGGGGTCTCAGCACTTCCACGGAACTGTGTGACCTTGGCCGCCACTTAGTTACCGGTTTCTGTGATTGCTTTTGGTGGAATCCTTACCAGGCTTTGCCTGCCTGCTAAACTGCTTGTGTCTCTTCTGTTTCGGTCAGTGCCGTGTAGACAAAGAAGAACAGCTTAGACCGAGTATCAGGGTTTCTACTTCTTTCTCAGGATCACTCATTTGGCTTCTATGATGCCAGGGAAATGCACCCTCTTCAAGAGAACCCACTGCGGGGAGAGAGGTTAGTGGACAGAATCCAGCTGCCCCCCCAGCCCTGACGCGGAGGCCACCTGTCCTCTGGGCTGCTCCCAGCACTGCCTGACACGACAGGTTCCCCTGATGACAAACCCCACCTGATGTGGGATTTCTCAATGAGGGGTTCGCTCAGGACTTCGCCATCGCCCGGCTACAGTCTTCTCAGCAGTGCACTACAGCCGAGGGTCGTCCTGCCCACCCCTTCCTTCCCCTCCTCCTGTCACAGGGTTCACATCTGTGTCTTGGTCTGTGGGCCCTCCTTGCCGGCTTCTGCTGTAACGGAGCAGGACCCTGTGGGGACTTCCTGGAACAGACACCAGCCATGCCCTCCACCTGCTTCTTGTTTGCAGAAAAACTTTAGCCGACTAGGCCCTCCCCAAGTTCCAAAGAATAAATTTAATCAGAGAAATAAGAAGATGCAGACACAAAGGACAATAGTCAAGGAAGACAAAATAACAATAGTTTAGTCACTAAACACAGTCAAGGATCTTTAGTTCCTCCTCAAGGGCTATAGAGAACATTCTGAGCCACATCCTTTGAGCTGTTCTGTAGATACTGAAACCCCACCAGGTGGAAGGAGTTAACTGCATGCTGCCCACCAGCAGGAAATCCCAGACCGGTTGGAACCAGAAGGTTGATGATGTTGACTCCCAATTACCTCACCACCAACCAATCAGAAGGATGTCTGCGAGCTGATCATGACCCCCACAACCCTCTCCTCAGCACGTAGCCCCTTTTTCTTTTCCCTATAAAATTTCTGAGCAAAGCCTGAGAATGGGGAGTTGGTTCTTTGGGACATGAGTCCACCTTCACCCCAGGATTGCCAGCTTCCTCAATAAAGCTGTCTCTCCTTTTACCCAACATCCGTTTCTCAGTGTTGGATTCTTGAGCAATGAGCGGCTGAACCTGAGTTCAGTAATACTGCTCCCTCTTTTTATCTTTATTCTTTACAAGAATCCTCCCACCCCCCCATCCCCACCACCAAATCCCTTGCATGTCTGATCTGTCTTGGCATCCGCTTCTTGGAAAACCTGAACTGGCACAGCTGCCATCACCATCAACTAAGGCAACTGTTCTTTTGAAGTTCAACTGTAACCTCTAATTGTCACGTTTCATGGTTTCTTCTTGGTCCTCACCCTACTTGTACCACCTACAACATTTTGTGCTGTTGATCTTTTTGTTTTTGAAACTCTCAGCTTCCACAGAACTTTGCTCTCCCAGAGCTCTTCCTACATCTCTGACTGCGACTTGTTACTCTCCTTTCCTGGACCCTGTCCTCCATCCACCCTCTAAGACGGGTTTTCCTGGTGCCCTGTGCTCAGCCCTCTCTTGGAGGCTCAGCACTCACCTCATCTCATTATGAATAGCTCACATCCATCTTTTCCATTTTGCTCTCTTTCCTGAGACCTAGACTTGAATTTCAGATGCTTTGCTAGATATTTCCACATGAATGTCCATCACGAATTTTATATTTTGTATTTATTTATTTTTTTAACATCTTTATTGGAGTATAATTGCTTTATAATGTTGTATTAGTTTATGCTGTATAACAAAGTGAATCAGCTATATGTATACATATATCCCCATATCCCCTCCCTCTTGCGTCTCCCTCCCACCCTCCCTACCTCACCCCTCTAGGTGGTCACAAAGCACCTAGCTGATCTCCCTGTGCTATGCGGCTGCTTCCCACTAGCTATCTATTTTACATTTGGTAGTGTATATATGTCCATGCCACTCTCTCACTTCGTCCCAGCTCACACTTCCCCCTCCCCATGTCCTCAAGTCCATTCTCTATGTCTGCATCTTTATTCCTGTCCTGCCCCTAGGTTTGTTAGAACCTTTTTTTTTTTATTTTTTAGATTCCATATATATGTGTTAGCATACAGTATCTGTTTTTCACTTTCTGACTTACTTCACTCTGTATGACAGACTCTAGGTCCATCCACCTCACTACAAATAACTCAGTTTCATTTCTTTTTATGGCTGAGTAATATTCCATTGTATATATGTGCCACATCTTCTTTATCCATTCATCTGTCGATGGACACTTAGGTTGTTCCATGTCCTGTCTATTGTAAATAGTGTTGCAGGGAACACTGTGGTACATGACTCTTTTTGAATTATGGTTTTCTCAGGGTATATGCCCAGCAGTGGGATTGCTGGGTCATATGGTAATTCTATTTTTAGTTTTTTAAGGAACCTCCATATTGTTCTCCATAGTGGCTGTATCAATTTAAATTCCCACAAAGAGTGCAAGAGGGTCCCCTTTTCTCCACACCCTCTCCAGTATTTACTGTTTGTAGATTTTTTGATGATGGCCATTCTGACTGGTGTGAGGTGATACCTCATTCAGACTATACTACAAAGCTACAGTAATCAAGACAGTATGGTACTGGCACAAAAACAGAAATATAGAACAATGGAACAGGATAGAAAGCCCAGAGATAAACCCACACACATATGGTTACCTTATCTTTGATAAAGGAGGCAAGAGTATACAATGGAGAAAAGACAGCCTCTTCAGTAAGTGGTGCTGGACAGCTACATGTAAAAGAATGAAATTAGAACATTCCTCGACACCATACACAAAAATAAACTCAAAATGATTAAAGACCTAAATGTAAGGCCAGACACTATCAAACTCTTAGAGGAAAACACAGGCAGAATACTCTATGACATAAATCACAGCAAGATCCTTTTTGACCCACCTCCTAGAGAAATGGAAATAAAAACAAAAATAAACAAATGGGACCTAATGAAACTTAAAAGCCTTTGCACAGCAAAGGAAACCATAAACAAGACAAAAAGACAACCCTCAGAATGGGAGAAAATATTTGCAAATGACGTGACTGACAAAGGATTAATCTCCAAAATATACAAGCAGCTCATGCAGCTCAATATCAAAAAACAAACAACCAAATCCAAAAATGGGCAGAAGACCTAAATAGACATTTCTCCAGAGAAGATATACAGATTGCCAACAAACACATGAAAGGATGCTCAGCATCACTAATCATTAGAGAAATGCACATCACGAATTTTAAAAGCCACAGTCTACAAACCCAGTTTATGAAGGCCAGCCCCTACTCCCAAACTCATCCCCAAATGCCACTTTCTCTTTTGTACCCAATCTTTTTATATGTCATCCTCATCTTCCCAGAAATTGATGTTTGAAATCTCAGAGCCCTCATTGACACCTCCTTCTCCAGGTTAATTCTACTTGCAAAATATCTCTTGACTCCCTTTTGTTCCCATCATTATGACCCTGGTTCAAGTCTTCAATACATCTTGTGGGTCCCCTAAATGCATGAACACAATAAGAGCCCAGTCACTAGACGCACTTTGCAAACTACATCGCCCAGGTTTGAGATGGACTGAAGCCCAGATCTGACCTTCCAGCAGTTTTGGAATAGACACTGCTCACTGTGTAGCCTAGTGCTTCCACCTCTTCTCACTTCGAGACGCATGCAGACAAGGGGTATTTGTGCAACACACTGGGATGAATGCAGTGGGCTCTTCCTGGCCACGTTGGGGACTGAGAGGCTGGCCATCTAAGGCTCACCTTAACTCCCTCATGGCAGACCTGGTGAGCAGCTCTGATTAGAAAACGGGCTGGGGGTGTGCAGTCCTGGAGCCGAGAGACCAGGTAAGAGGATGTGCAGGTGAGGGAGCCATGATGATGGCGTGAGCATCAATGGGAAGTGACAGGGCATGAAATTGTGAGATGTGGAACAAGCCCAAGGAGATGACTCCAGCACTGATGGCAGGTGGGACAGGTGGGAAGGAGGGGTCAGCGATGACTCCCTTCCAGGTTTCAAGCTCAGGAAACTGGGTGGACAGCAGGACTATTCATTCATTGCACAAAACTGCCTAGGAGAAAAATCATATTTTGGCGGGAAAAGATCATGGGTTTGGTTTCAGACATGCTGAGTTTCATGTGGTTGGGGACACCCCAGAGGAGATCGTTAGTGAGCATATTATTCTTAATAACGTATCTAAGGCGTAACTCATTCCTTAACTTTCCGAATCTAAGATAACTGGCAATTCTTGTTTCTCTTGCTTCAAAATATTCCCTGCTTTCCTTATTGTTGATCATGTCTTCCTCAGCCAGCCCCTTGGCGGGATCTTGGAACCTCCTGTGCCAGGCAGGGCTGCCATTAGCTTGTTGTTGTGCTAACAAAGCAGTGAAGCTGTGTGCAATTAGACAGTGACTTAGACCCCAGAACCTTCGAAGTTCAAGTTTACTCACTGAAAGAGAATAACTATTTAAAGAGAAGGGAGAGACTACTCAATGGTATAGGAGAACTAGAAGCAAAAGCAAGACAGGCTGAAAAATTACTGGAAAATGCATTTTGCACAGTTTAAATGAGCATAAGAATTTTCAAAATGCTTTGACTTTTCTTAAGAGTCCCCCCAACCCCCCAATAAGCGAAATGATGACCTTATTTTTGGGAGATTTACCATGTTGATTTCTGAGACCTTGCATTACATTGTCATGTTACTTGGTATTTATGATGCAAGAATCCACTTAGCATTTTCCCACTGGCTTTCTCAGGATGTCTTTATCCCAAGAAGTGATGGTGACTAATTATATGTTTTCATTAATATTTTTTAGCCTGTGTTCCACTAAAACAATACCTTGGTTTTGGCTCACTGAAATCAAAGGTACTCTGATTCAACGCTGGCTTCATACAGTGAACTGGATCAAAGGAAAGCCCAATAATAAATTCCTTGATGATAAATTGGCCACGACACTCTTAGAGAAAGAAATGATGTAATTTCGCATTCTTGTGAAATGAGTTTTGTAACTTGATGTATCTGGACTTTAGCTTAGAAAAAATGGTAGCATGAAGTTTACCATTATAGATTCTAATGTTGAAGGGATATATTGCTATGTGTATTAGCTTTAGTCCCCAAAAATAAAAGTATTTAAATTTAAAAAATGAAACCTTATGTCCCTAATGCCTTTTATGATGGTATTGAAAATTCTTTGTCTTCCTTTCTGGTAGTGGATGTATTCTTTAACCTTCTCTATTGGGGGTTAAATTATTTGCAAACAAATACCATGAAAGCATTAACAGAGCTGTCATTAAAAACAAAAACTGGAACAATTCTTTTGTAGCATGAAGAATATTTCTTTGCATGTGAATCAACACACCCTAATGGACCAATTTTGAAATTTGTGGATTTTTATATATCCAATTTCCTAAAAGTGATTATCTGTCTTTATTCCAAGAGTCCAGTAAATGAATTGGATTAATTGGCTCTTTTATTTATTTACATAACTAATATTATCTTAAAAATCATTTTGTTCAAGTACTTGAGAAAATGTGGAAGGCATTTACCTCCAGGGTTCTTTTAAAATGTAGGTCAAGAGTGCCTTATGCTGTTTCTGACACCCAACTAAATCTTGAGCGCTTGGCATATTTGTAATGCTTTGTCACAGATTCACGAATGGGTCTCCATCCCAGCAACTCCCCCTTGAACAAACAGGGCTTATTAAACCCCTAAAAAGCAATAGCACCTTGGTCCCAGCTGGACTGCGGGATGCTCAGGTGCTAGATTGGATGGAACGAATGTGTCTGAAATCAAAAGATTTCAACCCATGATACCTGCCCCCTGCCTGCAGGGGTTGCCACTTTAGACGTAGTGATCAAGGTAGTTGGAAAAGACTGGTGAGAATTGGAAATCCTTAATAATGAAAATAGCTCAGCACCACATCCTTATATACAAGGGCTTCTGTGTTTGCTTATTGCAGGCCTGCTAAGCATCTCTGAATAGTCAGTATCTCTGAGAGATCCAGTTTTTCAGGCAAAGCTTGATTAAGTTGTGTGATGCTCTAATTAGCTCCTTTTGACAGTGTGTGTTTTCTGATTAGCACCCCAAGTAGCCCTTTCAACTGTGTGAATGCCGTAAATGAGCTCTCTTAATAGTTCATGTGCTGACGCTGACGCAGAAGAAAGCACCAGAGAGATCGGTGGGGAGCGCTATTTATTAAAGGCACTTTACGGCCATTGAAACCCCACCTCTTTTGCTAGCCCCAGTACCAGTTAGGAAACTGGATTCTCTAAGCGTCCGTCCATTTTTATGTTCTGCAGACGTCTATACATGCCGAGACAACCATGCGCTTATGACTCCAGACAGAGAGAAATAAAATGGGAAACTATCATGACAATCTAGACACCTACGCACCTGCTTTTCTTAACCTCCCGGCCCTCCATCTGCCCGTTTCACATGGGAGAAACTAAACAACGCTTCTAACAGTGGTGATTAAGAGTGGAAGTCTGGACGACATTGCCTGCATTTAATCTGACAGGTATAAGTCTGGGCTCAGTTTCCTTACTCATAAAATGGGAACAAGAGCAGAATCGACCACAGAGGGTTATAATGAGGATTTAATTAGATAATGCAGGTGAAAGGTTTACTGTCAGACATCTCCCTTACCAGAGGGTCTGAAGTTATGGGGCTGGAGATCTGACAGAGGAATGAATCGGGAACTCTTCTTTTACCTTAGTGTCTGTCTTTCGTGGGTTGAGTAGTGTCCCCCCAAAAGATAGGTCCATATCCCAACCCTTGGAGTCTGTGAATGTGACCTGATTTGGAGAAGGGGGTTTTGTCGATGTCAGTAAGTAAAGGACCTTGAGATGAGATCACCTGAATTTAAGGTGAGCCCTAAATCCAATGACATGTGTCCTCATTAAAAAAAAAAAAAAAAAAGCAGAGGGAGATTTGAGACATAAAGAAGGGAGACGGTCATGTGAAGATGAGGCAGAGGTTGGCGTGATGGAGTCACGAGCCAAGGAACACCTGGAGCCACCAGAAGCTGGAAGAGAGAAGGAAGGGACTCTTCTCTAGAATTCCTGGAGGCAGCACAACCTGACACGATGATCTTGGACTTCTGTCCTCCCAGAAGAGAGACTATGTGTCTGTTGTTTTAAACCACCTAGTTTGCGGTCATTTGGTATAGAGGCCACAGGACCCTAATACAGAGACAGAGACAGAGAGAGACAAACAGAGAGATGGGGCAGAGAGAGAGACCGAGACAGAGAGGGAGACAGACAGAGAGAGACAAACAGAGAGATGGGGGAGAGAGAGAGACAGAGACAGAGAGGGAGACAGAGAGATGGGGGGAGAGAGAAAACAGAGAGGAGAGAGAGAGACAGAGGGGGTCAGAGAAGCACATACCCAGAGGGAAGCAGAGGGAAATCATGAAGACACAGGACCAGGAGAGATGAAAGTGAGAGACACAGAGCCACACAGAGAAGAGCCAAGGTCACTGAGTCACAGGATGATGGCTGAGAGGACTGGGAAGTGAGCCCTGTGGGAAGGGACGTAGACTGCAGACTACGAGCTAGCCCTCTCTCCTCACCTGGCCTCGACAGTCCACCCGCCCCGGGCCTCACGCTCCCCGGGCATCCCCCAGACCCCGTCTCATCAGCCCGCAGCCCACAAATTGCACCCTTCACCCCCGGCTGCCAGAGGAGCCCAGGCGCTGCTCTGACTCACTCCTTGAAGGATGAGAGGCGATTTAGCCATTATTTCCATGTTATGCCTTATTATTTGACATAATGGGCCATTTCTCATCCTCCTGTCACTGCCCTCTGGGGACCTTTGGTGCCACTAATATCCCCGAAAGTTCACACCAAATAAGTCAGCATCCATTTCTCTCTCGCTCCCTAACCACTTTGCTTACTGGTGCCATGACAACTCCAGCCCTCCGGCCTTGAACTAGCATGGATTCCCCTGGCAATCCCACATCCATCAGAAGATACGAGCTCAAAGCTTGCCATCCTCCACCCAGGGGGCCTCCGAGCCCTGCTCTGCCTGACTATGGGAAAACTGCTGTGTTAAACCCGCCTCTTTTTAGCTGAAAACCAGAAGACATGCCCCTGCCTTCCTATCACGAAAGCAAAACTTCCTGAACCTTCTCAATTTATTCAGACTCACATGCAACATTTGAACGCATTTTAGCTTTGGAAGAAGAATGGCAAAATCAATCCCGACTCCGAACAAGAACGGATCAATTCAGAAACTCTGTAATGGACGTGCAGTCCGTGAATCTGGCTCAGACAACGGTTCCCGCCTCTGGCCACGTGCACCCTGGGGAAAGAAAGCCTACAGTCGAGAACAGCGGTTCTCAGCTGAGGGTGATTTTGCCCTCCAGTGGGCAGGTGGCAACGTCCCATGATGCCCAGGGCGGCCTCCACCACAGAGCATCACCCAACCCCTTATGTTATGCGCCGCTGTTGCAAAATCCTAGCTTACGTGGTCCAAGTTCCTAATTCCACGCGGATCCTGATTTCACTTTACCCTTACTTGAAAAACATCAGATTCAATCAGAATAGGGAATGGTACTCCTCTGTCTCTCCTAATCCACAAGGAATTACCTCCTCAGTTCTTTGTGGAGGAATGTAAGGGATGCATCCGATGGAACAGGAGTTAGATGGCCTGTGTCCGACCTGACCTGACTAGGGTGGGGGGCTCAGAGCAACGGGCAGGGTGTGAGTGAGAGAGAGCTGAGCTTTGCCTCGAAATCCTGCCTCTGCCTCAAGTAGTTCTGTGACTCCTTCGAGCTTTAGCTCTTTCCTTTAGTCAAGGGAAACGGGCCTGATAATTTCTAATGAAAACCTGTAATCCTAAAAGAGTCTTTCTTATGATCTGAACTATCTCACCTGGGAAAACTGGTCATGCACCTCCGAACTAGGAATTTGGGGATGAATAAGGGACAAATGAATGCATTTTTGGGAGCCTGAAATTCCAAGGCGCATTGCAATATCCTTCCTCTCCCTGCTGGGCAATTCTTTGTAGTCAGCAAATGTGAGAACACTTGCACGCTTTCACAAAAAATTTGTGCAGAATGAAAGTGAAGCAGGGTCCCTGTGGGCTTCAGTCTCCTCTGGGGACACAAAAAAAGGAACTTTCATCAACTTCTAACAAGGTTTGATATGTGTGCTTGGATGGAGCTGGATATTGATGCAAAAGTAAGAAGCCAAGGATGCTTTACCTCGACTTCCAGCAATTTCAATAAAAACTACACAGACTTGAAACGACACTACGGCATCAAAGAGCTAGTTACAAAGGGGAGCGTGTAGTCCGCGCACACCCGAGGCCGACCAGATCTAACACTCTTCCAGTTTAATATTAATGTCACAGCAGTAATGAAAACTTGTAAATGAACCCTTCTTGGTAAATGAATCTTCACTCCCAAACGGCAACCAGGAAAAACTCTAAATAAGTAATGTGAGATGGTTATCAGAGGTCCACGTCAGTGGATTCTATTACCATTCTTGGCTTGTACTTGGGAGGCTTCATGCATTTTTAAGGGCTCATCGTTATTGAGACCCTACTCGCTGGTGAACTTTAAAAACTACACTGAGGTATAAAGTGGGGCTTTGAGTTTGCTGTGCTCGTGATTCTTCTGAAAGAGAGTAGTTCTGGATAAAAAGCAGGATTGGAAAATCTGCTCAGAAGGTAGGCCAGCTGGGAACATGTTGGGGCATTTGGAGCCCCCAGTGGGGAAGGGTCCATGAGGGTCACGTGACACCCTCAGGGACCCACACACTGAGGACCCCCAAGGAGGAGCCCTGGCTGGGGGCTCCAACCTGCTCAGCCGCGAGGCTAGCAGCCCCGTGTCAATAACCCTGCTCATCTCGACTCATCCCACAGAAGGACTTGTTCACCTGGAGCGAGATGATGCCAGGCAGAGGAAATCTATGTTGGTGGAAGTTAGGAGGCCAGAGAGTTGGGGCCTGGAGAGCAGCGGGGGTCACGACTGGTGGGGAAGGTGGGGCTGGCCTCTCAGAGCCTTGGGGGTCTTTACCCTGAAAGCAGTGGGAAGGCAAAGAAGGGATTTTAACATGAGGGTGTTGACTGCATCACTTGAATTCTGGCTTGTTGCTTCCTAGTCTGGGAATAGGATGCTTGAGACCTTGGTGCCGTATCCACACAGGACCACACTGAGAGATGCTGGTCCTTGCTGTATATTTTTTACCCTTTGTCTATTTCCAGGACCTTCAGGTCGCTTCTGGCTTGTGGTGACATCTCACCGGGCTGTCTGTGTGTGTGTGTTCGTGTGTGTGTGGGGGGGTGTCTGTCTTCCATAAGCTGGGTTTTGCCTTGTTTCTTGGACCTCCTCAATGACCTGTCTTGGGGACACTTTGTCTGCTGTCTGTGACACTACGTGCTATTCTGATAAACAAGGAGACTGTGGGAAGTGTTGGTTTAACATATTAACACTTTTATGTCTTCAGGTAATACCTGGCACGGTATTTTTACAGGGAAGATGCTCAGTAGAGATGGGTTGAACAAACAAGTGTATTATATTTGTGTTTTGATAGGGCCTTTCTGGAGATGTGGTGGACTTCCCTTCATGGTGGTGAGCCTCTCTGCTTGTCATCCACGCACTGGAATCCAGAGCTGCCTTCTGGTCACTCAGCAGGACACAGGTGGCCGTCCTGCCCCTCTGTCACAGGCCCAGGTCTCCCCCTCACTTCCACCCCCTGTAGGCTCCCCAACAATGAGAGCTGAACCTCATTATGTCCACCTAGGAAAGCAGCGAGCTGCCAATGGGCTCAGAAGTCAGAGAGAATGTAGTGAGAACGAAAGAGCAAATCTCCATATAGCTGCAGCCACTGTAAAACAGCCAGAGCACGTGGCAAGGTCGGAGGAAAGCTTGGGCACCTGTGCCCCGTGCAGGAGGGGAGGAGATGGTTGGGAAAGGGAAACGGGCTCAGGGTTCCAAGCTCGGGACCCTCAGAACAAGTCCCGCCATCACTTTCTGTGTCTGAGGGATATCGACAAAGAACAGACTGGAGTTACAGGTCGGTCCTTAAGAAGACAGAATTGCAAATGCACATCAGAAAGGTTTGGTTTTCTAGGAGGGAGTCAGAATGAGCCCATTCAAATGTTAAGGTCTACCTAGAGCTGCGTGTGAATATGCGGAGATGTTGCTTCATGGCCCTGGGGTCTTTCTGACTTTAAAGTCTGCACCTTTCCAACACAGCTTGGAGGGAAGGAGACTCTTCCTGGGTTGTGGATGCCAAGCTCACTGCTGTCTGCTGGCCTCTATCTCTGCTCTTCCCTCCACGTGGACCTCTGTTCCTCAGGGTCTCTGCCCGGGTCTCCCTGCCCGTCCACCATTGAGGTCTCAGCTCACGTCTCACTGCTTCTGAGAGGACTCCCCTGACCATCTTCTCCTAAGTACCTCCTGCCAGACTTTATCCCCTTCCCGGTTTACTTCCCTTCCCAGTGCTGACCATGATCTGAAACAATACTATTCGTTTACTTGGTAAGTGTCTGTCTCCCCCCAGGAACATAAGCTCCTTCCAAGCGGGGTCTTCGTGGGTCCTGTCAGCCGTTGTATCCCCAGCTCCGAAAACAGGGCTAGGTGTGGAGTGGAAGCCAGAAAGTACACACTGGAGGAAAGGTGGGGAGGTGGGGGGGGGGTGGGCGGGAAGGAGCAGGGCCATCTCTAGAAGGGTGAAGGCCAGGGGAACTCAAGCCTTGTGCGTGTGTGCCCGTGTGTGTGCCCGTGTGTGTGCGTACATGACACGTGCACACGACAGCTGAGAACAAGGCCAGCCTTTGCAGGGGACGTGACCTGAGCAGAGGCCGGCTGGTCCTTCAGGTGGGAGCCCTGTCTCTCACTCCACTCTCTTCCCTCCCTTTAAGCACACACCCCCAGGGGAGCGTGAGGTGCGTGATGAGTGGGTCCTAAAATTAAAATCCTCAAATTGCTTCGTATAACTGGCTGTTCAGAGAACCAATAAGTTGGTGGCAAGCAATGGCCATTTCCAACCGGAGAACCTCCCCTGCATTCATCATGGCGGAGGAGTGGGGGGTCAGTGAGGTGCAGACATTTAAGGCTGGGGTCCCAGCGTCTCAGTGAGGAGATCAGAAGGGGCGGACACCTCCCTTGCTGCTGGTGGGGCCAGGCTGCATTAGGTTGCAGATTTGAAGCTTTAAATTGATTTAAGTGGCTTCCTGCAGTGGCATCTCTTGATTGCACAGGATAAGCATCATGAATAAAGAAGCAGTAGTAATCCAAGAACATCAGAAACTGGCTCCAGATGCTACCTGAAACCAAAAGTAGCTATCGTAACTGAAGTATGAGAAGTCACCTTGACCGAGAGGAAAAGAAGCTGTTAAATTTTCCAGCTATTTCTCAGAGGAATAGAGAGTTAGTTTGTTTGCTTTGTCTTTTGTTTTTAAAGATGGAAATAGTTTCTATTTAATCATTTCTAACCATTGTAATATTTGAACCAATCGGCCAATCTTGTCATCCTCACAATCATGATACATTCATTCATTCAATAACATTTATTAAACATCTGCTCTACATCAGACACAGTGTTAGGTATATACATTCCATATCATTAAGCTGGTTAAAAATATTTCTTGAACACTCGCTATGCTGCCAGATATCTGCTAGACACCAGGAGAGAAATATACAGATAACTAAGACATATTTCCTATTTTCCTGCAGCCACAATCTGGCCAAATTCATTTAGCTTAGTCCTGATTTGTAGAGAATTTAAAAGCTTGGGGTTGTAAATGGAAAAAAAAAAACCAAACAAACAACTCATCAGAAAAGAACTGATGGCAAGGAGAAAGATATCCAGAGATTTGGATGACTGATAGCATCTAGAAACACAAGGAAACACAGGTAAAGACTTTGGTTTGGAAGCCCTGTTCAAGGAACTGCTAATTTTGACACAGTCTCCAGTCAGCAGGATAATAAATTGTAACTTTAGGTTTTGTGCCCAGTGTTGAATTTAGTTCCATTATAAAGGAGCAACAGAAAGGCTTCCAGAAGGATGAAATATTTTTCTAAAAGCATATCAAATGTCCAGTAATAATAATACATCATCTAGAGTGGAAAAACAATGTTTGTGGGCATTAGAATTCATAAGGATTTAAAAAGTTATTCATACCTACAGTTATAAAATCCTTTTAGTCTAAATAGCGTATTAGGACAATAGTACCTTACTTGTGATCTTTCAGTTGTTCTGATAGATCCAGGCAACAATATCATGAGAACAGTTCAAACATTTTTTTTCAATATGAATCCAACACCATGAACAACAAGCCATCAAAAAGATACAAACCTTTAATTATTTCAAGACCGGCACACATAGGACATTTAACCTAGGAGCTGGTTCTACACAAGGGGAAGCATGGCATGTATCTCAGATGGGAGTGTGATGCATATACTTAACTGGGTGATATTGATACACAAATGAGGTAGATGCTCTCCAGGAACCAATGGCCGTGGAAGGAAAATAAACCAAAGAAGGAAGGAAGAGGGGGGCGAGCAGTACATCTGCAGACTGTCATTGGAGTCACTGTGGGAGCCCTGACAACAAGTCAACGAGGCGACAACAGAAGCTACAACTAAGGCTGCTGATGCCTGCATCAGGCGACATACAGCTTACACAAACCCCAGATGGTGGGCGTCGATGCCATGCCCATTTTACAGATGAGCCAACTGCAGCCCAGCGAGACTAAACAACCGGCCCACAGGCTCATTTTCTCCTCTCTTGTCTTCCTTACCCTCGAGGTTTACAGCCACAAAATGCCATGGCACTTCTCCTACATTTGCTGCATCTGCCTTGCAAATAAAGGCCAACAACAAAAAGTCCTTGAATAAAGACACCCACAAACAAAGTCTTCTCCCTGAGGAGGTAGAGAGCACGGAGATAAATGAAGCTATCATTCTTGACAGGAGGTTGGTGTGGATCTTGACTCAGTTTGGATAGACAATTCTTATTTTATATATCTTTATGCATTTATAAAGCTCATTTCAGCTTGGCCTTATGCCATAAAGCCCAAAGGAATCGTGGGGATTTAAAATGAAGATGTATTTTTGAAATAGAACCTGTATCGCTGTTCAGAAAATGGGAAGACGAGAAATAAAACTGGATTCCACAAGAATGGATAGGCCAGTGCACAAAGTCAAGTCTACAGACAGGTACTTCAGGGTGAAAAAGAAAAAGTGATTCTTCACATGAGAACTACATCCGGCTGCCGTGGTTCGGATCCAAACTAAAGATGTGTTTCAGTTGCCCCATACAATGGTTTGCACGTATCTGAGCAAACACTTGAAAAGTGTGAGTCGCCATAGAACACCAAAATTTCTGGCTTCTCGTGAGAAACTCGCTCACACGGCCCCCAGTTTCCACTCAGGATTAGTTGGCAGGAGCCTGCTAGAGTCCTTTTCCCCTAGACAGTCACTCAGCTCTTGAATTCTCCACGTCCCCATCCATCCCTTTACCCCGCTCCCCACCCTCTTGACTTACATGATCTGCCAGGCCCTGCAGGCCTTAGGGTTTGCAGCTCCCATCCACACACCCAGAATACTGCTCAAGGCAGACACCAAACTACTGGTCGACCTGATACTAGCCATTTACTGTCACTTTGGGTAACTCAGGGAAGCCAAGTGCCAAAGGCTGGCTCCCTGGTAAGACTGCTCTCCTTCTGAAACCCTCAGCACGGCAGTTTTAAAACATCACCCCCATATTTTCGATACTTCTCATGTGGTGGTGATCTCCTTTTCTAGACTCTGGGCTCCCAGAGCTCTGTGGTTGCTTGAACAACAGAATATGGCAGAAGTGATGGGTCAGTTTTCAGGCCCAACCTTAAGAAACTGGCTATTTCCACTGTCTCTCTTGGGACACTGGCTCTTAGAACTGAGTCACCATGACATAAGGATGCACAAGCCACCTCGTGGCGAAACCTATGTAGGAAGGATGCGGCCAGCATCAACCCTCCAGGTGAGTGAGCCATTTTGAACGTGGCTCCTCTCTCCGTAACTGAGCTGCCCCATCGACACGGCCGGAACCGAGATGCGTGTCCCCACGAAGCCCTGACTCAATTTCAGACTCAAGAACGGAACAAATGATCACAGTTGTTGTAAGCTCCCAAGCTTTGGGGTGGTGCATTATGCAGCAGTCAATAAACAGAAGACCCAGTCTAAATACCAACCAGGGCTTTCACAACAGACCAGTGTGACCTGGGAAGATGAGCTTCCCCGACCGCTGGTCCACACGTGTCTCGTCTCACCTGGCCGATGCGCCTTCGGAACCGCCATGTTCATCACGCGTCCTCCATCCTGAGGTTTGGGGGGAGATGCGGTGAACCTGCAGATCCCCGATTCTGAAGGGGTGCTGGAGGTCAGACTGTCTGTGTACTCGTTTGTCCCTGCCGTCAGCTGCCCGGACGACGTGTCTGAGATGAAGCACTCCGTGATGGTGAACTTGGCGTGCCTCAGCTGCTCCTCCATCTTGGCGTGCTCGTAGGCCCTGGCCAGTTCTTCGTAAGTGGAAGAGGCACTTTCTGTGGAGACCATGCTGCTTCGCGCTCGATCTGTGCCGTGAGAAAGAGAAAACAAGACGGATGATGTGTCATCGTGAGTCTGCCCTGACCGGGTGGCGCTCTGGGCTTGTAGCTATTTCTCCCAGTCACTGGGTAGCCCGGCAGGGGTGCTGGGTCTTTGTCTGAGGACTGCCTTTGTCACTGTGAGGCCACCTTCATGATCCTCAGCTATGTGGCCTCGGGGTGTCAACAGAATCCCTGGAGTCAGATGTCCCCAGCCTGGGACATTGCCATAGATCAGTAGTAATACATCCCCTTGAAAAAATTCTGCGTTTAGTTAAGGCAGCTGGGAATGCGGTGCAAATGAACTGCAGTGGCCCCCTCCCTGCCCTGTTTTGCGAGTCCCCCTGGACCAGAGAGAGTCTTTCACTGGCAGGAATGATCTGAACTCTGCACTCAGCTCCTCTGGCCTCTGCGTGGCAGGAAGACAGGACGATGGCTAGAGATGAAGATGTGGCTGCACGGAATTGCTCACTAGGCCAAATGGCTTCTGACCCTGGGACTCATTCTTTGTGTCTGCCACCCTTTACGGGGACCAGAAAACCTCTAGAACCATAAAAGGAGCATCTTGGGTAGAGGACTCTCTGCATTTTAAACCCACTCAAAAGTTCTGAAGTCACCTCTGTGGAACTCTGAGGTTCTTGTAAGAGAAATAACTGCCATAAAAATAAACGTACATGGTGACACGCCACCTTTGGCAGACTATTTTTGAAGTATATCATCCAGAACAAAAGAAAATGAGTATTAAAATTTCCTACAGCTATTAAGTTTAGATATCATTTCTTTTCAAAATTTTAGATTGGTGGGGTGGGCAACCCAGTGCTATTCTTAGGCTCTGTCTTCTCTGCAGAGTAAGATCTTGGTGGTGGATGGTACGGTAGGAATGGCTTACCTTATAATCAACCCCTGTTTAATTGTCAAAGGGATCTGCCGTGTTCCCTATAGAGGGTGCTATGACCTTGTCATGTAACTTCAAGTGCAATGTCTTAATTGCACTTGGGTCAGATGCCCTCAGAGTATAATCAGAATGACTGTAATCTTGAGGGAGAACATTTAGAAATTTCTATGTCTCTCTTGGCAGGGCAGGAAGGAAAAGGAGAGGGAGAAGTATGAGTCTGAGATTCGGGATGCCTGCAAACTAGACTCCTTTGGCTCTGCTTTGCGGAATTCACTGGACCCTGGACATGGTCAAGGCAGTACAGCTGTATCGGTACCTGTTAGGTAAATGGTCTAGCAATTTGAAATTGACCTTGAAAGGGAACAGGTAGGGCCCTGAAGCCCAGGGTGTGGGCCCTACTTGTCCCGGGATAGAGAAGGAGGCACGCAGGCCCTACCTGTGTCTTGGGAGGGGCTGACGCTGTAACTGTCACTCTCCTTGTCCATGGACCCCGCAGCCCTGGGCGTTGGCAGCCTCCAGTCAGTGGTGAGGGTGTGTGTTGAAACGGTGGGGTGGGGTCTGTTGAGGGTCCACTGGCTGGCATACCGGTTTCTCGCTGTGGGCCCAGCCTTCGCGTTCCTCCTGGTGGTGGGATCTGAGAAGAACCAGAACAAGGTTTGTCTCTAGGAGGGTGGTCGGCCGTGATCATGGTGTTGAGTGGGGTTCTCCCGACCCAGCCCTATGATCCACTCAGCAGGGCTCACGCCTCCAGGAAGCTCTCCCTGACTACCCCTGTCCAGAGTACTGGCTTCCTCTCCTCTACGGTCTGAAACATTCAGGTGATACTTAAGCACTTAAACAAGCCCTGTTGGGGAAGAATATCAGATTTGGACTCAGGACTCCAAATGGATTTGGGTCTTGCTTTTGGCTCTTAATAGTTTCATGACCCCCCTTGTATCACTTAAACTTCCTGAGAATCACCAACTTCTGTAAAAGGAGAGAGTTCAGCCAAATACGCTCTAATGTGGCTTCCTTTCTACAGTGTTACCTCGAGGTGTTGTTACAGGTTGAATTGTGTCCCCTACAGAAAAGATATGTCCACATCCTAACCCCAGAACCTCAGAATGATCTTATTTGGAAATAGGGTCACTGCAGGTGTAATTAGTCCACATGAGGTCAGACTGGAGTAGGGTGGGCCCTGGATCCAACATGACTGGTATCGTAACAAGATGAGGAGACAGACAAGGAGGGGAGAGCCCCGTGGGGCTATGGAAGCAGAGACTGGAGGGCTGCAGCTGGGCCAAGGAGCCCGGAGGCCACCACCAGAAGCTAGGAAGAGGCGAGGAAGGGTCCTCCCCTACAGGCTTCACAGGGGGCATGGCCCTGAGGACAGCTTGATTTTGGACTTCTAGCTAGCGGAACTGTGAGGAAATAAATTTCAGTTCTTTTAAGCCACCCGGTTTGTGGCACATTGTTAGAGCAGCCCCAGGAAAGCAAGCAGCTGTCTCCTGTATAGATTGTTGTCTTGTATTCACTCACTGCCTCGAGTAAGACTTTTGTTCATCAACTAAATTGCACGTTCTTAGAGCAGAGAGAAGAGGGACGATCCCCTTTTGTCTGAACACCTTCTTATCCCTTTGCACGTGGTAGCATCTCTTCAATGGAATTGTCTGAACTGTGACCAAGACTTGGGTTATTCAGTGTGGAGGACAAAGGGTCATTGCATATCTGGATGTCACAGGTCTCCCATCTTCAGAAACATAGAGGTTTATGGACACACAGGATGGAACCAGATGGGTTTCACTGTCTCTAAATTTGGAAACAGAGGCAAGAGGTCAAGGGGGTGGACTGAGTTCTTACCTCAACTCTTAGCTAACAAAAAACATGTTCCAACAGTACAGAACATTGGACACTGGAGTTGGCAATGTTCCCTTTTCTAGAATTCCGTGGAAAAGGGGAGAGGCTCAGTTACCTGGAATGATTTTTCTGGGGCTCCAGCCTGAAGGCAACATAAGGTCCTTTTCCATTTTTGAATTCTCTGCTTTTCAAAGAGGAACTTTATGCAGTTATATTTTGAAAATGATCTGGCCACTTCTAAACACAGCAGTCTGTGTTGACTGCTTATCACGAATGGAGCAGTTTCGAAGGAACAGAACTGAGAGGGACGATCTGTGGCCTGATGACACCGCCTCACTTATGTGCTCTCCTGAACCTGCACGTCTCTGCAGGACAGGGGCAAGGGTGTTCATCCTCCAATCATCCCACAGAGCCCGCTGTGATCCCCGGCACACAGACTTCCCTGGATGAATACACACAGCTCAGGGTGACTTTATGGCTGACACAATGGGAGCTCAGGGAGAAGTGACACAGCTATTAAGTGGCAGAAACGGAGCCCAAGACCCCACCTGTCAGTCCAAGATTGCCCATTACTTGGCCATGCGTGTCCTCACCCTGGACACCTAGGAGTCCTGGTGCAGTATCTGCATGACACTAGTTCATTTATGATTCTATGCGGGGTCATGGGACCCGACACTTGAAAGTGGTGAAATGACTTTCTTTTTAAATTGGAGGATTTTCCTTTTTGCCAGTTTCTAGTGATCGGACTTTGGACCTAATCCATCACTCCACAATGCTGCGGAGAAAAGCCTAACGATGGCAGCTCAATCGATACATATTAAGATCTCCTGGGTCATCAAAATGCTCCGTCTTGGTGCATAATTCTCTGGGGCATCGATTTTCAGCCTCATTTCATCCGTTACTTACAAAATTCCACGGAAGACTTTATTGGAAGGTTTTTCACGGCCTTGATTAGAATGTAAATGAGTTATGCTGGAGAGCCAAGCTCTCTGGACAGCAAGGTATAAATGATAATTGGGTTTCTCTGCTGAAATGCTAGGAAAGAGATCTTCAAAGAGATAGAAAAGCATTCTCCTGGGTAGGAGGCTAAATGTCTTCCAGGCACTGTCGACGTGATAAGTGGAGCTTAAATAGTGGAGCTTGTTATTTAAATGCTAATGAATCTTTTCCAGAAAATTACCCAGTCCCTTACATAAGTTTTGAGGGTTCTTATTTTTATTCTTCCTTAAGTTTCTTGTAAGTACAGCTGTGGATCAGTTTTACTCCTGGCCTGGATGTTTGTGGAAGAGGGGGTCAGTTTGATAGTATCACTTCTGGGACACAATTTCCTCAACTCCCCAAACCCTCATCTGTGTTTCCTCCTGTCAAGCTCACCCACTAATGGTGGGGCAGAGACCTTGTCCCCCTCCATAGCCCCTTTTCCCACTGAGATGACCCTATCTGGAAAGTTCCATGGTCAAGTGGCACTATTCAAGCCATCTTTTCAAGTTAACTTTGTTCATTATCCCTTTTTTTTTTTTCCTAGATGAGGACAGCTTTACCAGTGGCCTGATAATATTGGGAATATAGGTCATGATATTACTTTCCTTGAACTGCACTTCGTTCTGCTCTAAGCAAGCATCCTATAGGCAAAACTGTCCTTGTAGGTAGAATACTCAGGAGTTGACACATTTTTTAATAATCAGGTTTTTGGAGCTGTTTGGTACCTGAATTGAACTTTTCTGTAGGATAGTTTCTGAGATAGCAGCTAAAATAAAAATTTTACTTGGATTCCACTCAGTGGCCTCCTTCGTAGACCTTCCTAGTTAATCTATTAAGCAAATAAATATTGGGGTTTACTGTCCCTGCATGGAAAGTATTTTATTTGGGTCTCCAGCATCCTAATATAAATAAAATCTAGTGATGAGGCATTATGCTTGCTAAACAACAAATGAATTAGGGGTAAGTGATATAAATAATTCTTGGCCTTTCAGCATTGGGTCTGAACCTGAATTAAGCTTCTGCTCATTGAATCAAATTATTTTAATTATCCTGAACTTGGGATGAGAGGATTTGGTGGATAATAAGGTCATAAAACATGTCATGTATATAATCGGTTTTCATTCCTGCTACTGGTTTTCATATCTTACAGATGCCGAGGCCTTGGCTTTGCACGATGAATTTACCAGTTGTCTCATAGACAGGGTGAAACGGGGAGACTGAACATTCCTATCATTCAATGAACAAATATTTATCAAGGGCTTATCACACTCCGGACTCTCTTCACTGTCATCAGGTATTTTCCAGCAGCGTGTTGAGTACCATCCCGGGTAATAGAGTGTGCGTGCTTTTCAAAGTCTCAACAAGAAAGATTCAATCCGTGTTGTAAGCTCTTATTTAATATATATGTGAAGTCTATTTTGTCCCCAGCAGTCCTTACAGAAGCATCATCTCTGCTTAGAGGAGCGTGGAGGGGTTGAGAGTGGGGATTTGGGGTGAGCGTCTCTTAGTTTGGTCCAGCTTTACTACTCACTGGCTGTGACCTCCCTGGTGTGCCCGTTGCTTTCCTCTCTGTGACTGGTGGGTGACGACCTTGCCCACCATCAGCGCTGTTGTGAGACGTGCGTGACATTAACGAGCTACAGAACCACAGGCACGTGGGAGGCATCAATGAATCTGGGGCTTAGCCCATGACTCCTGAGTGACAGACACTTGACATGGGATGCAATGTGTCCTGTTTAATGAAGATGGTGACGGGAGATTTGATGGGTTGACCAGGAAGGCTAGAAACTCACTTTCGAGAGTTTGACAGGAAAATAGCCATGAAAAATCACAAAACTAGACGCTGGAGAATGCCAGTGATGCAGAAAGATGCCCACTGGTAGTAACTGGTGAGGATGGGAACCGTGTCTTATTTGTTTTCCAGTCCAGCCCTGCGTGGTGAATGCTTTTTGCAGGAATGAATAAATGATGATGGATGGATGACATCCAGGTAAACATGACAAAACAAACCCGGGTCAAATCTAACACCGATCACTTCACATGTCTTTGTACCCTTGCACACTTTGTAAGTAAAAAGGTTGGTTTAAGTTCTCCAAGGTGATGACCTCATTGGTAAGTTTCTGCAACGTGTCCCGGGGGCCGACTGTGTACATGTGGAAAGAAACACTTCTAACTGGGCGAGGCGATACAGACACACAGCTGATCAGATGTCTCAGGAAACGGAGAACAAAGAGAGGGAAGAAACTGGTTGCCCGACTCCTGCTGAAAATACTAAACATCCTTACTTTTCCATCCCTGTTACTCTGATTTCAAAACTTCTGACATAAGTATACATATGGTCGCTCAGGATCTAAATGTATTTACCGAAGGTCTACTGTGTGTTGGACCCTCTGGCAGCAGCTGGGGAGACCCGCGTGAACAGAGACCCAGCTTCCAAGTGTGTCCTAACCCACGGGAGAGACGGGGACGTGAACAGAGCCATGGACACAGCCACGGTATGTGTTTTCACATCTTGAAAGAGAGATACAGCAAATCATTGCGATTTCTCCCATCCTTGTAATAAGAATTTGTTGCAACTCTTTGGCAAACTAATGCAATGCTTAGAAACATAACTTCTACAGAACAGTCGTGCTCATGTGCAAGCAACATATTTTAGATGTTCTTCTTAAAAATAAAAGTTTCCTACAATAACAACAAAATTAGAATAGAACAAGAATGTCTTTGGTAGTTGAGGAAATAGGCTGTAAACCAATCTCTACAAATACGCCAGACCGCAGTGAGAGGAACCTGCCCCAGGGGACTGAGGGGAGGCAGGCGTAACACCTGGGCCCAGGTGACAAGCTCTGGGTACCAGAAGCAAGCAGAGGACTGGGCTGCAGAAAGCTCAAGGCTTTGGACTCCTGTGCTGATCTGCTGGGGGGAGACACCCACCGTTTCTACTTCCAAATAAAAAAATACAATGCCTTTAGTCCTTCGTAATGTGGTTTTGGAGAAATATTTAATACAACAAAATGATCACAATGGAATATTACTCAGCCATAAAAAGGAACAAAATTCTGTCATTTGTAGAGATGTGGATGGACCTAGAGTCTGTCATACAGAGTGAAGTAAGTCAGAAAGAGAAAAACAAATATTGTATATTAAAGCATATATGTGGAGTCTAGAAAAATGGTACAGATGAACCTATTTGCAGGGCAGGAATCGAGATGTAGACGTAGAGAACGGACATGTGGACACAGTGGGGGAAGGGAAGGGTGGGATGAATTGGGAGATTAGGTTTGGCATAAATACACTACCATGTGTAAACTAGATAGCTAGAGGGAACCTGCTGTATAGCACAGGGAGCTCAGCTCGGTGCTCTGTGATGACCTAGATGGGTGGGATGAGGGGGGTGGGAGGGAGGTCCATCCAAGAGGGAGAGGATATATGTGTACATATAGCTGATTCACTTCACTGTACAGCAGAAACCAACACAACATTGTAAAGCAACTATACTCCAATTAAAAAAAAAAAAAGATCCTGAAATCTTTACTAATGGAGAACGTTCTGCAGATGCTAAATGAATAATTCTATTTTTATGGAACTAGAGACTGAGGAATGAATTTGCGTAGATTTTCCAAGTGTTTGTTTGTAAACACTATTTAATGAAGTTCATCACCAATGAAAGAAGCGTCTTTCCAGAAGCTGTAGCGGTTTCTGTGGGATCTGATCATCAGGCAAGCCCTGGGCGAGCATCCCAACACCCTCAGAACGGGCTGCAGATGTGTGACACTAGCCCGTGAGGCCTGCAAAACCAGGCTGGCTGTGTCTCTGGCTCGTCCTATCCGCCTTCCCCGTCCCCATTCAGGTCCCACTTCTGCCCCCAACGTGCTTTAGAGGCTTTCCCGTACCGTTCCTTCTGCCTGGCAGGCCGACTGACTCCTGCGTGTGACTCAGTGGAGGTCCTCCCCAAGCCTCACACTGAGCCAGCCCCTCCCCCGGTCCCCACGCCCCCGGCCGACTCACCATCTCATCATTCTGTTCTATTTGTTCCTCGTACCTACTGATAAACAAAAAACGCTTTCGCTCCTTGCTTCACGTTTGACTTCCTCCACTCAGATGAAATGAATGTCTTTTTGCACCTTTCGAGGTACCTCCAACCCTGGGCACTGGCCATATGTGAAGTAACACCTTCATGAAGGTTTCTGAGTCTGAATGAAGGAATTCTTAAAGCTCCCCAACCGTGCCTACACCGTTAGAGCCAAGAGGCCACGAGAGAGGGAGGCCAACACGTCCCTTCTGCCGGCCTCCTGCCTGAGGTGAGTGAGAGACCCTCACCTCTCACTCGTTAGAGCTTCTGCTAGTGACGCAGATGCGTGTCTTTGTGGATATTCTGAAAGCCATCAAATCAGCCTTCCCTTGTTCTGGGGCTGAGCCGGCAGCTAGAAGCTTCCCCGTGCTTTAGTTTCACTGCCTCCTGTCTGGCCTTGGCTGTTTACGACTAGCCTTTGTGCGTCTCTCTGCCAGCTGAGCATTGGCAGGGAGCTGGACATGCAGATTCTTTTCACCTGCTGTGCGGTGAGCCCGGCAGGTCTGAGGGCTCCTGCAAGGCTGTGCTACTGTGGACACCTCCTCCCGGGCTCTACGTGACACGAGCCTAACACTTGGGGAAGTGTTTCTCAACGAGGGGTCCAGGCAACCAGCAACAGAATCACCCTAGATGGCGATTATAATGCAGATTCTCAGGCCCCGCCATACACCAATGGATCTGAATCCCTGGGGGTGGAAGCCTGGAACGAGCATTTTAAACAGGCACCCTGGGTAATTCTGATGCACACAGAAGATGGGGAGCCACTCCCTGGGGCGTCTGTCCTGTTTCCTCTGCCTCTTTCCTATCCTGCTGCTAAGGTCTCCATTAACTTCCACTCTGCCGGGGACAAAGGCCTGCTGAGGTCAAGGATCCACTGATAGGAGTCCCCTGGGTCTGTCATCTTTCCCGGGTTTAATAGCCATAAGTGGCCCAGAAAGCCATCAGTGCAGTGTCGTGAAGTAGCCAGGAGCAGGCCCAGGCAGATCATGATGGAAAAGCCCATAGCTGGAGAGAACGTCAAGGACCTGGGAGCACTTTCTAAGAGCAAAGATCTTAGCCCTGCGCACTCCTTCACAAAGCTAATCCTCACTCACGTCCCGTTCGTGTCTTCAGAATGTGCTAATGTCATCAGAGAAGGAAGGACGTGAGGTTACACAGAGCGGAGGAATAAAAGACTCCTTCAGAATGTTCTTGAAAACGACTTTTCAAATGAATTTCAGTAACCGCTAGCACCGTTTCCCTGCATAGTACGATGCTGCTTAGGAATCAACCAGTTGGCTTCAGGAAGCTCAGTGCATTTCACAAATGCCTTACAAGGCAGACATTATAAAGAACAGCTTTAAGCATTATAATATTTATTTTTCTAATTCTAGCACTCTACTCGAAGGATGTAAAAATTTTTTCAAAGAGAGTGATTAATGATTTAAAAGCTAGCATCAAAACTTCCGAAAAGACAATAATCGGGACATCAATTTCTCAGTCTTTAGAGAGATTTAGGAACAATTTAAATTATGAAGGAATAAGAATATCTAATTAATAAGCTCTAGATACATATTAGGGTATTTAATTTCATCACAGTAATTAATTTCCATATAATATGGATCCAAATCTTAATAACTAAACCAAACATAATCCTCAGATTTAGCAGGACTATATTCTTCTCAAATACTGAGGTTCAGGAGAAAAGCGTAAGCTCGGAGGACGGACGGACCCACAGCTGAATCTTGGTTTCACTACACAGTATGCGTACAACTTTGGGCTGTTTCCCTAACTCCTCTGAGATTGTTTCCTCATCAGTAAAATGGGAGCTCTAATATCTTCTACTGTATAAGCAGGTACCTGACAGGGCTGTGGCCAAGATAACAGACTGATATCATCTTTCTATCCCAATCCTGGCACAGAGGAGATACTCACTAAGGTTAACTAACTTCTTTTCCTGTGTTGTCTAAATAAAAAAAAAAATAACTGGACCTGAAATTTCTAACACTTTCTTAGTAAACCAATACCAAGAGTTATTGGCTTCAACTGATACAATTTTAATAACAGCTCAGATCAAACAAGACAAAGTCAAGGTCCCAATCAAAGATGTCATCATACCTACTTGCTTCTTAGGCACAGAGCTGAGAAACCCCACATTTTATTGCACAGCCATGGAGCACAAATGTGTTCTCAGCACTGATAACACCCACAGAGTTTAAGTGATGTGTGACCACTCACTCGTTCCCGGCCGAGCGTCCGAAACATCCACCAAGGGCCCGGTAGCCTGCGACACTGACTGGTAATGGACCGTGTGTGTCACCGTCAGGGACTTTTGTTTCGCTGCCTCTCCGAAGTCAGCATCCGTCAACAGGACCGTGGAGCGATCGTCTGCAGAACAGCAGGATACAGGAAGCCAGGCACGGTTATCCCCTGCTCAGTGACTCCCTGGCCGCCTCTCTCCTCGGTACTTGCATTATTGCTAATGGCAACAATAACAAGAACCTAATCTCATCCAGAAAAACAAAAAAAGAAACCCAAAATATTCAACCACTGTATTAGAATTACTCCAGAATGAAAAAAATAGATTATCCTTAGGGGTTGACTTAGGAGCATGACTTAAAGAGAACGACCGCGGGGAAGGGTCTCCCCTCTCTGCTGGGGCTTGGTTTCTTCTCATTAAGCACACATTGATCTGGGGAGGACTGTTGGGTGGCTGTCCATTTAATAGAGTTTGGGGTTTATGTGTTTGTTAAAAGCTCCCCCGAGACACCACCAGCCATGTCAGCATCGCCCAGGGTTGAGGCTGCCATTTCAAATAAGCTCTGTTTTAGGTACAAGAAAAACTGCCCTGCGGTCATCTATCCCAGGGTCGCCTCTCATATGGAAGAAGGCAAATGTTCAAGATGGGGCATGGGGGGAGGAGAAGAGAAGGGCCAGTCTTCAGGGCGTATTGATTCCTTGATTTGAACTGTTCTGAGGTATATGCCTTTTCTTCCCAACTCTCCCGCGCTTCAGTGACTCTAGGGCATTCTGTAATCGACTTCTCAAAATGACTCACTTGTCAGACTTCCCAGGTCCTACTGGCACAGGGCACTTGAAGGTTAGGGAAGCCTGGGTGCGGATGAATGCAGAGCATTGTAAGCCTTTGGAGAAGGAGCAGTCGGTGAGGCTGTGTGTCATTATTTGGCTGTCTCAGATTTTCATTACTTTGTTGTGATACTTTTCACACTTTCCTAAGAGCTTTTTGACTCCAAGGGAAACTTCCGTTAGGGTATATGGAGTTTTTCATCCATTTTCAAGCACTGCAGGCTGGGCTGATGTTCATATGAGTTTACCAGTCAGCTGGGACCACACTGCAGCGGGCTTGACACTGAACGGTAATGCGAAAGTCATAAACAACACAGCTAGAGTGCTGTGCCCAAAAACGGCTCTGAACAGAACGAACCTTACAAAATCCAATTACTCAGGCTCTGGCAGGAAAGGAAAACCTCTTAAGTCAGAATAAAATTTCTGGGCAGAGAAAAAGAGGAAGGACTGCCAGGAGGTCTGCTGGCACCCAGTGTGTGGTACAGCCCAGATCGGTGCCACGGTGGGAGCCTGGGCTCAGCTTGGGGGTCCCGCCCTACCTCCGCCCCTCCACCCTCGAATAAGGCGGCCTTTCCATGGAGGTGGGTTCTTATAATTGGACCTGGTATCAGAGGTCCGACATACATTCGCTTTCATCCATAAAACTGTGTTGTGGTTTCTATCATGTAGCCCCGGTAAGAACACGCCAGAGTATCTGTGGGGCTGGGTTTCCAGTTTTAATGGGACATTTCGGGTGCCTGTCAGTTTGTGAGGCTGACCATCCATTCTGGTTAGAAATTAATGGCTCTCCCCTATTGGATTCTTGTAGGCAGAGCCCAGAGCGTTTTAAAGCATCACGTCTCTACTTCCCCAATAATTAGAAAATGCCATCGACCAACAGTCAGGCACCACCGGGAGGTAAACGACTCTTGGTGATGAATGATCCTGCAACGAATGTGCTATATCTCTGGCTAAGGGTCGTTATTATGTACGGAAACGATGGGCAGACCTTCCTCTGGTGTTTGGTCAGCAGTGACTAGCTACTGGGAGGTAATACACCACTCCCAGGATCCGCCTAGAGACCTATTTTAACAGCTGTAGGTAGAGTTATTAACAAGTCTAGTGAGAACATTTAGCAAACGTCGTAACTGTATTATAAAGTCATAGGAGTTACAATTTGATTTTGGAACTGATGTTTCAAAGGAAATCTTAGTTTTAATGCCCAATTCACTGGGTTCAATAAAAGAGATTCCAGATACACTACAGAAAAGGTAATGAGAAACAAAACATGGTGCCTTGCCCTGATGTGAGCCAACAAATTAAATCTTGTGTATTTCAGGATGAGTAGTGAGCCCTCATACAACATGGTAGTATTTAACTGAAGTTGGTTGATCGAGGGTCACATTGGACATGACCAAGCTGTGCTAAGTGCTGTTATGCCTGAACCAAACTTGAATCCCGCACGGGCAGCCCAGGTCTTAGAATTTAGGAGCCATTAGGTCAGACATCCCCACTGTTCCATTAAAAGACCATAAAAGCAGGGCAGGGACAAGGGGCAATGGAGGTGTCCTGCCAATCTGGCCACTCATCATTGCCTAATTGGCAAGAGGTATGGAGGGTACATGCCAGGAGTTGGGTGGTTTTAGCCAAACCACAGGAAAGGGTTGTCCTGGGACCAAGTGCCAGCAAACGTCTTCCAGAACAGACACAGAGTGAAGTTCAAAAAGTGGCAGCCTAGGAAACCTGTCTCAAAGTCTGTTTCCATGAGTACTGGGGGGTCCAGCCATACTTCTAAGGTGAGGCGTTCTGGGAAGTAGCCTGTTGATACGGAAGAAGGTGACACCCAGTCACCAAAGGTGAAACAGGTGGCCAGGTGGGGGACCTGCCCTGGTTTTGATCCTGTCTGTGTGACCTGCAAGCTACAGAACCTCTCGACGTCCCAGTTCCCAAGTAGAATCTTTTTCCTATGTTGTTTGGGAGGGGTAAGTTAAATAATCCACATAAAGTGCTTATAAAAGTATGTGACCTTTAGAGCACTCTTAATAAATGTTAGCTATTCTTCTGATCATTATTGTAGTGGAAATACAAAGTCTCTGATTCTGGTATAAATAGAACCATCTAGACAGGCAGTGTGGACACTGGACTTCGAGTGGAAAGAGGCTGGAAGGAGTCAGGACACCTGGGTTCTGGGTGGACAGGCCACTGAAGCTCTCCAGGCGTCTTTTGCGATCGTGAAACAGGGAAGCTGGGACTTTTCCAGAGCCCTGTGAAGGATGTTTATGGGGTGCCAGGGGGTGGAGAAAGATGTCCTGTGCAAAGACATTTGTAGAATTTAAAAATTTTCTTTAATAAAGGCCTTACTGGAGTTGAGGAGGAGCTCATAAAGCGGATTTCCAAGATGGGGTCTTAAGTGTACAGTCCTTCTCGGTTTGCTTGATTATGAATGTTGGTTCTTTGGAGTGTACCAAGAGCCTCTCCAGGAGAGACCCAACTTGGGACAGAGTTGGGGTTCTCTCAGGTGAACTCTGTGGTTTATATAAGTTCATTTCCCCCATATTTGCTGGTACTTATTATTCTCCTCAATAACAGTTGTCTACCTTCTAACTTCTTTGCTCATGTAGCATTCAAGATGTTCCCATGTCTGATATTTCCCATGGCTCAGGGTTTGGGCTGAGAGGGCATGGCTGTAGCAGCCACATTGTGTAAGGCGGCAAACAGGACACCTTACCAATGGTCTCCATTGTGTCTCTCTCTTCAATCAAAAGCTGAGCCCTGGGTATGTCAATGTGCATCCTCAGGGTTTGCTGTTGCTTGCTCAAGGTGTCCGAAGTCCGGGTATTCTTACTGGGAATAAAAAATGGGGATGCATTAACAAATTCAGTTCAGTGTTACACTAGGCCAACATGTGCTTGTACACCAACTTATTATCTAATTATGTGGGGAGGGGAGGGAAAGACACACAGGATAGATTTTTTTTCCTTCATTCAAATGATATTTATTAATATTAAATTTTAGCGGTCAGTTGTGAGGTTCAGGAAATACCAACTGTCAATAAAGATTGGTTCTGCATCTATCAATAGAAACTTTGGACTTTCCTATTTCTTGTATAAAAGTCAAATGAAACACACACACACAAAAACATTCTTAAATCAACAACATTTTCACTTGTCAGACGAGATATTCCAATGATGGTAAGGGAGAAAACATGTGTACTGGTCATTCACTGGATGGGGTTTTACTAACAGATTTGTATTATACCTGGAGTCATTTTATTTTTGTTCTAGTAACAAATCATAAACCTTGTTAGCTTCCCTGACATTAGTTTAGTTTTCCGAACCCAATTACATTTTAGAATAGAAAAAAAGCAATTACTATAAGAATTTATCTCAAAATTTGTGTACCAGAAAATTACTTAGAGTGAGCTGTCTCCTGAAAGTAAATGGAAAGAGGTAGTAAAACTGCATGGTATAATCAAATTCAGTTACATCTCACAGCAAAAAAAAAAAAAAAAAATCTGCATGTTGGACAAAAATACAAAAAAGTCGATAAAAGCTTTAATTAGCAATGCACGTTAGAAAAATGGTTGTTCAATCTTTACAGAATTATAAGAATTGAGTAGATTTAAGAATATTTAATATTTAAGAATATTTTCTGGAACACCTTCCAGGAAGCAGCAGGCATTCAGATAATTTAATCAATGTGATAATCTATGGCATCCCTAAATCTAGCTCATTAACTGCCAAAATCTGCTTTGAGAAAGATTTGTGGAGCCTGGCACACTCAGTGTTAATTATATGTAATGGAGAACAATAAAGGTGTATCCATACTAAAATCTCAAACGCTTTTTGCTCCAAGCAAGCATTCACCAGGAAGCTCAGATCTTCCTCATCCATGAGGATGCATCCACTCTTGAACCATGTGGTTGATGAGTGTTAATAATCTGAAGGTCAAGTTCACTCAAGAAGCTGTTTAAATGTTTGCATTCAGAGGTCCATGTTAATATTCTGATACTTGACAATGGCTCTTTCTTGAGTGTAAACAAAACAGCTCATGGAAATGGCAGCTTTTGAAAGGTGCGGCAGCTCTACCTAGGCCTTGATCTTGAACCAGATTTCTTGCTCTGCAGATGAGTAACTGGGTTATGTAGCTAGACCATGCTAATTACGCAGAGCCCAAATTCAAACGTTTTGGCCTGAATTTTTTACACGGTCTATAAATGTTTTTAAATGATTTACTTAACCAAGTTCTTACTTTGTGTGTGTGTGTGTTTTTAAAGCAAAGATTCAGATCCTTGCATAAAATGAAGAGCGTTGGTGGCTTGGGGGGCTGCAGTTACGTCAGACAGGCTCTATTTCCACAAAAACATATGGGGAACTACTCCTCTGTGAATATGCGAAAGATCTGTTTCGAAACTTCACTAGGGACCCGAGCTTGTCCTCGCATCAAAAATAGAAGTGTGAGCTAGTTCCTTCTGTTCATGATGAATAGTTATGAGGGGGTCCACAGCGAGGAACCCTGCGCAGCTATACTTAACAACAAGGGGTCTGCTGTCAGGTTGACACAGGAAGCAAGTGACATCACTGCTGTGCTGCATGGCGACTGACACAAAGACTTAGGATATGATTCAACTTTGTGAACAGGGACAATCAAAGCTGGAGGTAAACGCCCCTCCTCGCGGGACTAAACTGCAAGCCCTGCAGCTGGAAGGCAAGAAAGTTGCCCCACAAACCTTGAGATTCAGGGGCTTATTTTTCTTCCCTCTCTTTGCACTTGCTGTTTCCTTTGCTTAGGACACACTTCCCCAACACAATGCTCGTGTGGCTGCCCCCTCCCTTCTATCTTTTCAGAGGAGCCAGTGGAGTCCTGCTGTGGGAACTCCCCATTCTCCATTTAATTTTGTCTCCTCAAAACTTAAAACTCCCTGGCATATGTTTGAGTTATTTATTAGCCGTCTCTGCCAATAGACTATAAGCTCCTCAGAGGATATTTTCATCTCTTCTGTCCCCTGTATACCCTGAAACTTGGAACGGTATATAACCAAAGTAGGTGCTCAATTAATATTTGTTGCAGGTTGTTGAATGAATAATGTTTGGGCACAATGGGAGCTGAGTCACACCTCCTAGAGCCTTTGCTTTGGGGGCAGTAATATTTTTCTCAGTCTAAAAGGGTTATCAGGGCCCAAGGAAATTGTTTCTTTATCTTAATCTGTGCTGCCATATTTTATAATCTATTGTTACATGGAAGTTGATTCCCCCAAACTATAATAATTGGCCATTAGAACAGCAGCAAACCTTCAAAAAAAAAAAAAAAAAAAGCTATTTAAAGAAACCTCATTTGTAACCTGGAAAAAGATTCTGAATGTTTTCACTGTGGAAGCAAAATTGCATCTTTTATATGACATGGGATCATGCTAAATATATTAGTTATTATTGAAATATAACCATCCACCATCCATTTGCCTTCTGGTTGTCTGATTAAAATGACAGAGAGCTGACCCTGGTTCACAGTGGATGGTGTTTCTGGGCTCAGCCAATAAATTATGTGCAGTTGCTACATTTTAAAATCAATATTTCCTTAAGATTTGGGGAAAAAAAAGCCAAACTAATGACGATTTCTGCATACCATCCCCCTTCCTCCCCAAAATGTGCTATGGAGCATCCTGTAAGTACAAAATTACTGTAAGGATATCAGGATATATCTCGTTGTAACAGTTGGGTGGGCATTTTTCTTTTTTACTATGTGTATAAAAATATAAACATCAAAAAGCTAAATTAACTTGAACTCTCAGTCTGAACCCTTCACTGCTCACAACTAGCTTTCTTACTAATAGTGGTCCTTGGACATCAACCATGTGTTGCTTAGTACCTTACAGCAAGCCGGTCTCACCTCTGAGAAGTCTGGTATATTTAAAAAAAATGTTTTCGTGCCTAATCGTATAAAAGGAAAACCCTTTCTCTCTGAGCATGGTGGATGAAGTCTATCTTCTCTCTCCTCTACGAGGTGACTTGCTTGGGTGAGATGGATGAGTGTCCCGAAGCATGAGGCCCAGCGATGGGAGTGGCAGCCTGTGGGGGACCCCCTGGGGGGGCTCCAGGTTGTCTGTGTTTGTCCTGCAGTTGCACCTGCCCGTCTGGCCCCGGGACAGCTAATCTCACCGAAATACACAGATCCTTCCTTGAGGAGCATGGGCGGACAATAAATGTTATATTCACCTAGATCATGGGATGATAAAGCTAGGAGCAATTTCCAATTGCTGTTTTTAGATAAGGAAAACAGGGCACAGAGAGAGAAAAGGATGTACAGTTAGTCTCCTACATACGAACCTTCAAGTTGCGAACTTTCAAAGATGTGAACGTGCGCGCCGTCGACGTCAGGCGTGAGTGAAATTGCAGCCTGCCCTCTGCCTCCTGTTGCTGACGACCCTTCAGCTCTACCATCTCCCACCTCCTCCCCCTCCTCCAGTCAGTAACACTTCTTGCCTGTGCACTCGATGCCAGCTCCTGTATGCCAGCTGTAGTACTGCATTTTTCAAGGTAATGTAAGATTAAAAACGTTTTCTTTATTTTTTGTTTGTTTTTGTGTATTATTTGTGTGAAAAGTACCATAAACCTATTACAGTGCAGTACTATGTAGCCGATGGTGTTAGCTGGGTCCCTAGGCTAACTTTGCTGGACTTACGAACAAATTGGAGTTACAAACGCACGCTCAGAACAGAACTCGTTCGTATGTTGGGGACTTTACTGTACCCCCAAAATCACAAAGCCAGCTGGTGGCAGCATTAGGCCTAGAATATAAGTTCGTGATTCTATGTCCCAGCCTGCTCAGTCCTCACCTTCCCAGAGAAAGCAGTGACGAAGATGAGGAACACCAATTCAGTAGGGCTTCTCTGTACCAAAGGATCTGACTTGCCTAGACTTCCTGGGCTACATTTGGAATGTGCCTGGTCCTAACCTGACCAGGTAGGGGACAAGGTTTTTTGTTGCTTGGCCTGTTAACCTGCCAAACTTAGATCGAACTGACCCTTCATGAATAAAAACATTGCTTTCTCTTCTAAATTAATCCCATAAAAATTCACCTATTTGAGGAGCTTGGAAATTCTCTTCCTTTTCAATCACTTTCATCCTTTGGAGAAAACCACCCTAAACACCTTAAGTGTGAGTAGTTACTAGTGTTAATGTTCCTAATTTCATGTTGGCAACTGCAAATATCATTACTGATTCCCGCTCTTATCAATAGGTGGTCTTTCCACCACGGTAACTGCCCTATTAACAAAGAAGGAAGAAGACGCTTTCTGATGTCTTGCCTGGGGTTCATGACAAGAGGGAGGGAAGGCAGCAGAGAAGCTAATACCACATCACCCTAACGAAACAAATGTTGAACATGTCAGGAAGCACGGACCCCAGTGTCACAGGCTTTGGGTAGAGGCATGACTGATGGTCTGGGAGTGCATGAAGGAAGTGGCCAGAAGCTATCTGGGAGGATACACAGCTGCAGGAACCAGGCTGGGGTACAAATCAGGGAGGTGGACCCGGGTGGACACAGGAACAGGGGCCCCTGGGCTGAGCAGGTTACACCCAGTCTAAAGGGGGCGTCGAGCGCAGGTCCAGATACCCGCGATCATCGAGGCTGTGCCCCGTGTGGCAGAACACTTTCAGGAGAAGTCAGAAAGCCACAGTTTTATGTGAAATGTCTTGATTTTTAAAGGACATCAACAATTTCATATTTTTAAGACTACATTAGAAAATTTACTTTATTAGATAGATAATTATTACAAATCGAATGACTCTGGCTTATTTGCGTTCCAGCTATTTTTGTCAGATTTGTTCAATACAAGCGCACATGTGTCTGGCTGCCTTCTATGTGACCACTAGCAAACAAGTACAGACTTGCACAAGAGCATGGACTCAAGGCACTTCCTACAGCTTTTCATAATCTTCTCATGTACGTTTGATCTAGCGTGACGGGATTAGATAGATGGAGACATTTTACAGACCATTTGCATCTCTGAGCTCTACTCTGGGCTCCAGATTCCTGCTACCAGCTATCTGACACCTTCATTGGAGGCTTAAAAAGCATCCCCAACATGACCCTTACAAGCCTTTTCATTCTGATCCACACCCCCTTCCTCTGCCCTACAGAAAAAAAAAGTCCATACCCTGCATCTATCTTCCTAATCTCGGCAAATGGCACCAATGTTTATCTAATTGCTCACACCAAATATTTCAGAGTCATTCTTGATTCCTTCATATCTGTTACCAACAATTCACACTGTTTTAAAACATAGTATGGACAAACAAAGACATCTGTGGGAAATGTAATCCATGGGCCAACGGTATTCAACCTCTGTCTTAGGTCTTCACACATACTGGCGATATGGGAGAGGACTCTTTGTGAATAACAATAAAGTACTACTCTGATATGCAAAGATGAGGGAGGAAGTTAAAGCCAACTATGGTGCTGTAGGGGATGGGAAGAGACCCTATACTCCATCTTTTTTATCTCCTACGTTAGTCATCCTAAAATGACAACGTCAAGGTCACCATCAGGGTCCCTGACATTTTTCTTTTTGGCCACGCCTTGCGGCTTGCGGGATCTTAGCTCCCCAACCAGGGATCCAACCCCAGGTCTTGGCAGTGAAAGCGCTGAGTCCTAACCACTGGACCGCCAGGGAATTCCCCGACATTTTTCTTATCTGGTTCCTAGACTCTGACTATCCTCTTTTTACTTTTGGTTTAATCATTACAATATAAAGTGCCAAGGCTGGGGTGTCTTGTACAGTTGTGAACATGCACTTACGTATTCTACTACCCCTAGTCATTCATCTACTCCACAGTGATGAGTGGGGCAGCTATAGTGCTGGTTTCTCCTAACATGGTGATGAAATAGGCTGTGACTTCCAAGACCAGACTGAATAGCTATTTGCAGCAGAAGGTGGTGGGTGCTCTGGTGGAGGGGTGCTGAAGGGGCGGTGGGAGATGAAGGCAAGGAGAACCTTCCTTGATCAGGCCATCAATTTTGAACCCATTCCCCTTCATGGATTCCCTTTCACCTGGCTAACTGTTAGGTAGAAAGCTTGACCTCAAAGTGGCATATTTGGTGGAAGCAAAACCAAAGCTACTTAAAATGTGCCTCATTATTCTTGGGTTAATGGGAAATGTTCTATTGGTTGAGTCCAGCCAACAAGAAAACTACCTATGGTGTGCATAAACGCATATTATTTGGTATCTATGTCTCTAACCAAGCATTACATGGATATTTAGGTTCATAGAATGAAAATTATATGTCAAGTGAAAAATGGGTTATCAATTTCAGACTGTCATTAAAAAAAAGAAATCATCAAAGCAAGTTCTTTTAAACATGATATTTGGGCTGCTAGGTCTTGTTCTTACCTCATGAGCATTTCAGCTAAACTCTTTGCATCTGGGGAAAGAAAGTTGATATTAGTACAAGATAAATAACTCATTAACATTCACTTAAACATTTGTGACAAATATTCTACATAATCAGATGACAATAACCATTTTTAATTGTAATTGTATACCGAAATCATTGCTAATAACCTAAACTTTCATGGATTCCTTGTCTGTTCTAAATGAGACATATATATATATACACACACACATACATATATATACATATATATGTACACACATATATGCATAAAGGTAGCATAAAAAGATAGGTACAAAAATACTCAGATACCTGCTAAAGGTTATATTACAACCTATTCATTTGCCACTTTCCAAAAACCCAATTTTACTTTCAGAAGTCAGAAAATTAACATCTTGAAAGTAATTCATTATGTAGTACAAATTCTACTCTTTTTGTTATCAAAATGAAAAACCTTATGATCACTTAAAAAAGTCATTATTACACAGCTATGCATCCCTTTGGTTGATCAAAGAATTGTATAAACAGCATATCACTGTGTCTGGAAACTTAGATGTTTATTTCAAACACAGAAAGAAAACTTTTCTTTATTTCTTTTCTCTGAAGACATTATTTACCAAGATCTGGTTACCACCCCTGACTAAAGAAATCCTGCCTAAAAATGATGTAATTTTTTTTTAACTTTTTTGATGGCATTGGTTTGAAACTCTAATTTCCCTTAAAATATAATTTGTTCTTTTTACACATTTTACTTGACAAAAATGAATGTTTCCTTTCTTAGAACACAAAGCCCTTCTTTATGTTTTTCTTTCATTGCTCTCTAAAAAGCCTTGATGTTAAGTGTTCAATGAACAGAATTTTCTGGAAATGGATTCAGCTGTCTGTGCGAGTGCCAGTGAAGCAACGCATTTGTTGGAGCATGTTCATCTTTGGGGGCTGACAATTGAATGCAGTCGCTTTTATGTCGGGGAGCAGAGCGCTGTAATTGGGAGGTGTGGACTGTCACGGGAACAGCCACACGTGGGCAGGCACCCCCTGAACCAAAGCTCAGCTCTTCAAGTCAGCCATGCCAGGTCCCGCCTCGCAGTGAGGCCCCGGCTTTGTGCACAGATGGATTCTGTCTGGGAAATGAAATAGCTCCCTTTATCCCACCCACATGGCAAAGCAAAGAAGGCAGAACAGCATTTAATTTCTCAGCTCATGGCTTTATATTTATCTGCAAAGACAAAGTAAATATGATGAGCTTCTTCTCTTCCTGAATGATTTAACACTTACAAAGTAAATATACATATACACATATATAAAATGCCAGAAGCTTGGGATTAATTAGCTCTATGTAACAACCAAGCACTGGCTAGTTCAATACTCTAAAAAAGAGGAAAAATTTCCAAAGAGTAAAACACTGTACTTCAGCTCACAATCTGAAGGAAACTCCTACTCAGACATCTTCAGAATGGACCTGCGTTCCTTGTTCTGCCATAATCATCGTTCTTTTTCTATTCCTGGAGTTAGTCATCACAGTTTTCTCTTCTATGATTTTTTTTTTTCTATCAATGCGCCAAGGAATGGCAGCATCCAATGAGTGAGGACAGAGGTCCCTCCAGTACTGACGTGCTCTAACTGCAAATTTTCCATGTCTACAATTAGCAGGCATCTTCATCCACATATTTAGGTGCCCAAAGCCATTTTGGTCTACCCTTCCCTATGCTTATCATCTTACAGTGGATCCTTTTCTCTTTCTGTCTTAGCTACTATTTCCTCCTTCTGACTCATCTTAAATTGTGAGAAACATAATATTCATGGAAACTCACTTCTTCTGTGAGTTTCCCTTTGAGGAAGCTGAGAGTTGGTGGAGTTTTAAGCACAGTGATGGGGTCTGGATGGCACAGTTGGCATCAAGGACCAGGCGTGAATGTCTTCTGGGGAGTGGGACCGAGTGGACCGCGGTCACAATTAAGCACGTGCTAGGAATCTGGATTGCACCGGTTGCTTTAGGACTGCTTGCCCATGTCCCCTTAATCTCTGCCTGGGAATTACTGCACCCTCCTTCGGAAACCGGGAAACTGGGATCCGGATACATTCAGTCATTTGCTGCAGCTGAGCAGGAAATCATAACCAATGTCTGTTGGTTCAAACTCTTTTTTAGCCACTGTCCTCAAAGTCCTTTATACACAGAGGGGGATACATGTCGTATCCTTAGGAACACACAGAGGAGCAGATGTCTCATGCCAGCTGACTGAGGACACACCCTGGAGGGCGCTGTGTCAGGCCGGGGGAGTCAGAAAGGATGGACAACTGTGCCCACCTTAAAGGAAGTGTGGACTTTAACGGGAAGAGTGCTCCAGGGCGCAGAATTAACCTGTGTTGGAATTCTGAGCTCGTTCAGGAAGCCAGGAGTCGGTCAGTTTGACTACACAGAGAAGTTTCTAGGGGTGGTGGGGAATGGGGATGGTCAAGATGTTAAGGAGCTAAGAAAATGCAACTTTGCATCACTGACCATAATCTGGAAGCTTTTACCTGGGCCAAGGGGGGAAGTGGAGGAAGGAGGGCAGAGGTGGTGGCCAGTGGGTACAGGTGCCATAAACAGCATTAATCAGACAATGCAGAGTGCCCAGGATGGGGGGCTGGGGGCAGGGGCCTGGTGGCGGGGAGTGGCTGACATGATAGTAGACAGAGGGCATCTACAAGAATCAGGGACCTACTGGGTGTGGAGGGGACAGGCAGAGGGACCGTGGGGAGTCCAGGGAAATGGCAAGATTTGGGATACGCAGGGCTGGGTATATGGTAACACACGGGACAGAAACAGTTGTCTAGAAGGACTTGGAATCAGCAATTTGGGTGCAGGCTGAGATGTTTGGCTTCAAACATATTGAGTCCTTTAACATATTAAAGTAAGTTGGGGGACAGATTTGGAATCCAGTATCCAGCTGGGAGATATGTCAGGGCTGAGATGGGCTCAGAGTCTTCTGTTTATACAGGGAGAGGGGAAAGAGAGATGGAATTTTGGACACACTTCTGTTCAGGGGTGAGAAGGGAATCTGGGACAAGTTAAGATAATATTTTTAAAGTCATGGAATCATGGTATCTTAAAAGCATTACAGACTTTTCAAATCAGCCTCATAATAAATGTTTGAATCCCTTCCATAGCGCCTTGGACAGAGGTTAAAATGAGCCAAGCCGCTGGACGCTCCAGGGATGGAGCGATGCCCTTGCTGCACGTATGGTGCCGACCCCTCTTCCCACTGCTGACCTGCCTTCCAAGTCTGTTGATGGCTCCCCACTCAACACATCTCCCTGGGACTCTGGCTCTTTTCTCTTTCCTCAGTTCAATTCTCATTTCCTCATCAGCAGCTCCTTCTCTGGTCTCCCCAGCTCCAGTCTCTCAGCCCTCTAAGCGACATCCCCACTGCAGGAAGGGTGATGGATCTGAAACATACCCCCTCACTGGGTTGCATCTGTGCTCTGAAACTCTCAAAGGAACCTCCCTACCAATAGGAATCCTCAGCTCAGGGTACCAGCCGCCCATGCTGGCCCCAGCGGTCTTTCCAGCTCGGTTGCCTCTTACTTCGGACCGCCAACCCTGTCTCTGAGTTTCCTGCTCTTGTATTTTCTGCCGAGACCCCCATGACTTTGTTCCTCTGAGGCCCTTGGAGATGGTTCTTTGTCCCCACCCCTCCAGACAGACGTGACTTGCTCTGTACACCCTCCCAAGCCCAGCAGGTGAAGTTGGTGTTCTGGTTCCCTGGGCTTCCAAGGACATCCTCACCTGTCTAACCTCTCTGCATCTGTTCAGCACAGCCTTTGCACCTTTCATTGTAACGTCCTGTTTTCGTATTGTCTACTGGCCCTTTTGCCCTTATCTCCAGGCTCTGCCCAGTCCCTGGAAGAGTAAAGCCACATACAGTTTTTCCTGAGGATACAATTAATCATGAGAGACACCTTCCTTCTCTTGTGTTGAAATCCCTTGGCGTAATTTCTATCTGGATATAACAACGGCACCTTCTGGAAACGTTGAAAAAACCATTCAAATATTTCCAGGTAGCTGCCAGGCCCCAAGTAGCTCGGCTTCAGTGTTGTCTTTTCTAGGTTGAATTCTCTAATTTTCTTGACCACTCCTCAGATGGCATAATTTCTAGGTAATTCCTTACTTGGGTCTCTCTTTTATGAAAGACATTTCCCCCTTCCTTCCTTCCTTTCCTCCTTCTTTCCTTCCCTCCTTCCCCCTTCCTTCCTTCCTCCTTCCCTCCCTCTTTCCTTCCTTCCCCCTTCCTTCCCTCCCTCCTTCCTTCCTTCCCTCCTTCCTTCCTCCCCCCTTCCTCCCTCCCTCCCTTCTTTCCCTCCTTCCTTCCCCCTTCCTTCCTTCCTTCCTTCCCTCTTCCCTCCTTCCTTCCCCGCTTCCTTCCTTCCCCCCTCCCTTCTTTTCTTCCCCTCCTCTCTCTTCCCTCTTTTTTTCCCTCCTTTCCACCCCCCTTCCTTTCTCATAATCCCCCTCCCCCTTCCTCTCTCCCTTTCTTCCTTTTTTATAATTCTTGTTCCACATTTTCTGGTCTGAATAGTTCTCCTCTTGGTTCACATCAAAGTAAAACAGATGTTGAGTCCTTCTTCTTCTACCTGCCATCTGTTAAGATGAGAACATCATCTCAAGTCATCTTCTTCTTCTTGCCCAACACAGCTCAACAGCCTTTTGTGTTGTCTGTCACTTTTTTTCACAAATTTCAGCTCAGTCTGAGATTTAGACTTTGTGACGCCTTTCCTAAAGCCCCGGCTACTTCTCTGTGCCCATCCTGGGCTGTGTGCTCACCTCTGCATCTTTCGGGTGGGGAGACGATGGAGAAATACTACCAGGGTAGCCTAGTGATATTGAAAGATGATGGAAAAAGGCAGTTTCAAAAAAATAACATGTGCTAACACTCTGAATGTGCAAAGAGGGCTAGAAGATGATAACTGAAAGGAGAATTTGGGGATCTGAAGGTAATTGGTCACCTGCCTTTAGGAGAGCACTTTCATTTGAGTGGTGGGGAGAGCAGTGAGACTGAGGATTTGGGAGCTGGTGAGACTCAACGAAAATAGTTGAGTATCAAAGACTCTTCCAAGAATTCAGTGGGGAAAAGAAGTGGAAAGAAGGGCAGCAGGTTAGAAGATAGGCAAACAAGAAGGAATCCTTTTTTTTTTGAATATGGGGGAGCCTGAGTGGTAGTGAATATAGAGATAAAAAATAAATAAACCAAATATTTTTGATGGGCAAATATAAAATTATAAAGTCACTATTGATTCTGTGTTAATATATCTTCTAATTCTATGTTTCTTTGATACATCTTTTTAAACTAGCTTAATATGGATGCGACAGGTTTTATTTCTTGAATGTTCCAAAGCCGAAGAAGTGTCACAGAAAGAGAACTGGGTAGACAACAGTGATTTCGACTCTCCTGTTAATTCTTCCCTAACTGATGTGTGATTTCCAAGTTCCCTTCAGTTTTCATGTCAGCAAAATAGAGCATAACAGCGTCAAGTTTATTTGCACCTATTTGCACAGCTATTAAGAGACTAAAGCAAGATAGTGTATAGTAAAGCGTTATGGAAAAGGAAGAAGAGAGAAAGCAAGGGAAGTGCTAGCACTCTGTCAATTAATACACGGTTCAGTCAGTTCTTGGGAAGAGGCACCTCGGCTGGATGAAGAGCATTGCAGTGTCGTCTCCCCGGTTCCGTGTTTTTTGTGGACCATCGCTCCTGTGGGGTCTGTACGTGGCATGAGGGGTTCTTACTAACAAGGCAGCACAGGCCTCCAGCATTGCAGCTGTGCCAGTCCTGAGTGCATACGCTAATGTTTCTTTAAAAAGGAGGACTCTCATTCATAGCCACATCATTACATTTTCATCTCCGAAGTTCTAGTTAAGTGAATGGCATCTGTTTCCGTTCATACCTCTACCGAGCAGCCACTAGCACACACCACAAAAACATAAAACCAATTTGGGGGCAGCAGATTTCCCCGTGCTTTACCATCTCTCAAAAGCTCTTATTTGCAAGCTCCCTCACAACAATCCCTGCTTTCTGTGGAATTTAAAGGGGTCTCATAAAGTAGCTATATTCCTAAGGGCTATAAAACCTGCATTTACATTTTTACAAGGTCGCAAATAGGACTCCCAATCATCAGCTCAAATGAAAGCTGATTCCAAAACCATGACAAAATATATATCCCAGAAAGAAAACCGTATAGACTTGCCATCTCAGAAAGTTACAAATACAAACACGGACAAAATAGAACACGTGGGCAGGGCAAAGCCCAGGGCTGACCCCAACTCTCCCCCCCCCTTGCTCCTGCCCACCCCCCATCCCTCGCTCCACGGCTGCACGTGGCCTGGCCCTGCTGCCATCCCACTGTTCCTTTGCTTCCCCACTCTCAGATACAGAAACCCCTTTTTAAAAATTTAGTTCTGCCATAAGACATTTGAAGTTTTGAAAGGATAATTTTTTTAAAATGAAGGTCAAAAGGAAAAATGAGAGGAAGGAAGGAAGAAAACGCAAAGCCGAGAACTAAAGTTTCAGAGTAGAGGCTTCTGATCCCATCTAAGCCCCAAACTGGGCATTTATTAGCTGGGCAATGAAGTCTCTGGGGGTGCCCACCTGCCACCCCTTCACTAAGGAGCACCGGGGACCCTTTGCATGCGTAGGACTCAATGCATCAGTGCCATGACCATCTTTACGCAAGTCTACCTCGAGTCCAAGGTCTTTACGTTCCTAGATGCAAAGTTCAAGCTATTAAAGTTCAATCTAAGCTTTGGTCTTACAGGTGAGGAGAGATTTAGCTCATTTGCAGGGCAGATAAATGGAATATTAAACAGTCGTGGCCCACCCCTTCAGCTGTGCCTGTGGAGGATTCTAAGGCCACGTTCTCTCTGAGAACGGCCTCCTGGAACTAATCGGCTTTATAATATTAATGCACTTTAAAGCATGCTTAAAATAATAAATAGGCTTCTGTTCAAGGGAAGGAGGCCATTTTGCCACAGAAACATGGTCAAATTTTATGTCATCCACTGATTTTTATCTTTAGCTTCTTTGAAGTCTTGGAAGTAGCTTTTTGGCTTGACGCTGCCAGTTGACCCATACAGGTTGGTGCTTTGCACCCTCTTCGGTAAACTCATACTAGAGGGGGAAGCTTTTAGTGATCCTGGAGGTGTTTGCTTGACATGGGAATCAAATTTTTATAAGGTTGTGTCTGCTGGGATCATGGTGATTTATTTTATAACCTTGCACTTCAAAGGATCTAGCGGTGGGGAAAAATCAGGGCATCACTTAAAGCAAAATGTGGCTTCCGAACTCCTGGATAAGGTTACAGATTTTAAAAAAATGTAGCACTTGAAGACAATTTAGACTTTAGGAGGTCACTAGGCTCTAAAATTAGTAAAGCGCTCAGGAAGGAAGAATATAGGTTGGCTAAATTGCTTGAGTCCCATTTTCTTTCTTTTTTTTTTTTTTTTTGATTTTTACATAAAAGCATGTTTACATATGGTGCATTCACTAGGTTGCTTGTCTATACGGTGAAACAAACCTGCTTAAAAACATTGAGTAGCATCTAGCGATCAAACAAGGTCTATGACGGGAGCTGATCTTACAGTGTTCATTAGGGACCCTACAGTATTTTCCTATAATCCAGATTTATTTCCAGTTTTGATCCTCATCAGTGGTTGCTCAGGCAACTTTGACATATTATTAGAAATGTCCTTATTTTACACAATAAAATATTGTAGGAAGCCATTCAATCTGTAAATATATTTGAACTGATTCTAACCCAGGGGTAGGATCTGTGCCTTATGTGGGTCAGGTAGTAACTGGATGATTCTACTAATGAACTCTGTTTAATAGATAGGCACCTACTGCCGTAAACTCTGTGGCTGTGCTTTCTTTTCATGAGAGAATTGGAAACATTTTGCGTTATTAATTAACATAACATTTCAAGGGCCCTTCAGACCTAAAAGACAAAGATCTTTTGGGAGCAAGGTCTGGCCTTTCACTGATTCCCCCTTAACAGCCCTAGTCACTTGCTCTGCCCTTTTATGACACAGTTTTCAATGTTAAAGAAAGATGAGTCGGTCCCTTGAAAGCCTTTGCTGACCATTCTGGGACAGAATCTCAGTAACCTTTTTTTCTCTCTAGGACCTAGCCAAAATCTTGTGATCAAATAGAAATGGTTAATAAGAAAATTTTACTGTTGGTTTTAAAAAATGTTACACCTGGCATGTGGTAGATAATCAATGAGGGTGTGCTGAATTAAATATTTCAGTGCATCCAAAGTAAAACTTGCCATTTGGAAGGCGGTGGAATTAGGTGTCCGATCATTTTGCCTTCTTGCTGCCCTCTTGTCAGACTCTTGGTTTGGAGGCTTTTATTAAGCAGGTAAAATGCAAGACTGCAGATACCTTTGTGCCCTGCAAGCTACTTCTGTGGAATACTTTGCTCCTCAGCATCTCCCATGAGTACATCTTCTTTGCCACAGCACTTATTTTCGTCCCACTGAAACCTTTGTGCTGGCTCTGTCTCTTCTCTGGCACAAAGAAAACAAAACCATTTCCGGGGAATGAAAGGCTGGACTCGCTGATGTGATGCATTGCTTCCTTTACGAAGACCAGCTACAAAATAGTGGTGTCGAATAGAAGAGATGCCGACAATAAAAATGCCAGCCCAGGATATTTTCTGGACAGAGTCCTTGCAAAGCAGTAACTAAATTACAAGGGACTATTAAGAGCAAAAAGGAAGGGTGTCGCACCTGCCATCAGTCTAACTCAAATGCACCAGGAAGAGTCAGCAACATCTTTAGCATCTTTTCCTTGCTCTTGGCAAAGCAGAACGAAGTTGAGGTGCTTAAGTCATAAGTAGAAGAGGAAATTTAAACAATAGTTGGGGAGGTAAAAGTAAGCAACAGGGACCAGGGGCAAAAAGAAAAGGTGAATTTGGGAGAGGGTGGAAGATGCTGGGAAGGATTTCCTCAACGTTTAACCCATTTGCTGCCAAACCCTTGTGATCAAATAGAAATGATGGATGAGAAAATGTTACCGTTGATTTTTAAGAATGTTATATGGACAATTCATAGCCCTCTAAGTGCAGCCAGTTACACCTGGCTGTCTAAATGCAACAAAAGCACGCCACCTTGGTACCTCAATGACTACGTCCCTAAAGTCCACACAATGGGTTTCTGTTTTCGGTGAAAGAGGGGTTATAAAAAAGTCCTTTTGGTATTTTAATGACGAACACTTGTGAATGGAATCCAGCACAGCTCACCTGATGTTGAATTTCTCAATAGATTAGGCAACATTATGTTTTTGTAGTGCTGTTTTCTGTAGCTCTTGAATGCCCCCCCTTTTCCTCCCTAGTTGTGATTAATAGCCTCCTCTTTTGTGCTTCTGTAGGATTTGGTTGTTTAGCATTCGTGACATTTTGGCTCTTTTCCCGGTACATGTCCGTGCGTCTGCTTCATACACTAAACCTAAAGTTCAGAAGGCTCTTTCTTTTCATCTTGTACATCGAGCACCTAGCACAGCCCTTCGGATATAGGATTCACTCAAGAGAATCTGCAAAGTTAAAAGGTAAGTGGAGAATGTGATTTAGAAAGGATATTTCAATGGGATTGACGGTTCATCTGAATTATTGGGCTACAGAAGGTGTAAATGGAAGAACTATTGTCGATGGAGTGCCATGTACTTCAAATATTTTAATTTGTTGGCCAAGTAGAAGCACATTGAAAGTAAAATGGGTTAGAGTCTCATCAAAAGGAGTGCTCTGGCTACTTGAAGACAGGTGAAAATATCCCCACGTTCTGCTGTTCTAACTGGACTACAGTCAAACCAAGCATTTACACAAGAGGTCAATGTCTTCCAGGTCTACCAGCCAGGCTTGGGGATGTCCCAGCTATATTATAAGGACAGTGCTTGCAGGCCTGTTCCTCAAATGCAACTCTGAAGAATACACAGGATGTTGGATACTCCTCACTGCACTGATGCTAAAATGCAAGCAGCTTATACATACATTTTACCAAGAAGCGGCCTGGTTAAATACCCTGACAGGGAAAGAGGAGGGACTCAGAGCATTGTCCTGCACAGGGCTTTGTACATGAGACAACTCACTGGCCTCACACTGCACAGCCAGGGCAGGTAGGGCTGTTGGCCAGAAGCTGGAAGAGCCCTGTCGCACAGAATCTATAGAGCCAGACATCGGAATAACGGTGCTGCTGACAAAGGCTCCCATCTGGTCCAAGATCTCATCTTCCATTCTTTCTTTTTTTTTTCTTAGTTAAAACGAAACTCTTACACCAAGCTTCAGCTCCAATTTCTAATTCAGCGAAGTGTGTGTTTTCTGCCTCACAGTGCTTTCCCAGGACCATAAAGTCCTCAATTTCCATTTCCCGGCAATAAAATAGTTCTCATTTCCAGAACCAATCCGAAAGGTCTTTTTAAAGGATACCCTGAGAAAACCATAATTCGAAAAGAGTCATGCACCACAGTGTTCATTGCAGCTCTATTTACAATAGCCAGGACATGGAAGCAACCTAAGTGTCCATCGACAGATGAATGGAGAAAGAAGATGTGGCACATATATACAATGGAATATTACTCAGCCATAAAAAGAAACGAAATTGAGTTATTTGTAGAGATGTGGCTGGACCTAGAGTCTGTCATACAGAGTGAAGTAAGTCAGAAAGAGAAAAACAAATACCGTATGCTAACACATATATATGGAATCTAAAAAAAACAAAGGTTCTGAAGAACCTGGGGCAGGACAGGAATAATGACGCAGACGTAGAGAAGGGACTTGAGGATATGGGGAGGGGGAAGGGTAAGCTGGGACGAAGTGAGAGAGTGGCATGGACATATATACACTACCAAATGTAAAATAGATAGCTAGTGGGAAGCAGCCACATAGCACAGGGAGATTAGCTCGGTGCTTTGTGACCACCTAGAGGGGTGGGATAGGGAGGGTGGGAGGGAGACGCAAGAGGGAGGAGATATGGGGATATATGTATACGTATAGCTGATTCACTTTGTGATACAGCGGAAACTAACACACCATTGTAAAGCAATTATACTCCAATAAAGATGTTAAAAATAAAATAAAATAAAATAAAAATAAAGGAGGCCGTAATTGGTGGCATTGCTGCGGCGGCTCAAAATTAAAGAGTGGGGCTGGCAAACCCTCGTGAAAGTCATTCTCTTTGCCTGCCTTGCTGGAGACTTGCAAGAGGTTGGCTTTCACTCAATTTCTGAGTCGTAACATTTGCATGACTCGCGCATGAGGCCCTGCAGTCCTGCCGACAGCACATCACAGGTCACAGAACCGGGCGGCGTGGGGACCTGGCCCAGAGAGGGTAAGTCCCTCCGCGGGGCCGACTGCCCCCCAGGCAGCTGTCCGTCCTGCTTTGCGGGGGGAAGGCCGAGCCTCCACTCACCTCGCAGCCTCTTCAGCCTCTGCTCCCGTCTCCTCCTCCGAACCACCAGCAGAAGCGCAGAGAGTAGGAGCAGCCCCACCAGGACGCAGGAGATGGTCACCAGCATCTTGAGCCCTCCGTTGGTCGTCAGCCCTTCATCGCTTTGGACAACTGACTTAATGAGTGGAGGGATTGTACCTGAAAGCAGGGTCATGATGTTAGGTGGCTGTTAATGACGACAGCATGGCGGAGTTTTTAGGGATGACGGGTTACTAGAACCGCGCGAGTGATCCGAGGGCGTCCGCAGTGATGGGGATGAGAGGAACGCTTCCTCTAGGTCCTCGTTCGTTCCTTTACTTGCTCACTCCCCTCCTACGCTTACTCTACGGAGCATCGAATCAGAGCGTGCGCAAAGGGCAGAGCGCATTGTTTTTTGGAAGGGACTTCATTTGGCAACGTACTGCTGGGTGCAGACACTTGAAAGCATAAGGTCCAGGCTGGGCGCTTAAAAAAGCCACACGCATTTACGTGGAGTTGAGCGTCACCCAGAGCACAATTGAGAGGGGCTGTTTGAAAAATTGCACATCAAAGAAGGAACAATGGGTTTGGCAAGTGGACAGGAGGGAGTCTGTGGGGAGACTGTACCAGATAAGCCTGCTTAAAGGGAGCTTAAAATCTCTGTTTGGTTATTCACTTGCTTTTTATCACGGGTGTAAGGCCAAATGTACTTTTAAAACTATTTCCGGGTATAAGAGTAAAACCAACTCTTCAAAGGGGAGCCATCCAAGTCTCTAAAGCAAGCTACTTATTGGCCCATATAAAGCTCTGAAATTCAGATTATTTAGAATTACAAGGAAACACCTAAGGAGACTGAACTCTGAGCTGCTTTAAGCTGCCTTCCGCTCAGAGGCTTAATACAATGGGTGCAGAGATTCAAACACAGGCATCCACATTTTATGGGGCTTGCGTTTTGGCACCGACCGTTATGTAAGATGCTCCAGTCCACTGTATTTTCCATGTAAAACAAGGACCAGGAAGTCAGTGATTTAGGAAAAATAATGCAAAAATAATACAATTTCCCTCTGAACAAAAAGAGTCTTGTCCTGCATTTAGTGAGTAGAGCAGGGACAACGGAATGACGGGCCCCTCTGCTACCTGCTAAGGCCAAGATCATTCTTCCAACTTTATATAGAGTGTTTTGGCTGCAAACCCAAGTCTGCAAATGCTCAGAACCCACATAAGAGGCACATAAGGGGATGCAGGTGAGGATGGGCCTGCAAAACCAAGATGACACAGGACCAGTGGAAACATTTGGCTGAGGAAATGGCAGAAGAAAGAGTCAAATAAAGCCACGGGCGAATCTGAAATCTGACTGGTATTGATAGATATAAAGCTAATCGTCAACGTTTGTAGTTCCTAAAATGAAAAAAATTCTTCAGGCAGAAGTGACAAAAAGATATTAAAGCTTTATATCCACAAGCTTAGTTCAAAAAAAAAAAGTAACCTTTTTCAAGGAAAATATACATATGTATTCTTATTTCTAGTGTAATAAGATTATTTCAGATTTCAGAAAATTTTAAATGTAGCTCCCAGGACTTTTTCGTGATTTAATCTAAGATCTTGGATAAAGTGAGAATATTTCTTTTAGAAGACAAACATTTAAAATCTGCAGAGCACTTTGTAAGTAAGAATGACAGTTTCAAACGTTGCACGCGAGTGGTTTCTAATTAAATGATTAGCTGTGAACCTATCACGGACGTGCACCTTGAAGCCGCGTGCTCTGGAGCACACAGATTATGAAGAAGCTGGGCACCAGAGCGTGATGGTCGTAAGGCAATTAATGGACATCAATCGTCTAAAGTAAGAAATATACTTCCTGCCCAAATGTGTACCCTGCTAGCAAAGGACTTTGGGGAGCCCTTAAATGCTAGGGAAAATGGTCAGTGTTGAAGTCCTTTGTCAGATCAAAGAATGAAACCATGTTGGAGGAGAAAGCAAGTTGTCCACACTGCTCTGCAGTGTCTGATGCTCTGTGACGGGACCTCTTGGAGTGAAGGCGCTTGTGATGGAGCCTAGAAGGTTAGAGAGACGTGGCCCACGAGAATCAGAGCTTTAGAGGAGAAGCCTCACTGTCCGGGAGCTGGACCAGGTGCCTCAGGAGCTGCGGGGCCCAGGCTGGTGTAGCCAGCACCAGACTCCCACCTCGGCACCTTCCTGCCTTCACCCCCCACCAGGCCCTAAATGCTGCGGGCGAGCCTGGGCTCTGGCTGAGGAGGGATCTGTGGGGAGATGGCCTTGGTGGGAGACTCAGGGCTGGGTTTACAGAGTGCCAGGGCGGGAGGAACAAGCCCTCGGCCGGCCAGGACAGTCCAGGAGAAAATGGCCAAGGGAGGAGCCAAGTCTACAACACCTCTGGAGCATCCTTTGGTCGTGTCCGAGGGTCCTTGGGTTTACGTACACTCTTTTCTTAGAACAGGATAACCTGCACTCCAAGGAAGTTCCTGCCAGAGTATTAATTAAGCGAGATCGCAAGTGCACGTAAGCAGAGGAGCGAACACCCCTCAGCCTGTCTAGCGAAGAATAGAGTATTGGGGTGTTAGCTCTGGCGCAGACTTTTTGGGTAAGTCATCAGTACTGTGGTCCGGCCCGATTGGTGGACACTGGACAGGGTCTCTGAGGGAGCTAAGCCCGGAGCTCCAAACTGTCTGATGAATGGCGGCCCGTTTTACCCTGTGATTACAGCACCTAATTCAACCACTGCCTTCCCCCGAGTGAAAATCACCGCGAGGCTGCAGAAATCAGCAGCAACTTGCTGCCAGTCTGGACTTCCTGAAGTTTCCTGACTGCAGAACGGTCAATGTCACGCCACCCTTTAGCTTCACTGGGCTTGGCATTTGTTCAACATCAATAAATGGCCCTTATATTAGTTGTAGAAAAAAAGGATAAAAATTTCTATCACTTATTTTCAGTCAACTAAACGTCACAAGATACCTCACCTGGTTTTCAGAAAGCCCATGCCAATTGCATGCACGTGTGCATATATGTGTGTCTGTGTGTATGTGTGTGTGTCTGTGTGTGTGTGTGTGTGTGTGTGTGTGCGCGTGTCTACTAACATCCCATGACATTATTCTATTTCCATCAGTGCCTCTATTTCTGCTCAGAGACTAACATAAGCTCCTTTACTGATGGAAGACTGTTTTTGCACATGCAGTTGAAGGGCTAAATGAGAGCAAAAAAGAAAGCTGTCATGTGGATTGGGATGGGGTGGGAGGAGGGAAGGGAGACAACAAAAGCAGTGTTAGCTCACAGTCACGACCAAGCACACAACCACGTGGCACAGAGGCCTTCAGCCCCTGGAGAAGTCACTCCTGCCCCCGAGACTCCCCAACGAGCTGCCTGCGGGCCCTCAGTCCCTCCTTCCTGGAACACGGCCAAGGTCACGTGGGTACCTGGTCTAGGGAGCCCTGGGGGGAGCAGACTGAAAGGCCCCAAAGCCTAAGGGGATCGGCGGGCACGAGTCACACTGTGCCGAGCATGGATGTCAAATGGGAGAGGGGCAGCGAGCACGTGCACGCATCCCGAGACGCGGCCAGCTTACTGCCGTCGTAGTTGAGCGTGGCGAAGTTGGCCTGCTTCTCGGCACAGCCAGCGCTGTTGCACACCCTCATCTGCAGCTCATACCACGTGGCTTCCTGCAGGTCGTACAGGATGTACGACTTGGAGAGAGAGGTCCGCTGAGCCGTGGCCCAGACCGTGGCCCCGAAGGGTCTGTACTCGAGCGTGAAGGAGGTGATGGGGCAGCCGCCGTCATTCCAGCCGACGAGGTTCAGCCTCACGCGCGTGGTGTTGGTGCTGGCGAAGAGCTCCTGCTCCTTCGAGAACTGGGGCTCTGCGGGAGAGGGCACAGGGGCGTCAGCCCACGGGGCACACGGGTGAAGGCCATCGAGGTCGTCCCACGTTTCCCTTGGGCTGCTTTCCCCACAGGCGCGGGGCTCGGTCCAAGTCTGGGTCACGGGCCGCTTGTCCACTGTTTATAGGGATCTTACGGACCAACGTTCCCCAGGTGTGAAAGGGAACACTGGGTGGGTAGAGGTTGTTTCTGTGAATCTTAGCGTTAGTCCCCTGAAGAACAGAGCTATTCTCATGTATGAGAACACTCTCCTTGAGTGTTTTTTTTTTTTTTTAAAGTTGAGAATTACGTTTTACTTGGTAGACAAAACTGAGAACTTAAGCTCAGGATGCAGCCTCTTGGGTAGCTCTGAGGGACTGCTTCTCCTTGAGTGGTTTTGAAGGAACCACTGTGATGTGCTGGGCTGACCCGTGTCCATTCAGGGACCTGGCTCAAGAGAAGGCAGACTTGGATTTGGGAAGTACCCACAGGCATCCTTGCTATCCAAGCGCCTCTCACTGGAGCCCAGGGACCCAGTGGGTATATTTCTGCATAAATCAACCCCTCATCATCTGAACCCTGGTACACGTTATCCAAAACTCAGGTGCTGCATCCAAGTTAACGCCTTCACTTTCTAATCTCTCGCTCTCCTGCCATCCGGTGCACACCACTGGATGAGAGTCAGCAGTGAGGAAACCTACAAAGACCCTCTCTCCGCCCCCTCACGTACACTCACATGCAGCCATATCCCTCCCTCCTGCTGGTGTTTCTGAGCTGCAAATTTCACCCCTGAACATCATTGCCCTGAATGTCCATTTTCAGAGGAAAAACCAACTGACACTCAAGGTTAACAACCTACCCTGGTGACTTCTCACCTGGAAAGCGGGGCCTGTGAGGCGATGTGACAGTTATAGGTGGAAGGGGGTGAGATGACTGAGGGACAAGGTCACCCCAGAAGAAGGTGAGAGGGCAAAGATCACATTTCATGGCTACTCAGCCTGGGAACTTTCTGTTGGCACCAAAGCCCTTGATTTTCAAATGACACTCTTCTTTTTTATAATATATTTATTGATTTTTATTGAAGTATAGTTGATGTACAATGTTGTGTTTCAGGTGTACAGCAAAGTGATTCAGTTATACATATATCTATCTATTATTTTTCAGATTCTTTTCCCTTATAGGTTATTACAAAATATTGAGTACAATTCCCTGTGCTATACAGTAGGTCCTTGCTGATTATCTTTTTTTGTGTACAGTAGTGTGTATCTGTTAACCCCAAACTCTTAATTTATTCCTCCTCCTCACCCTTCCCCTTCGGTAACCATAAGTCTGTTTTCTATATCTGTGGACACTTTTCTTTTAAACTGCAAATGAAATAATGAAAAGAGAGAACCAGAATATTCTGTATGGACTGGCCATCTCTTTCAATACCCTGTAACACATTGAACCAAACCCATCTGGGGAATAACAAAGTTCAGGGGCTTCCCTGGTTGCGCAGTGGTTGGGAATCTGCCTGCCAATGCAGGGGACACGGGTTCGAGCCCTGGTCTGGGAAGATCCCACATACCGCGGAGCAGCTGGGCCCGTGAGCCACAAATACTGAGCCTGCGCGTCTGGAGCCTGTGCTCCGCAACAAGAGAGGCCGCGATAGTGAGAGGCCCGCGCACCGCGATGAAGAGTGGCCCCCACTTGCCACAACTAGAGAAAGCCCGCGCACAGAAACGAAGACCCAACACAGCCAAAAATAAATAAATAAATAAATAATAAAAAACAAAACAAAACAAAAAAAACAAAGTTCAAATTCACCAACATGTAAATGTATGATGCATCTTTTCTGATTCCAGTCTCCCCTTTGATTTGGAAAACAGGAAATCTAGAAACTAAAGAGGGCTTACGTACCTTTTCCTAACGTTTTCGCTTCTATGATTTCACTTATGCGCCCGGGCCCCACTCCATTCTGTGCAGTAAGAGTGAACTTGTACCAAGTCCCACACTTCAGATTCTCCAGGCGGTAAGAACGCTCGCTTGGGCTGATGGGAAAACTCCCCCACTGCTCGCTGTTATCCTCGGAGTACTGCAATATGTAACCTTCAGAAAACAAGACACATTCAGAAGAGCGCGATTCGCTTTCCATCAGAAGCTTGCACTCTGTGTGGATGCGTTCTCAGAATCTGCACATCTTTGGAAGGGAACATCTGAGCTCTTGCGGATTCCAGGAAACTGAACCCAGGCTGGGAGAAGTACTGTGATGACATATTGATTACGAGGTATTTAGGCCACGCCAGACGTTACTACGGTGGGATTGCTGGATGGTGTGATGAAGATAAAACCACTTTCTGCCCATTCCCTTTAAAAGGTGTAACTGGGCAGCAGGGAATGGATACTGAATCTCTAAATATCTGACCTTGCGAGCACACGTGCCGCATGCCTGGGGATGGGCGTGGTCTGAAGCTGGGTTATTTTTAAGAGAACCAAAGCTCTGGAAAAGGGGTAAGTTATCAGCGGGGGTAGGAATCTCCTCAGCCACCCCCTCCCCACTCCACAATGGCTGTGTCAGGCATTGTCCACAGCCCGTTACTCACAGCACCTCGCATAACCCTGTGGATTAGTAATTATTGTCTCCGCAGTGCTGACAAAGAGACTGAGGTCCGGAGAGGTTAGGTGACCACTCTGGGGTCTTATAAGCAAGATTCAAATCCTACCGCCAGAATCTGAAGCCTGCACGCCTGTGATCACGGAGACATCCCTCCCTGTTACGCCTTCATTCCTGTCACCCCAGCCGCCTTCCTGGGGCAAACGTATCTTGTCTGCTCTGTCCTTGTCTCCTAAATGTTCACATCCAGGCAGCCCAGGACTGGCCTGCCTGATGCACGGTGCCCTTACACCAGCATACTGGCATCTTCCCTCCTGCCCATGGAATTCCATTTCTGACACCAGCGACGAAAGCACATCTCACTCCCACGCTCCAGAGCCTCTGAACCCCCAGCTGGTAGCAGTAAGTGTTTTCCATGTGCGTCACATGAGATCACCCATCTCTGATTCCCTCCTTCTGCAGCCACGGTCAGTATCATCCCACTGGCTTCCTCCTTCCCTCCCCTCTGGCCCCCTGCAGCCTTGGGGTCCCTCCTCCCTCCTCAGCCTCATTTTCCCTTCTGTGTTCCTGATCTGCACTCCTGACAGCTCTCTCAGCGCCTGATACGTGAGTGATGCATCTGGGTCAGCTCCCACCGTCCTATCCTGACTTCGCCACCTCCCTAGTGCCCTACGCATCGGGGGGATTGTGCTTTCCTTCTCATTTTCTTCATCTAAACCACTTCTAGGAAGCTTTTCTAACTCTTGGAGATGGGAACCCCGTGTCAATGGCTTTGGCCACCCCTGTGCTTCAAGGACCTGGTCGCCTTTGCCTGGAAACCCTTCATTACTAAAGTTGGCTTCAACTCTAAGACCTTCTGCTCTGACACCCTTCCTGTGCTGCCTCTCCCATGATCTCACACTTACAGAACCAAGATTTCCTTTCATCTGAGCCTGGAGTCCTAGGGTCCCTTGAACTCCTACCTCGGTGCCCCATTTTTTTTTTCATAAAATGCTTCTCCACCTAGCCTAGAACCTCTGGTAGACCATTTCAATCAGGAGCCTGGTTTCACTCCCTCTTGTGACTTCTGACCGCACTTACCCTGCCGGTCACCAGCTTTGGTGACCCGTGATCCACTTTTCTGCCCCACTGTCCAAGATCACTCGAGCAACTCATTAAACCGTGATAACTGTGACCACTACGCTTTGTGCTATGTCCCTGCAGCTGGGGCCCTGCTCACGCGTAGCAACGGCTTTGTTTCTCGATTAATGACTCTCTGTGCATTTCCCACGGCAGCTGTTACAAATCTTTCCCACGCTCCTCAAGCCCACAAACACATCCTCACCCCCAATCATCCAACTATTCAAAAAAAAAAATCTCACCTTTCTCTTCACTAAAAAAAGAAAGATCCTCCCCTTCGCCCAGTGGAGTGCTAATCAATGTTTAACAACTGGCTCTTGGGGAAAAAAAAAAAAAAAAAAAAAAGCCCTGATGGGTAGCATTTCTGATTTCTGTGGTGTGTAAATATCCCCAGCCGGGCCGTGGTCACTGAGGGCAAAGTTGGGAAGAGGGGCGGCGACTTGCTCTCATGAGCTGGAGGGAGACGGCTCCAGACACCACTGGCCTCACCCTAAAACGCCCCTGTATTTCCTGTTGTCTTCTCACCTTCCTCCTCTCTCAGAAGAAGGATGTCCTCTGCCTGCAGAAATCTATCCGTCATCCTTTCCCACCTGCTCTATGACCCCTTTTGTCCCTCGGCTCCTTAATCCCATGCCACCTCAGTCTCCTCTGGGTTCTCTCCCTCCCCTTGGTCTACAACTTGCTCAGAATGTTCTCCCAATGCCACTTAGGCCGGGATCATCACGCTAACTCATTCCTTCAGTATAAACTCCCTTAACTCTTTTCTACTCTGTACTAATTGCAAAAGCTTTGTGCAAACAGACCATTTCCCATCTTTCAGTACTTTCTAAGTCAGAACAGTCACTGTGGTTACTTAACTGAAGCACTGAGTACCTGAATGGATGGTACAGCATTGACAACATGGGGAAGAAGCACAGTGCAGCATCTTGGGGGAAGAGATGACCACATTTGTTTTTTCTTTCTTTTTGTTTTTTCATGTGTTAATATTTCACTCAGATTGGATGCATGATACTCATTTTGTCAATGGGATTCCTTGGATGAATGGGTGAGTTTCAACAAATACCCTAAAAATAGATGTGTGGTTTTTTGCATAGGTAATGGAAGAATTAATTATATGATGAGTTTGGGGGAGAAACAAACTAACACATAACGGTTACTTGATAAACGTGTCACTTATCTGCCCACAGATGATGACGATGAATCAACTGTTGTGGGCCACCTATCTCTCATTACCTCTGATAGAACTGCCCCCGTTGTCCCCAGGAAGCCATGAAAGGGTGATGGAGGAAGAGGTGGTTTTGGAAACTGTAAGCCGAGGCTGATCTGGTGGAACTAGAGAGGAAACAGTTTTTAGAAAACAAGAATTAGTTGTTCACATCCTCAGTCTTCTTTAACAGTCATTTACCAAATGATTTTTTAACAGCCATTTATTAAATAAGTGTTTCAGGTTGACAAAATATGCAATTCACTTCTGTCAAAATGTCTATTTAGTTGAAATCCTGGGCTAAAGAGATAGAACAGGATGATTCCATTATTTAAAGAAAATTCAACCACATTTCTGCTTGGATTTATTTCCTCATCCCCCCCCGATTCCTTACATCTCTGAGTTGCGCATCGCTAATCGAAATCTTCTGTGAACTTACGAAGGATCCACGCATTATTTTACTCTAAATTTCAGCCATGGTTCAAGTGAGAAAGATAAATGGCACCCACTTAGCTTTTCAGTTCTCAGCGATATGAAAGGGGGAGAGGAAGCCTGGCTAGTGGGAAAAAAACTGCAAAAATTTCCACTATTTCACGTACTCCCCTGCTCAAGAGGCAACACACACACACACACACACACACACACACACACTCAGCTCTGAACTCAAAGGTGTGCCATTGAGTGGTAGCACAAGAACTTGAATAGTCATACAAGGTTTGAAGAATACATACTTCTAATCAATGGGCCTCAGTAGTATTTTGGATTAGCTCTGCAAACAGCAATACTGAAGAAATTTAGAAAGGTTATCCAAATTATATAGAAAGCTTCTCATAAAATGTCCTTCTCTTTTCCTCCAAGAGAAGCCTGATATATTTATTAACCCAAAGCCATGAAAAATGGATTCATCTCTTCAGAGTCATAATATAGTGTCTATCTCCAAAAATGCCCTGAAATCTCCTGACTTCAAGTTACTTGAAATTCCAGATCAATTTTGCATTATTTAAAAAAATACGTAGTTCTTCCCCTTCCCTCCCCTCCCATTGAGGACAACATTGGTTTTATTTTTTACTTGCTGTGATTTATTAATGTGATAGCACTTAAATCTGGAGACTTTACACTTTGATTTTTTCTACTAATAAAATATCACTGTGCATCTAAATTTGAACCCAATTAGTGGCCATCTGGGATTTTACACATGATTTTAATTTGACAATCTTAAATTTGTCATGCACTTTCGGTGTATGATATCAAGAAAAATTACATAGACTGTATTAAATACACAATTAAACATTAATGCCCTACAGAGTTTTAGTTAGTATCCTTTTAATATACATTGCATATGACAATTCAGTTAATTAGCATTCATAAAACACCTCAATTCAGACTTTTTTCTTGCTGGTGTTTTCCAGGTTACACTTATACATGTGTGAAGTAAATCCTGCAATTAGTGGACACCATTAAGAAGGGCTTTTTCAGCAATGCACACCTAAAGACAAATGAGACTAGGCTCTCTATGTGAAAAAATGTAAACAGTGTTATCTCTCAGGTTATGAATGCTTTTTATTTACTTTGATGTGTTTAATTATTTTCTCCAAAATGAACATCTAAGTTTTCGTAATATGAAAGTAGCAATTAGCTCTTATAAAGGCTGATTTTTAAATTTGTTCACTCTTTGCACACAGGCATACATACAAAAAGGAGCATCAGAAAGAGTCCCAAAACGTGGTACCTTGTACTTGTAAATTTAGAATAATTTCATCCGATCCCCAGTTGTTATTGGCGATGCAACTGTAATAGCCAGAATCTTCCGCCTTCACCGTCCGGATGACGAAGCTGCCGTTGCTGAAGACGCTTCTCCGCCCATCAACCGTTACGAGGCTGGGTGTCCCGTTACTACCTCACAGGAAGAAAAAGGCGCAGATTAAAGAAATTACAATCCAAGTTAGCTGAGGTTGGGGAAAAGCATAAACACTCTTTTTGAAGCGAACAACCCATCTGGAAGATTATATTAAGTAAGAACTAAACAATGATTATATGACAGAAACAGTCACATAGCTGAGTTTTGTCCTTTGTAAAAAGTGCTGTGTTGAAGCGAGGTCCGTGTGAAGGGCCTGGCTTCTGGCTCCTGCATAGGTCAATGCTGGTCATATCCCAATGGGAATTGCTTCTGTGGGCAGACGTGTCATTTTGACCAGATCAGACAGGGACAACTAAATTTTGGGGTCGCTTGTAGATTCACTTAAAGTTACAGTTGTTAATGATTTTGGCATAAGAAAGGAACTGTGGTATGCCAAGAGGGTGAAAGAGAGTTCCCTTGGCAACATCTTGGCCTCGGCCATGGTGACAACTGTCCAGTCATCTGTAGTCATCCCCACATCCGGTGGAATGCCACTGGACCTCGGGAGCTTATTTCCTTCATATTAACTGACTTAAAAGAGATGAGAAAGTGGTCACTGGACCAAGACCATCATTTCAAGAGTTTGTGTCTTTTAAGCGTCTTTGTTTGAAAATAGGAACTCTTCCAAATCCATTTTATACCAAATCTCTAGGCTCATCAGTGAATTCCCAGCCCTTTATTTATATCTTAATTTCTGCCTCTGAATAGAGGTAAGTTACTTAAAAAAGTTACACGAACAGAATCCATCTCACCGGCTTCCTCCCTTCCATCTCATCTGCTATTGTTGTAATAATTCCTACTGAGCACGGAAAACCAGATTTTATATTAGCTAAGTCTTAATGCATTCCATTTCTTAAAGTTATTTCTCAGAGCATTTGAGTTAGCGTTAGTTGGTCCATTATCTTGGAAGGAGAAGAGATAAGTGCTAATTCTCCAGTCACCTTGGGTACGTTCATCTCAGATATACAGGAGATTTTCGTGATAAGGTACAGGAAACTTCCACAGAGATTACTGGGCTGGCTAGACTATTTTCCTCGGAAGCATTCTCTTATGAATGTAAAGCTCGGAATTTTTAGAGAATTGACAAGATAGATCAGATCCTTTTAGTGTTAAAGCTGAGATTCTTCCGCCACCGCCCTCAACCAACTTCCTCTCTATTGCAGAAGAGTGGGTAGTTTTCCTGGAGCTTTCAAGAGTGTCAATATACAAAATTAGACCACGAGACTCAGCACGGTGTGTCTGATGCACTGAGGGCATACATTGGGTTACTGGTTACCTGTCTTTCATCCACTTTACCGCAGGAGGAGGGTCCCCAACAGCTTTACAAGGCAAGGCGATGTCTTTCATCCATGGAGTGGTCACCGTGCCACTGAAGGTCAGGATTCGTGCGGGAGCTGAACCACCAAACAGAGCAGAAGCCCAGTAACACCACAGAGTCATCTACACAGAGGCCAAGGTGACCCTCCCCAACCCAGCAACACCCCAGAAAGGAGAGTGTATCCCTGCCAATCAATGTCACACCTGTCAACACTATTCTTGGTATCAGAGTGTGTCTAAGGGATGTTCATAGTACGAACATACAAACTGCCGAAAACCCCTATTGTAGCATTATATCCCCTTGTACTGACTAAACCACAAGGACCCCAAATTAAATACTTGGGGCTTCATAAGCCCAGCAGCTCCAAGATGTGCTTTCTATGAGCCCAGTTATTTTTCAAAGCATTTTATTAAGCAATTTCTCTCAACACCCCAAACTGCACATTAAAACATACTTGTAACACCTGAGAGAATAGACGAAACGAAACATAAAGTCCCAAGACGGGAAGAAGCAAAACTGTAACGACTTCTGTTTATCCATTTTGTGGTACTTTCCCGACTTTATTATATCAGCTTGATCTTCAGCACAAACGTTAAGGAAAATAAGCATTTCCGGAGCGGCCTCTCTTGAAGAACCACTGTTTGCCTGGGGCAGTGATTCAGATGCTGGAACAGGGGCACCTCCTGGGGACATGGGCCCTGGTACAGTCCCAAAGTGGCTGCAGGGCCCAGGAAGTGGAGAGGAAAAAGCCCAGGGCAGCCCCATGTCAGCAGGGGCCTCCTTGGAGACCAGAGGGGCCCTGTACTGACAGGCTCCTAGTGCCACTTTCTTGGGTGAGACACAGAAGCTGACAGAGACACCAAGATACGAGTCCTCCAGAGGCTGAATGATCTGACCGGCCTTTGCCTTTCACTGGGACACCGCTTTCTCGGCCACTCTCTAGAAGCTCAGCCCATCTGGATGCACAGACAAGGAGTCCACTGGTGGAAGGCAGCTCCAATCTGATGATGGACACAGAAAGATGGGACCAGTGTTGGGACCCCTGCACCATTTTGGGCTTGAGGGTTGAGACTGGCCAGCAGATGTGGGGAGCAGACTTCTCGGGACAGTGCTGGAATGCCAGGAAAGGTGGAGTTCCCAGAGCCAACTCACTAGGAGTCATCCTGGTCTAGAGCACAAAGCTTTCATCACTGAGGTCTGCCAGACAACTCTGACTTTTGTTGTTCTAAGCATTGGAGGCAAGAGCAGGGCGAGAGGAAGTGCCAGCGGGCTCAGAAGCTGGGCTTATTTTGTGCAGCAAGTATTATAGCAAAAGCCACCCATGTGTCTGAAGCAACGTTCCCTGCCTGCAGGGGAAACTGCAGCTCTTCCTCCTTAGAGAAGGGTCTTCAGAGGTGGCTCACAGATGGCACCTTTCACCTGGAAATGGAGTATTCCAGGGCAGAGCCCGCTTTATCACTTACTGACCTTTCTGATTTTCTATCACGGTAACAAAAATATCCTGGGCAGGTAGCATCAGATTTCTGACATTGGAAGTTAGGCATTTTCCCTTTCAAACCCTTCAGACCATCCTTTTATGATGAGGAATATCCTTGCAGCAAAATGGGGGTGATTAGGGAAACCCCGCTAGAGTTGGGGGGCTTTCAAGCTTTCTCACAGCCCCTCCCCCTGTAAGAAATATATGTTACATTGAATCCCAGAAGCTGCACACATAATGTGTGTGTAAATGAAAACACATGTATGTAGAAAAGTTCTACACATTCATGCTTACTGTGTATGATGCATTCTGATATTTTCTACTTTCTTTTCAAGCCTAGTCTAGCCCATTTGGCTCTATTCCATTCTAGTTCTTTAATATGCTGGCTGTAACGCCTAAAATTAATTCCAGGACTTATGAGTGGGTTTCCACTAGGCTTTTGAAAAACACTGGCTAAAACCATTTCATCTTCAAGCCCAACACACCCGGTTTCTAGAATTAATGTCCGTTTGTGGAAGTTGTAATTTACAGGATCCTACGCTGAAACTCTAAGGCTAAGCAAACTGGAGCAGGCAAGAGAATTACCTAGAATCTTTGCTAAAGATGCAGATTCTTACTCCGGCTCTGTGATTCAACGGATCTTGGGTGGGCTCCGGGGGTCTGTCTTTGAACAAGCACCTCGGGTGATTCTGATGAGAAACCGCAGCCCACCAGCAACCTGGACACCCCTCCCAGAACCTGTGCTGCTCTAGCCACGTGCCGTGTGCTCTGGGTCTGCCCCCCACGCCCCACCCCCGGCCCTGGGCTCCTTCCCAGGATGCCGTTCCTCCAGGACTGGGTGTGTGGTTTCATTCTGCTGCCCCCTCCACCAAAGCGGCAGCCCTCTTCCTGAACTTTACCCTGGATTTTTGGACCCCCCAGATTTGCCACTGCTGCCAGCCTGCCTTGATCTCCCAACAACTACAAAACAAGCTGCACCAGCTTCCTCAGCCTGCGGGTGGCCCCGTCTGTCCAGCTTGGACCTTTCAGCCGTTATGGTTTATGGTCTGCCAGGGTCGGGGGCTCCTGGGTGGTGCCTGCCAGCCGGACGTCTGCTCCACCCCGGAGGTGTTCCCTAGCTCAGCCCCTTTCTGGAAAACCCATGGAGATCAACCCAAACTCTGGGTGAACCCCATTTAAGCATGAGAAGCTGAACACTTCTGGAGAAATCCACATACCCGGGAACCTGGGAACCGCCGTAGATTTACAGTCACCAACCTCACCTGGCCTCTCAGCTCTCCCTGCCAGTGTCAGTTTCGTTAGTAAGTTTCCTCCCGCTTCTCTGCAATGATGACTTCCTGTTGTCCCTTCTTTTCTCAAACTTCTGGTCCTTCCTTCACAGTCCCAAACTTCCTGATACTTACTTGATAGAGAAACTGGAAGACCGCAGCTGGGAGCTCTGCATCTCCTGCCCCTGAATCTCTAAACCCGCTTGTGTTTCCTTCTCCAAACCTCACCCTGCGGCCGTCGGCTCCTTAGCTTGTCTTACCCACCTCTCCCTGTCCTCGGAGTCTTCCCATGGCCACACGGCGTGCTCTGCAGCTGACACGGTAAACCTCAGAAACCAGAGCCTTGCCTGGGGTGAGACCCTGCCCTCGCTCCAGCTTCTCTTTCTTGTCACTTCTTCCTGGTGATGTACGTTTAGAGAATGTTCTGCTCAGTCCCTCTGCTTCCCCACCTCCCACTCACTTTCTCCCGTCACCCGGTCCTCCCTCCCCACCGCAGCTGCTCTCTGGAAGGTCCCTGAGGTCCCCTGCATGGCCAAACCCAAGGGCACTGCCAGTCTTGCTTCCCTTGGTCTCCCGGCAGCAGCTGCCACAGCCCAGCATCCCTCCCTCTCAAAGCATCTCTGTTGAATTCCCGACGTTGCCCTCCTGGTCCTGCCCCTGCCTGTCTGGCCTGACACCCTTTTCTTTGACAGCTCCCAGGCCTCTCCCTCCCCAGTGCAAGCTGACATGCTTCCAGCTACCCCTGGACCTGACCCTCCGCCTCCCTCTGTGGTCCAGGTGGGCTCTCCCCAGCCCAGGTGTGAGGGGTGCCTGGGTGCCAACCCCGCTCCTTCTCTGCCTCCTGCCAGATGTCTCTTAAGAGTCAGGACGCGCCCCAACGGCACAGAATCTCCAAGTGGATGGCTCTCAGTCACATCAGATTGAATGTGTCCAAAATGTCCCCATATCCTTTCAGCTGCCTCACAAACCCCTTCCTCCATGGTCATCCTCTCCAGCACATGACACCACCACCTACAACAATGCGCGCTAGATTTGCTTGTTCATTCTTGCTCTCCCCCTGTCCCCTGCATATCGTCCACTGAGTCCCATCACTTCTACACCCAGGACACACCCTTCAGGCCCCTCTGCTACCACGCTAGCCCAGGCCACGCTGCCTGACTGCTCGGGCTCCTGTCTGGTCTCCTGTGTTTCCCACCTTTACCTCCCTGTGATCCACTCAGGATATAGACATCAGCATGGTCTTCAAACACACCTGCCATTAGGTGTCACGAGTACACCTACTGATGTAAGATGTCAATGATGGGGAAACCTGACATGAAGTGCACAACTCTATTTACTAGCATCACAATTTCTCCATAAACCTAAAGCTGTTCTAAAAAGAAATCTTAATACACATGCCCACACAAAGATAGGATCATGTCCCTCCTCTGGTTAAGACTCCACAGTGTCTTTCCATTTTGCTTAGAGTAGAATCTGAAATCCTTAACACAGCCTTGAATGCCCAGCCTGGCCAAGCCTTTGCCTTCCCCCCGGCTCTCCTGAGACCATTCCCCCCTCCCCAGACCCATGGGCCCAGCATCCAGACCTCCAACACACGTAACTCTTCCTAGGCTGCAGGCCTTCGAACACTGGGACGCATCTTCTTCCCTTGTCATGTAACTGCATTTACTTATCTTTGTGTGGCCAAGGCTCTAAGTGGGGTCTGTTCTAAAGTGGGTTCTCTAAAGCATTTATTGACGTTTGCAATTATACATGTATATTTGTGATGCTTTGTTTACTGTGCCCCCACCCAATTTTGAGCTCCACGAGGGCAGAGAGTAAACACGTGTGTTGTATATAATCCTTAGAAGAGACTCCTGTGTGCTCACCACACCCTGTTTCCTTTTCATTCTGGACATTCAGCCTGGCTTCATCTCCAAGCTCTGCTTTGAAATTAGGTGTGACCCATGTTTCATTCTATACAATGGAATATGGGTAAAAATAAAGGAAACACTTCCACATCTGGCCCGTGAAAACCTTCTTTATGAGACTCCATGCTCTTTTTCTCCATCTACATGGCTGGAAATAAAGGACCCAGGATCTCAAATCACAAGATGGAAGAGGCCAGGATCCCTGAGTCACCATGTGGAATGAGCCACCCAGGAAAGCCACCCGGTCCAGAAACATCTGTTTTGGTCTGGGTTATCAGGTTAAGCCACTGACATTTACAGGCTATTCTGCTACAGCAGTCAGGCTCCCTTGACAAAATCACCCCTGTATTGCTAGCATAATGCCTGACATACAATAAGCACTCAAAATGATTTATTAAATGACACTTAATCTCCCCAGACAAGTCCTATTCCCGTGGAAGTAGCCACTTTCCAGTTGGTTCCCCTCTGAGTATGGCACGTCCTCTACCTTAGCCAAGCCATTCCTGGCTGGGTCTGGAGATGTAACATTGAATGAACAAGAGTACAGAAGAGGTGAGGCTATCTCTAACCCGACATCTTATGTTGCAGTTCTTTTTTTTAAATCCCACAGTCCTGATGCCCTTTGATAATCACTGTTTTCTAAATGTTAGAAAGTGTACGTTGGGGGTAGCTGGATATTATGATCAAAGAGTACAACAGACAAAAAAAATCCACCGTGTATATTCCTTACCAACAATACACTTATTTTCTATTTGAACTTACGTTCAAAATGTGACACCACTCTCTTTTTCCTTCACTACTTTGTTCTGCCTCTTTCTTAGCTGTCACATTACCAGCATGTCATCAAGCACTCTTAGAGGGAAAACTGGAATCTTGGAATGTTTATTTTCTCTTTCAGGCGCCTAGAAGCCTTATGAGTAATGAGCTGCCAATGTGGCGTATTCCCAAACCCGGGGCAACTCCTGCTGGCCTGGAATTGTGAGGTAAATGCATTTATTCCTGACAAGTGCTAATTTAGGGGTACTCTAACAACCGCATGGTAGCAATTACCAGAAGTAGAATAAGTAGAATAATTCTGTGTCTATACGTGCTTTTTAGGGCCAGATTTAACATCTCAACGTGAAGATATTATATTCACTTTTAGGAACTTTTTCTTCCTAAAACAAACTTTCTTTTGTTACTTATGGTCTTTGTATACAGCATTCCATCAAGAGAAGAAGAACTAATGATGTTCTTATATTTGTAAGGTTCTAAATTCCATAGACCAAAAAATAGACATTTCTCTTTCAGAAGCACGAGACCTGATTTTGAAGATACTCGAACTTGCTTGGGAAGCTGTTATGCAGTGATTTTCACCTACCCAAAGGGGTGAATGGGGGCTCTTTTTCCTAATTTCCCCCAAGGCACTGGAAGTTGTAAAGCCACTCATCCTTAGGAGGATGCTTTCCTGATTTGCACAAAAGCCCAGTGCCAGCTAGCAGCAAATCTATTTCTTGGGCTGAAATGTGATAACACATGGTATTCTGGTTTACTTGATCTTTAGGGCATTTTAAGCTTTATTTCAGAGAGAATAGAGACTTAAAACCAGTCGAATAGTCGGAGGCAATGAGGCCCTTACCATAATGGGTGGCATACCTTTAGCTACTGGCTCCACTGTGATGATTTCACTGCTGTTGCCTCTCCCGGCTGAGGTCACGGCCACCACCCAGACGCTGTACTGCCGATTCCGACTCAGGTTAGGAATTCTGTAGGAAAATGAGTCAGGAGAGGCTTCAAACTCGCTGATCACCTGTGAGAGGAGACATAAATGTTCCCACATTCAAGGAGGCCAATGGCACAAATGGATCTCCTAAAGGAATGCTTATTAACACATTATCTGTTATAAGAAACAAAAGCCACCTCTCTGAATTTGTCTACGCAGCAGCTATGACAGCCACAGGTGAGTAATTTAACCCTTTACATTATGGGTCACGGCACGTCTGTCTTCCGCTGGGATGGAATAACAAGAACCAGATGGGCCATTCTACCTGAGACAACCAAAGAACACACAAAATATAGGAAACAGTTTCAAAGGCATTGCGCATCAGGCAATGAAGGACAGTGACCATTTCCCTGAAATATGGGAAATAAATGAGGTGAGGCCAACAGTTGCAGGGTTGCTACATTTTTGTGAGAGTTGCCAGGCCATGGCACAGAGAAGGGAACCCAGGAAGAGTCCAGCAGCCTCCCTGAGTCAAGGAGACAGAGCTGAGAGCCTGGAAGGGGGCTGGAGTCCACAAGACAGAGCACCGGGAAGACAGCTACATGGAGAATCTGAAGAGGGTCCCACTTGGGTCTTCAGCTGAGCAGATGTGTGCATGTGGAGAAAGTATCTGAGGCCAGGGAAAGAACCACCTGAAAGGATTGGAGGCCCCAGTGCTGAGCTTTCACGCAGGGCTGGGAATAGTGCCTGCTCCCACCAGCCAGACTGGAAGCCCTCAAGATCCATGGACCATTGGACATAGTGCCTAAGGGTCTTACCTTGGTGGTGGGGAATAATTAGCCCTAGATTGAACACCATACTGGTATTGCCTAACAAATATTAAACGCAAGATTCATAAAGATCAAATTGTCACCAAGGAACTGAACTGCATCTAAGAATAAAAGTCAAAAAAATTTACAGGAATAAAAATATCCAGTACCCTATAAGGTAAAAGTCACAATGTTTGGCATTCAATAAAAGTTTTCTAGATATGAATAACTCAACTATCTAGCAACTTGTGAACAGATAAAATGTGTTGCATCTGTACAATGGAGGATTATTCAACAATAGAAAAAATGAAGTACCAATACATGCTTAACTTGGATGAATCTTGAAAACATTATACTAAGTGAAAGAAGCCAATCACAAGAAACTATATATTTATGATTACCTTGTATGAAATGTCCAGAATAGGCAAATCCATAGAGACAGAAAGTAGATTAGTGGTTGCCAGGGGCGGGGTAGGATTGCTATTGGGTATGGGTTTTTCTGGGGGGGATTATGAATGTTCTAAAATTAGATAATGATGGGGATTGTACAACTCTCTGAATATTCTAAAATCCACTGAATTGTATACTCTAAAAGCATGAATTTCATGGTATGTGAATTATAACAAAAAATCTATTATAATGGATGGGCCTAGAGATTATCATACTAAGTGAAGTAAGTCAGAAAGAGAAAGACAAATACCATATGATTGATATCACTTATATGTGGAATCTAAAATATGACACATATGAACTTATCTACGAAACAGAAACAGACTCACAGACATAGAGAACAGACTTGTGGTTGCCAAGGGAGAGGGGGGTGGGGGAGGGATGGATTGGGAGTTGGGGATTAGCAGATGCAAACTAGTGTATATAGAATGGATAAACAACAAGGGAACTATATTCAATATCCTGTGATAAACCATAATGGAAAAGAATATGAAAAAAATATATATATGTATAATTGAATCACTTTGCTGTACAGCAGAAATTAACACAGTTTTTTTTAACATCTTTATTGGAGTATAATTGCTTTACATTGTTGTGTTAGTTTCTCCTGTATAAAAAAGTGAATCAGCTGTATGCATACATATATCCCCATATCCCCTCTCTCTTGCGTCTCCCTCCCACCCTCCCTATCCCACCCCTCTAGGTGGTCACAAAGCACCGAGCTGATCTCCCTGTGCTATGCGGCTGCTTCCCACTAGCTATCTATTTTACATTTGGTAGTGTATATATGTGCATGCCACTCTCTCACTTCGCCCCAGCTCACCCTTCCCCCTCCCCGTGTCCTCAAGTCCATTCTCTATGTCTGCGTCTTTATTCCTCCCTGCCCCTAGGTTCTTCAGAACCTTTTTTTTTTTAGATTCCATATATATGTTAGCATACGGTATTTGTTTTTCTCTTTCTGGCTTACTTCACTCTGTACTACCATATGACCCAGCAAACACAACACTTTAAATCAACTATACTTCAATAAAATACATTTTTAAAAAGCTGCTATAAAAAATTCCAGAAATGCAAAGAAACAAATGAGAAAAAAGGACTCATAAAGAAAATAAAATTTAATCAATCAAAATTGACCCATAATTGACACAGATATTAGATTTAGCAGACAAGGGCATTAAAACTGTTATTATAATTGTATTATAACTACAGATATTAAAAAATCTAAATAGATACATGAACGATATAAAAAGACCCAAGTCAAACTTGAGATGAAATTACAATATGTGAGATGAAAAATACACTGGATTAGATTATTAGCAGATGAGATCTTGCAGGATAAAAAAAGGTTAGTGAACTTGAAGATATATTAATAGGTGAAACACAGAGGTAAAAGAGAATACAAAATTTAACACAGCATTCGTGAGCTATGGAACAACATCAAGTAGCTTAACGTACATGTAATTGAAATCACTAAAAGAGGCAGGATGGAAAAAACATTTGAAGAAATAGTGGCTGAAATTTTTCCAAATTTGATGAAAACTATAAACCCAGAAAGCCAAAAATCTCAGTAAAACCCAGCCGCAAAAATATGAAGAAAACCACACCAAAGCACATCATAATCAAATTGCTCAAAACCAGTGATAGGGAGAAAATCTTAAAAGTAGCCAGAGAAAAGACATATTATGCAGGCACAAAAATAAAGATGTCACAGACTTCTTGTCAAAAACAATCCAAGTGCTATAGTCTGAATGTCCCCCCTAAATTCATATATTGAAACCACAGTCCCAAGGTGTGGCCTTTGGGAGGTGAAGGGCACCCATGGGATCAGTGCCCTTATAAAAGAGGCCCAAGAGACCTCCCTTGCCCCCTTCTACCATGTAAGGATACAATGAGAAATCTGCAACCAGGAAGAGGGCTCTTACCTACCATGATGGCACCATAATCTCAGATTTCTAGCCTCCAGAACTGTGAGAAATAAGTCTCTGTTGCTTATAAGCAACCCAATCTATGGCATTTTTGTTATAACAGCCCAAGCTGACTAAGACACCAAGTAAGAAGACAGTGGAACAACAGTTTTAAAGTTTTGAAAGAAAAAAGTCAACCTAGAATTCTATATTCAACAAACATATATTTTAAAATGAAAGAGATAAAAAGACTTTTTCAAACATAGAAAAAGCTGAAAGAATTAATCATCAGCAGAGCCACACTACAAGAAATGTTAAAGAAAGTTCTTCAGGCAGAAGAAAAATGATACCAGGTAGAAATATAAGCTTACACAAAGGAATGTAAGATACCAGAAATGGTAACAACATAAATAAATACATATGATTTTTTATTATTTACATCTCATTAAAAGATAATTGATAATTAAAAGATAATAAAAATGTAGTGTGGGGTTCATAAAATATATAAAAGTAAAATGTATGAAAACAATCGCACAAATGTTAGGAACAGAAAAAAAAATGGAGGCATAGTATTGTAAGGCTCTCAAACTGTACGTGAAGTGCATAATATCCCTTGAATGTAGAATGAAAAGGGATATGCATTAATCCCAAAGAAACCACTAAAGTTACAAGATAAGAGTAAAATAAAACTAATGAGACAACAGAAAATAAAATAGAATTATAAAAAATATTCAGTTGATCCAAAGAAGTCTAAAAAGGAGTAAACAGGAAACAGGACGATAAAAAAGTAGCAAGATTATAGATTTAAACCTATGTCGATATACCTACACTTATTTTAAGTGTAAATGATCTAAAATCCTAATTAAAAGCAGAGATTTTGAGACTGGATATAAAAGCAATACCTAACTATATGCTGCCAACAAGAAATGCTTTTCAAATATAAAAATACAAGTAGGTTAAAAATAAAAGGACAGAAAATCTATCCCAGGCTAACAACAATCAAAAGAAAGTTGCAATGGCTATATTAGTATCAGACAAAGTAGATTTATGGGCAGAGAATATTACCAGTGATAAAGAAAGTAATTTTATAATGATAAAGGGATCAATTCATCAAGAGGACACAGCAATCCTAAACATCTATGAACTTAATAACAAAATAGCGGTCCAGGCAGACAAACACAGAAATTAGTACTGAGAAACGGGGTGCTGCTGTAATAAATACCTAAAAATGTGGAAGTGGCTTTGAAATGGGTAGAGGCTGGAAGAGTTTTGAGGTTGATGAGAGAACAAGCTGAGATTGCCATGAAGTGTTCGCCAAAGGTGATTCTGGTGAGAGCTCAGAAAGAAAAGAGGAGAGCTGAGGAAAAAGCCTGTCTTCTTAGAGAATACGCAAATAATAATGAGCAGAATGCTGGTGGAAATGCGGATGGTAAAGGCCATTTTAGTGAGGTCTCAGATGGAAATCAGGAACATGTTACTGGACAATGGAGAAAAGGCAATCCTTGTTACAAAGTGGCAAAGAACCTGGCTGAATTGTGGTCATGTTCTAGTATTCTGTGGAAGGTAGAACCTGCAAGTGATGAAATTGGATGTTTAGTAGAGGAGATTTCTTAACAAAGTGTTGGTTCCTCCTGACAGTCGTAGTCAAGTTGAGAAGAGAGACATAAATTGAAGAAGGAATTGGTAAGCAAAAAGGAACTAGAACTTAAAGATTTGGAAAATTCTCAGCCTATCCATACTGTAGGGAAACTAAAGTCCAGAGTAAGTGACTCACTGAGGTCACTGTGCCAGACAAGGGTGAGCAGAGACTCAAGCTCAGGGCTTCTGATTCAAGTCCAGTGCTGCTTCCTCACACCCCATGCTGCCAATTGCAAGCAATCAAACACGTGAAGAACTTACTTTTACCCTTGTGAGCTGTAAAGTAAACCTTATGTAGGTCACGAGGCTGCATAAGCTGCAGTCCCAGCTCTGCAATTAAACAGGGGACACAAATGTTAACTATACCTCCTAATTGTCATAAAACCTATGCTCTCTCAATAAAAAATAATGTCAGAGAATTTCCCATTGTCAAATATTTAACATACAGATACCTCGTGCAGATGATTAAAGGGAGACTATGGGACTCTTGCACAGAGTGCTCAGATGTGCATATGTGCTAGGATGCATGTGTGCATTTGTACTCCACCTGCCCCGCTTTAGCCACCCAACCCCTCACCCCCTTATGCACACCAGCCTGACTCCGCTATAGAAAATCATGGGGAACATTAATTCCTCTAGAAGTTCAGAGGGAATTTGACTTGTTTCCTGGAAAACCAAGAAGATAATCCCAAGACTATGTGTACTTGTGTTCTGTAATGTTCGAAGGCAATGTTGTTGCCAAATTAATTTTACAAAGCTTATGATGTGCAAATTATAACAATTGTGCTTACTGAACATTCAACAGAGCTTTAAAACATATTTACAAAATTTTCCATGAAGAGTGCAGAGTCCTTAGTTAAAACTCAATCACTATCCTGTCTATAAGCTACAATTGGCCCTTATTTATTTAGTTTTTACCTGAGACATGAAGCATAGCTAAAATCAAGGATAAAACTATGATTTCTTATGCAGCAATATTTGTTTCACCATGTACATAGAAGATTAACCAGAAGTTGAAGTAAAAGAGGTTTATTTATAAAAGCTTCCCCCAGTTGGAATGACCTTTCTCTAAGGATTAGGATGGAAAATAAGAGTCAAGCTATTCAGGGGTTCCTACTGGTTATTTGGGAAAATTGGTTGCACTGGTGCTGCCACTATGCTCCCCTGATGACTGCCATAACATTGGGCACCGTTTTTTTGGTCTCAGCAGCAGGTCAAGCAGAAAATTGACTGAACAATTTAAATAACTGAAGAGTTGATTCGTTTTCTTTGTTATATATGTAACTGGATATTAAATGTGACTCTTCCTGTTATCATGAAGTTTTAGCAGTGTCCTTAAGAGGTGAGAATAGTCCCAAAGATGCCAGTACTTTCTTTCCTTACAAAAATGTGAGCCCACCTATGCAGGGATTTCTGATTCTAATGTTCTGACCGTCACTTATCTCTGGGTCCCATAACAAGGTGAGTCAAGAATAGGATATTTTTGTTGAGAGATGTCTGTGTACATTCCCACCTATGGGTGGTAGGGGCCTTTGAACTCACCGTAGAGATGGGTGAGTCACATTTGAGAAGGTTAAAGGCTGGCCCTGCTCACAAAAGGAGAGAAGGCTGTGCTAGGACTAGCTGTCACTTGCAGGTGCTTGGTTAAGGATGCTCACACGTGGACGCTGTAAGGGAGAGCAAGGCTGGCTGTCTCCAGAGGGATGCCTGCAGGTATGAGATGTCTCCAATAGAGGGGGGTACTGAAAATTATATAATATTTGTTTTAAACAGCATTACTTATCCATAGATGGTGCATAATTCAACCATTGCTAACAAGTTCAAGAGGTGGCAAGAGATAAGAGAAAAAGAGCTAAATGGGAAAAAGGTTAATCAGAAACGCATTCAGGGCAGTGAAGCAAATCTATTTGTTTAAACCCTTCTCAATGCTCAGCCAAATATGCTTGTTCTGAGAAAGAGGGAGGAAGACTATTACTTCCTTACGGAACATTCTCCTTAAAATTTTATATGATGTATAATAGCATTGATCATACTTACATTTCCTTAATTTTCTTTTTATTGGATACCCGATTTTCCAACACAAGGATTGAATCATGTTTGAGCTGACTTGTCAATTTCGACCTGCATTCCATTATGTGATACTACCTCCCAAATGCTGGGAATGCTCAGTGAGAGGGATTGATTTTATTTCTGGATTTTTCCTGATACTTCAGCTAGGCTGATCCTTCAAAGACTTTGAAGCATTAAATGAGCATGGAGGGATAGAATGGAAAATAAAATAGAAAATAACAAAGCAGAGCTACACTCTAAGGGCAACAAGATAGGAAATGGTAGCATAAGGAAACACAGACTCCCAGTGTAGTTTCTTAGGGATGAATGAATCAAATTTGTCAAAAGGAGAAATTTATGGGGAGGGGGAGAAAGACACTGTTCTCTATATTTAAGTATCTAAATATTTAATTTTCTCCTGGTAGATCTTTAACTCTCTAGTCTCATCATTTTCAGAGTCAGGACAGAGATATTAGCCATTCTAGAAGATTTTATGATTCCTACAATATGAATTAATCTTGAATGGATTACTATAATTGGGCTAAACCTTTGTTTTAAGGGAAGGCTTGTGTTACTTCATGACCTGTGGGAATACAAAACCAATCAACATTAAGAAAGCTCTGATGCCAGGTATATGACTTGTGTACGCTTGGTTCTTGATGGGAAATTCTGCCCCACAGCTCATTTTTAATTCTGGTCGGTGCCAGCATGATGGAGCAGACAGGGCATTTGTGTACTGGGGTGGCCAATATTCTGTGTCCATCATAAATTCCTGTTAGCCGTTTGAGAAAAGGTTGTTCTTTCTCATCTAAAAGTTATTTAAACATGCTGATTCTATCAGAATCCAGAGTTAACTTGACATTGATTATTAATTAATCACTCTCAGTTGCAATCCTCCAAGTGGCAGCCGAGTTATGTATTTCTTGGTCCATCAGAGATTGTTGAATAAGAAGAACAGGGTTCTTCTCTTTAGCTGGTGTCACGTAACAGGGACAGTCCATAGTTTTCTTGAGGGAAGACTTTGGTATTCTTTCAAGACACACACTTAAATTATAAAATGTGTAAGTAGTTTATCTATTGAACTATTGCAAATATCGTACTTCACATCGAATGTTCATGGGTTTTTGCTCTGGGAGGTAGTTGGGGTATTATGCCAACACCATTGCACTGGAAGTGTGGAGGCTGATGTGATTAGAAATATGTGTACGATGAGGCTTGACAACAGGTACAGGACATCTGGGGCCAGCCATACAAGCTCGCTGGACTACAGATCTCTCCTTTGGGCTGTGCAGATGCTCTTAATACCATGCCTAGTAATAATAAAAGCTCATAAATAGTTGCTGAGTTTGAATTCATAGACACTTATTGAGTTCAATTCCATTGTATAGATTATAAGGTAAGTTTGCTCGTCAAAGAAGGAGATATAACCATGGTTTGGCAAATGGAGGAATAATTAAAATAAGGCATCTGACAAATTCCTACCAAAATCTAGAAATAAAATCATTTGAATTCCCTTCCTAAAACTATCCCTGTCATAGTCAAGGACATGAATTCACATTTGTAAAATGCCTAGGAAAATAAATAGGAACTTCATGCATTTGATTTAAAAGAATATTTACAGCAAGTTTTTACAAGGCTTCTGACATGTTTGCCTCCCTAAAATTGTACCCAGAGTGGAAAATACAGCTAACGATATTCACCTTTTGACACCCAAGCCAGAGAGCTCACATTTCCAGTGTTCTGCCTTTCTGTGTTACGGTTTTAGGTCTGGTGGGTGGAGTCATGCATTTCTGAGGAACTCAACAGTATCCTCCTCGAAATGATGTGAAGGTTGCTTAGAAGGTTAGTCTTATCCTAGTGCTTTAATATCACCCCATGAAAAGGCTAGGAACAGCATCTTCCAGTCCTACTCTCACTCCAGAATTATTCTTGTCTTGGGATGCTGGTGTATTATTTTTCCTTTCATGTCTAAGATACTTTTTTAACCAGTAAATAAGATAAAATTAGCCACAATGAGCTACTTTAAATGCTCTTTAGTAATTTCTATAAAACTGGATGTTTACCCAATAGTGGCTGAATCCATTTTCAAATCTCTTACACTATTTAGCTGAACAGATGAACTTGTAAAGGCTTGTAAAGCCTTCTTTAACCCCTCAATCAGGTGTTATATTTTCCCTTTGTTTATATGTCCCTTATGGTCCTTATTATTATTGCCCTTTGGATTAGTCTCCACGTAATAGTTTTTTTCTCATTTCTTTTCTGTGGTTGATTTCTAGTTACACGCAGGTGTGGTCAGAAAAGATGTTTGAAATAATTCCCATACTCTTAAATATGTTGAGGCTTGCTTTGTGTCCTAGTATGGGGTCAATCTTAGAGTGCCCTTTGGATTATAATCTTGCATGTTCTTACCATCACTCCCCCATGGATGCTTCAGGCTCTCTGAGTGGGCCTTGCCTCACCCTCCTCCCTCCACTTATCCCCCAGGGATCCTAGGCTAGAACGCTGCAGGGTCAGGACCCACTAACCACTCTTTGGAATGGACTGAGGAAATGTCTGTTGTCCTAGTGACTTTAATAATGACCTATAATTTATTTGAGTACAACAGAAAACAATGTGTGGAGGATGACTATGGAGTTGCAGGCTGCTCAGATCAAATTATTCAGCATTTCTGATGGATATAAAAAGAATTCCACTTTAAAAAATTTCAATTAACTTTTTAATGAAGCACTAATTCTATCAAAGAAATATGGTGCTTTAAAAAGTTTTAACATCTAATTATTAACATCCTATTTAAAAAAAATTGAATGCTATGATTTCATAGATAGAATGTTCACAGCAGTGATTAAAAAAACCTCCAAAGCAGAATAAACAAAAGGATAGCTCCTTTAATTATAGGGCAATGACTCTTTCAGAGCATATAAAATCTTTCTGTTTAGTGGCAGAGAAATAGCCTCAATTACATGAAGAATAAACAGCTGGATCAATTTAAGATTTCTAGGTATAATACATTTGGATCTGATTTCCATTTTATTTCATTGTTTTCATCTCTAGAAGAAGATAATGCAGCACAAAGATCTTCCTAACGGAACAGACTAAGATGGCCATCTCTCATAGAAATAATAGCATATTAAAGCTACTTGTTTTATCTTAGTCAATTTTGGTGGTTTCCTCTGTACTTTACCAAGATCACTCTATCGGCTATTATATAAATGGCTATGGGCTACTTTTAAAAAAGACTTCCAAACATAAAATATTTTAATTTTGGGTCTCCCAAATATAAAAATTATTGTTATAATGTTTTGCAAGTGAATTAAAGTTGTTATGCAGAAAAGACATGAAAGAAACGTTTCTCCATGCTATTGTTTAGAATCAGGGCATTGTCCCGATAGACAGACTGACATTACAGGATCCTTTTATTTCCCACTCTCTTTCAAACAAAACCACCTCCATTTACTAGTTTTGTTTTATCCTTTCCCCGTTGTCATACCATCTGCCATACAAATGATCTCTCTGTAAAAATGCTTTATTATTTTAACTTGATTGCTATCAGCTATTCAACAAATTTTGCACAAAACAACTGGTTTAGCATTACATAACTTATCACAATATAAGAAAGAAATTGTGAGAAAGGCTGTTCTAGGTAATAAATGTAATATAGGTATAATATATAGTTTTCGGAAAAAAATAGCCATTCTTAATTCTTAATTGAAAAAGATCTGAAGCCATTTATTTCCTTAAATAGTACCCCATGTCTGTATCAGACCAAGTCAAAAAGATGATATGTTTTCAAAGCTGGAATCTTTCAAAAGCTCCAAAAGCTAGTTGATCAAAAGGGCATTTTCATCTGTGGCTATTTTGGAAGCAGTAAGAAACAGCAGAGAAGTTTACACGGCTGTCTAGTCTGAATGAATGGCAGTTCAAAGCTAGAATGTGTATTGGCAATTTATCTGCAAAATTGGGCAGGCGATCTTGTGAGACTGGGCTTGAAAAGTGATTTTTAGGGCTTGTTTCTGTACAGAAATTCCATTTGAGTAAATGCTTCTGCTTCCCTTTGTTCAATGAAGTCCAAAATCGGGCTCAGGATTTTAAAGGCCAAGCTTTCTCCCAACCTTAGCATAGGGGTCACCTGCATTTTGACCTATTATAGCAACTGGACAGCTTCACTTGATGCCCAATGAAACTGAAGCACCACAGATGATGATTTAAAAAAAATTAAAATATGGACTTAACAGAAATATTGAGCAGTTATTGGCTGCTTCATTGAGGATAAAGAACTAGATTATTGTTCTTCATCTTTTTAAAGAACTAGATTATAAAAGATAGCATGTACTTCCCCTCACTCCCCCCAAAAGTTGGAGTCTAATAAATATATGTAAATTGCAGCACAAAAAATTTAAAGCAGATTTAGAACATATTTCATCAGAACTGGCCATGAAATACTGAGATATTTCTAAGGAAGCTCAAGAATATATTGATAATTCCCCAGAAATTTTATAAAACCAGAGATGGTTTTCATATGCTTAGCTGTAGGTCTGTCTCAAGGAAACTTTTCTAGTTTTCTCCCAGTCATATGATAAGATGCTGAGTGCTAGAGTAGAGCTCAGTTAATCTCAAGAGCACAGAGAGCCTAATGCATGCCTGTCACACAGAGGTGCCCCCAAAAGATCTGCTGACATGTGATTAACTGCGTATGTGTATGTGAAACATGACTGTGTATTCTTTGGATGACTTTTGGCAACTCCATAATTTACAGCTTTGCCATTACAGAATAAAGAGGTCCAGCAATAAGTCCATTTAGCTGGAACTGTGGCAGAATGATTTCCATGTCAGTGATTCAAAAGCACAGGCATTTAATCTAAATCCTTAGGGGATGGAAAGCATCCCAAAGTACATAACACACTTTTCCTGCCTTATTAAGCAGAAACTTCATTATACAGTTTAACCTCTATTGGTTGACTCATAGCCGTCATCCATAAAATTTAATTCAACGTAGCATTTGCTGAACATCTACTATGTCAGCGTAATACCGGGGTTTCCAAAGGTATAACAGTAACTAACTGTGGTTCCTGTACTTAAGAAACTGACGTGCCACTGCGGGGGCTCAGCTATGCCCCCCTCCAACAGTGATGCAAGAGATTATGGTTACATCAAAGAGAGGTTAAAAATCAGTGCTGGGGATGCTGAGGCAAGATAGGGCCAGCTTCCCCGGGGAAGGCAGTAGGCTGTTAGGGTGAAGAGCCTGGGTCCTGAGCTCAGACCCCTGTGGGCTACAGACCCTGTCTTTACCTTGCTAAACTGCGTGGTCCTGGGCAGGCTGCACAGTCTCCATGTCAGTACCAGTACAGAGAAGAGAATAAAAACAACCCCTCTTGCATAACGTAATCATCAGAATTAACTGATGAAAGCAGTATTTTTAAAAATGTCATCCATAGAAGCAATTTAGTGGGCTTGGCAATCATTTAAAAAATAAAAGAAGAGAAAAAATCCAATATAACAGAAAATATCAGAGTGCATCATGTGTAGTAAGTGAAGTTTTGTTTACAAGGCTTTTGCTGTGTGTGTGTACTGGAGTGTGATCATAAAATATATTTCCGATTGTGAGTCATGAAAAAACAAGTTTGGAAACTATAAGCATAAAGCATTTAACACATAGCAGCTAGAATATGGCAAGTGCTCAAAAATGTTAGAATAAATAATGTGACATTTAAGTTGAGCCTTAAGAATAAACATTATTACATGGGAGGATGAGAGGGAAAAGACAAGGAAGAGGAGGACCTAATACACACACACAATACACACACACACACACACACACACACACGCACGCGCACACACACACACAGGAGACACAGTGTGGCTTAGATTTTGGATGGAGGAAGGTTAGTAGAATAGGAGACTGAACAGCCATTGGAGCTGGGTTATGGAAATCTGCACAGGTCATGTTGAGAATTCTGAACTTTTTTTAGGTAAAAAGGGAGAAGTTATCCAAGAAATTTGCACAAGGGCATGACATGATCGGACAGAGAATTTGGAAGAATAATTATGACAGTGATGCGGACAGTGGAAGGGAATGGATATGGGTAGTGCAAAGGCTTCTGCCCTAGTTTGGTTTCCCAAGCAAGGACTTGAACCAAGGCAATGGTGGTGGGAGTGAAAGGAAGGGAGAGGATTAGAAAGATGTTGTGGAGAGAGACTCTTCATGACACAATGTCACTTTGTAGGTGCTATTTCCCTTGGTCATAAAACCCTCTCCTCAGGTACAATTCTTCCCCTCCTGCAAGCCAGGGCTGTATATATGTCCTAAGTAACAGTCTCTGACCTGATTATTTGAGTAACACCCTCCTACCTGACTCCTATGTCATCCAGTGCTGTCCATGCCACTGTTGTGTCGTTTGCCACACCACACAGAGCAGTGACCATCTCTAGTATTTTCTGCCCTCCCTAGAACTAGGAACTTCTCAAAGAAAGACAATCTATCCTTTGTCATTGCAGTCCCATGGTTATATTAGAGTTGTCCTCCAAACATTCTGCTTTGCCTGTCTTCTGGGTATGTGTTTGGATTGTATTCCTGGTTCCCTTGTGGTTGAGTGAGGCTATGTGATGGATTCTGGCCACTGATTTGTGCTGGAGCATTTAATGCCTATGTCAGACCCTCCAGAGATTTCTTTCCCTCTGCCATAAAACCCACATGGGTCCTTCCTGGAGTGAAGATAACATGGATCAGAACTACCACCAACTCACAATGAACATGAATGTGAAAGAAAAATAAAGCTGTTATTGGTGGAGATCACTGAGATTTTTAGGCATGTTTGTTACATAGCATAACTCAGCTTCTCCTGACTGATACACCTCAGACTCTGGCTCAGCCCTTGGCACAGGGTAGCCCTCTACAGAGATTTGCTGCGTAAATGAAGAAATGATTTGGAAACCAATCAGATAATGAGTGGAAAGGGAGAACAGGAGTCAAAGGTAATCTAAGGCTTAGCTTTGTCAAAGGTAATCATTAGCTTAGTCAAAGGTAATGACTAGCTTAGTTGAGAAACAGGAAGAGAAGAGGGGCAAGAATGAATTTGGTTCTGGACATGTTGGATGTGGTGGGGTCTCCAAGAAGACATGGATGGTAGGAAGTTGACAATATAGGACGGATTGGTTCTCTAAGATTGTCAGGGTTAGAGATAAACATTTTGAACCCCTTAACTTCAGATGATAGTTAAATTACGAGAATAGATTCAATTATTCAGGAAGATAGTAAAGAATATGAAAAGAAGGTCGAGTATTGAAAAATGCCTACCTTTAAGGGTGGGGTGTTGAGGGAGAGGGAGAACAAAAGAGAAAGAATAAACGGATAATGGATGGTAAGAAAAACAAATTTAAAAGCAAATAACTATATAATAGCTTGTGATGCTACAACTTAAAATAGGAAGAGCATTACTTCTTCCTAAGAGGCAATGGAATTTTACAACCAGGAGGTCCATGGTGACTTCTGAGAGAGGAACAATCGATATTATGATGAGAATCATTATAAATTCAGGTGGTCACATTAGATACTACTTCCCTGATTCTGTTATTGCACCAGTTTTTTGACTTGAGATTCCTGAATATTTGTGGTTCTCTAAAGCCATTCTGTCTTGTCCTCAGCCCCACTATAGCTTTAGGAAATGCAGTCTAGGGAGGGTTGGGAGGCAAACACACACCTGCTACCTTGGCTTGAATGTTGTCTGGACCTGGTAGAGGCTACTTTCTTTGCTTCCTAGAAGACTTGCTTAATTCTGAGTTGTGGGCTCCACTGTGCAGAGTTAGTTGCTATGAGTCTCATTTGCTCATTCAGCAGCATCTACTGAACTCTACTTTGTGCAGGAACTGGCTAACATTATCTTCTGAAACTGGAATAACTGAGGTGGATCATAGCTCACTGATACAATTTTTTAGACCTTTTGATTTTTATTCTTCATTAATGAGAAGTTTGTGCTATCTAATTTCACATTTCTATGTCCATCAGCTTAGCCTTGCAAAACAGACAATTCCTACCTCCTAGTGCTTATGTAATATATAACATTTTTTACAGTCTGCTTTTAAGTAGCGAGGGTCGTGAGAGAGGAAATCCAGGTTAGCTACTTTCTACCTGGGACCTTACAAGGCTAGCGCATTACTTTGCATTTCCATTGCTTCTCATAGTGTATGAATTGATCATCCAAACCATTATATACTAGAAGTAATAGCCATGGTCCAAAAATTATATGATGAATTCCTTAATCAAACGGATTTGAGGTTTTGCTCTGATTGGAAAGGTTGATGTCTCTTTGCATTAGCTGGTCCCTCACGGTGAGATTAATGTTTACCAAGCACCAGTTTTAGACAACCAGCCTTGAGACAAATTTCCAGTTTCTTGTCTGGCAACATACAAAGTTTCACATTCTGACGCCTTTTACTAAGCTGACCTGAGAGAACACCGTGAAACAAATGCCTATAATCAGACAATGCATTGCACATATTAGAGAAAAGAGCCTGTGTCTTTTAATAAGGCCCTTTCACAAGGAACGGGCATGAATTGAGGATCTTGAGAGAAAATTTACATCAGCAAGGTTAGCCGAGGGACTCTTATAAAGAAGATTAAATTACAGAGTATGCTGTGTCCTAATTTATCTTCCCATGTTCTACATTCGACTATGAAGTCATTTCAAAGGAAAAAAAATTCAGATACACGAGCAGGAAAAATACACAGAACTAGGACTGCCCTCTGGTGTTTCTTTTGATACATTGGCAGAAAAGTAAAAGCCTCAGAAAATTTGATAGCATCGTTTTCTGACTTAAAATTAAATCGCAGACACTAAAGATGGGAAAAATTCCCCCTTTCCAGTAATTTATAGTTCCTTACTCATTCCACGGGAAAAAAACAGAATAGTAGATGGAATTTTTTAAGTCTTCACCTCTGAAGACACGTGTATTAGTTCTCTCTCATCTTTACTTGTAATGGTATTATTTTATTTTAAAAATAGGTATCATATGAGAAGTCTCTGTACCTCACGCTCAATTTTTCTGTCAACCTAAAACTGCTCTAAAAAATAAAGTCTATTAAAAATAGGCCTTGTGGTCTTAAATGATATTTGAAATAGATGAATAGCAATGTGGTTCTAGAGATGGAAGAAAACTGATTCTGGTTCACTTCATGTTATTGAGGACAGCTCTGGAGTTCTGGGTCCTCTCTGCAAAGCTTAATAAGTGGTACTTCCCGGGAGACCACAGGCACCTTGTGATAATCATATTTCTAGATTTACAATGTTTTTTTAATATGGTTAAAGACCGCACAGAAACACCTGCTAGTGGTTGTAAGACATCAAGGAGGGGAGAAATTCAGTTATTTCCCACCTTTTCTGGTTAGCTTGATCTCGCTAAGGTATTTTTTGCAAGGCTCTTGTGGAGAAGGTCCTGGATAGTTGAATCCCATTATTCTATGCAGGGAGAGACTGGAAATCCCTTGGGAAATCATTTATAGTCCATCCTACAGAGTGTTCGATGGATACTGTGTTCAGGATAGTAACTCCTCCTTTTTTATAGGACTTAATTCGTAGGCTGGGAGGATGGAGAGTAATATGGCGCCCACGATCCACAAACGCGGGCTCGCTCATCTAAGCCTCAGCCACTCAGGACTAATTCCAAATAAGCCAGGCTGGGGCTTTTAGTTTAGCGATGAAGAGCCGACTGGGAAGACAGAATGAGGGTAAGCTGCCTGTGTCCCCTGTTCCCTGCTGGCCCTCTCTAGCTTGCTGGAGTCAAAAGAGCAATTGGGAGTCCTACAGCAAATCAAGAAATGAAGGAATGAGTAAAAATAAAGAAGCCCTTCACATTCTAGTGAAATATGGGCACACTTTCGGCAATAATTTTGTCTCTCTTTGGTGAATGTGGTGGTATGTCAGGGCTGATGCTCAGAGGAATAGAACCTGCACGGGGTCCTCAGTGAATGGCCTCTGAGTAGAGGGCCACCCACCGTGTCCCCTACACTGCTCTGCATCTCTGGACTTTGACAGTGGTATCTGATGGTAGGCTTCAGCAGGTGAGAGTTAACAGCATGTTTGAAACCAGGTAAGGAACTCACACAAGTTCTGAAACCCATATCTAAGCATATTACCTCTAAGTCTTTACTTCAGCTCCAGAGGTGCTGCTGTTGACATATCAACAGCAGAACATACAACTTGATATTTTTCAGAGATGGAGGCCCATCTGTATGCCACACTACTGCTCTCCCCCTGTCTCCCCACCGTTAATCATCCTCAGTGTCTGTGGTGCCACTGGGCCTCTGGGTCCCCTACAGACTCTAGACTTGGGAAAGCATGTCATTTTAATTAAAAAGTAATTACTAAATTAGTTCAGGAATGTTATTCAACCTTAAAAAGGAAGGAAATTCAGACACATGCTACAACATAGATGCACCCTGAACATATTATGCTCAGTGAAATAAGCCAGGCACAGAAAGATAACACTGTCTTATTCCGGTGATATCTATGAGATTCCTAGAATAGTCAAATTCACTGAGACAGAAAGGAGAAGGGTGGTTGCCAGGGGATGGGGGAGGGAGAATGGGAGGTAGTGTTTCATGGGGACAGAGTTTCAGTTTTCCAAGATGAAAAGAGTTCTGGAGATGGATGGTGGTGATGGTCTCACAACAATGTGAATGGACTTAATGCCACTGAATCGAACACTTAAAAATGCTACTTTTATGTTTTGATATTTTACCACAATAAAACCAAAATTAATTTGTGTATTCACTCCACAAACAGTGAATGGCTATGCATGTCATGTTCTGTGCCGGGAGCTGGGAGACGGAAAGATGGATTGGACATAGCGCCTACCTCAGAAAATGTCATAAACATTTCTATGAAGACATCATAAATTTCATGAACCATTTCTGGTTTTCTTTGAAATTTCCCCTTTGGATACACACATTCTTCTGTTTAAGAAACACTTTAACTCTGTAAGTATCATTCAGTGGTGTTAATACTAATGACAGTAAATCCCATATTTTGAAATATTAAGTACCCTAACTTTTAATTCCTTCACAATGAATTAAGCTGACTGTTGTACTTGTGAGGGTCATAGAGTCTTGTTAAAGTCCTTCATTTCTAGCACAACAAGGGTTTTCCGGCTGCTGGGTCTCAGTGGGCGATGGGCAGGGAAGGAGGAAGGGGTCGGGGTGTGCGAGGGAGGCAGGTGAAGCATGAAGTGCATTGAAGGATGAGCCCAACAGCAAAATCAATAGGTGGTGTCCACTGACGATCAATTAAGGCCTCTGGGTTTTGATTTTGATAAGCCGGCTGGCAGTTTTTGTGGGAACTCACCCAATAAACAATCATTCCGGACAACTGTGTCCCTTAGAAGGATTCAGAAGTGTATTTTCCAATGAGGTGGTAAATGAGGACCTTGCTTTGTATGTGCACACAGCAGGGAGAAGAATAAAACCACTGGGAAAACCCAAGGAGGTGGGAAACAAAGGAAGGAGAATGTCTCAAGTGAGCGCCCGTGGCTCGTTTCTGGAAGATGCTTGAAAGGCACTGGGTGATTTACCAACTTACTGTGGGGTAGGGGTGGGAGCAGAACACCGTGTACTTTCGGATGATGCCATTCAGCTTGAGAGGGGGGAGCCAGGACACAAAGACCACGGAGGCTGAGGCCGCAGCCGCCTTGACTCCCGCGGGGGGACCTGGAACTGGAAAAGCAGGAAGTTTAGTGACAGAATGATGGAGCTTCTCTCCCCGCCCCTCCAGACCCACCAGCCCACAGGACCCCGCTGGGCCCTGCCACTTTCTCTTCCCAGCTCTTCAGGAGTCGGGGATGCGGGCTGAACTGTGTCCCTCAAAACCCATGCCAACTACAAATTGGCACTTGCCGTCTGCCTCTGCAAGGACTGAATCATGAACTGCTGCAGCCGCTGACCTTCAGCACCCACTGAAAGGAGTTTAGGGTGGAGATCAGGAATGAGGCACTCTGTGCTCTGGGAAAAACTGGTAGAACAGGCCTTCAGATAGATAGAAATTTTTAGGAGAAGATTTTATGAGCCCGATTCTTGCATCTCCTCGTATCTAGAAGAGCACTACAATCATTAATGGTGACACCTGTTCCTCATGACAAGCAGGAAGCTTCTGCCAACGCGTGTGCTTGACGGCACGCACCCCCTTCACTGAAATCTATGTAACACCGACCTTCCCCCCTTCCTCTTTGGAGCAGTTTCTCAGAGCGATCTGAAATTCTGTCTCCCGGGCTATAGTCCTTATTTTGCCCCAAATAAAACTTAACCCACAACTCCCACGTTGTGCATTTTTTTTTCAGTCAACACCCACTTGTTGAAGCCCTAACCCTACCATGCCAGAATGTGACCTTATCTGGAGACGGAATCTTTACAGAGGAAATCAAGTTAAAATGGGGTCATTTGGGTGAGCCCTGACCAGCATGTCTGGTGTCCTCGTAAAAAAAGGGAGATGTGGACACAGAGACACACATGGAGGGAAGACAGTGTGAAGACACAGGGAGAAGATGCCCATGTACAAGCCAGGGACCGATTCTCGCTCACAGCCCTTGGAGAGAACCGACCCTGCCCACCCCTTGATCTTGGACTTCTCGCCTCCAGAAACGTGAGACAGCACATTCCTGTTGTTGGTCCCCCAGGCTGCGGGACTTTGTTACAGCCACCCTGGGGGCTGACACAGTGTCTCTCTGACCAGTGACCTAGGAGCTCCACTGGGCCATGTCCTTGGGCATGTCCCCTAAGAGCCCACTTTAGCAAGTATCCTGCTCAGTCAGTTTAGCCAGAATCCCCACAATATCTTATCACCTTTGATATCTGATCAAAGTCCTCACTCTCTGTCACCACCAGGTAATCTCTGATCATCCTCGTCGGCCTTCTACAAAACTCCTGTGAAGTCAATTTAGCCAGAATGCCCCTCATCCCTGATGTTTCCTCTTAGCAATTTTTTCACCCAATGACCCCACTCCCTCCCCTTCACTCCTTGGCTATAAATTCCCACTTTTCCTTGTTGTATTCAAAGCTGAATCTAATCTCTCTCCCCTACTGCAAAGCCCCATTGTGGTCATGCCTTCACCTATCAAATCGTTCCGCTGAATGAAGTCTGCCTTGCTGTTCCTTAACCAGTGTCATGAATAATTGTTTCTGTGACAGAACTAACACAATCAGTTCAAGTCCCTGTTTTCCTGGGAGCCTTCTCTATGCTTTTCAGTCCCTGATGATTTCCTGCCTCTGACTAGTGGAGAATTTAGCTTCTGGGTCATCCTTGTTTCTGCTACAGTGTTTGGCTTTGAACTGGCTTGGGGGGTACATCTTGCCTCCTGAGTTAGGAATGAGGGCGAATTACCTCAGTCATCAGAGATCACCCTTCTGTGCCCAAAACACTTTGTAATGACACCTCTGTTATTTGGCTCAGGAGAGGCTCAGAAGCAGTTTTTATGAGTATGAATTTTTGTGTCAAAGATTCACAGTTCATACAGACAACAAACTCCCCTCTGTAAATCATCTAAGAATGCAGAAAAGGGTGTTGACAACATGAAGTTTCATTTGAGGAGTGAGATTGAACATAAGTGCCCTTCCCTCCACCCTTTTGTTTTCCAGGTTGAAGAGGGAGAATGAGGTGAGGTGGGTAGAACACGGGATGAAGAGGAAAGAGTATTAAATCTGCTGTGAGAGAAACCACGAGGTTATTGCTTTGCTCCTCATTGTTTTAACTTTTCATGTAGAGAGAGGCTCCCCCCCTTGATGGAGACCTTGAAATTCAAACCAATAAGGTCCCCTGTGAGCCCCTGGAGGAAGCTTTGAGTTTCTTCCTTCTCCAAAAACAACCTAACTTCAAAGTAAATATTTTTGGAGTTGAATGTGTATCTCATAATTGTCACCTTCTAGGGGACAATTCTAGGTCAAATTGATGCTCAAACTTTGACCTTGACTCTTCTAGGTCAAAACAACAAAACCAACAACTCTGGCAAGAGTTAATGGGGGTTGGACACAGTCATCATTTGAAAATATAAACTCTTGGGATCAGTTTTTGACAAGTTCCACCAAGAGCAGAAGGTCTAGAGAAAGGAACACATAGGAGTGATGAAACTTGGATTAATAGGTCCTTGGGAACAAGGTACCTTTGTCCTGAATATGCTTAGTTTTCTACAGGTGAGGGCAATCACCAAGACATCTACAACCTGGTTCAGAGCCACAAGGGCTCCTCCCGAACGCCAAGGGGAGAGCGTACATGTGCTTAATATTCTCACGCTAACGGATGCCCCTGGATTGGCCAGAACCCTCCATTTCTTGCGTAAAGCAAACCACGCAGCTGGTGTCCACCAGGCACTCCCTCTGGCCAGCGTCCTTCTAGGACCCCAAGTACTTTGGCAACAACCCCTTGGCTGGCTGCTCAGGCTTGTTTCCACCCTGTTTGTGACAATTGTACTTGTCAAGGTAATGCAGTTTAATTTATGGAAACGGATGAAATATGAGTGCACAAAGAAAGCTGTTTTTATGACACTTGATGGGACTTTGGAAAAGCTTTCTGAAGGTAAGTTAAAAAAAAAAAAAGAAGCTTCAATTAGGTTTGGGCAAGACTAGTGAGAAGAACAGGACACATGGCAAAAAAATCAAGGCAAACAGATAAAAAGAAATTAAAAAGCAGATTATTGGCCAATGACAATACATGTTTACTCCACGATCAAGAAATTAAAGTGGAAATTACAGATGATCCATGATGAATACAGTTCAAAGAATGAAAAATGACATAGAACTCTAATCTCTTCACCCAAAACTAAAGAAATGAGTCTGGATCATTTGATTAGACAATGATTATATAATAACTGTATATGTATATGTTTTAAGTTAAACTATAATGTTTGAATTCTGTCTCTTGGTCACTGTAAAATGTAGTGATTCCTTCTTTAGTAGATTATTTCCATTAACTTGCCTGGATCACATCAGATCAAAGGGTTTTTCACTGCACTTACTACCTAAACCCCCAAGTGGTTCCTCATACACTGATTTATGATCTATCTTGTACAATCTTTCCTTGTAGGGTTATTAGAATTTTGCACAAGAAAATAATAAATATACAGAAACTGAGGCACAAGACATTGGAGAAAGATTTTCAGGATTTCTGAGCCAACACTTTACGAATGAGAATTTAAAATTTTAGTTCTGGTTTGGATTACACCACAATGGTTAAAGGTGTGGGCTTTGCAGCCTCCGCTGCTGGCTTTTGTCCAACTTTACCACTTGGTTCTGTGTCCTGGGCAAGTTCATAAGTTCTCTAATAAGTCTTAGGTCCCTCATCTATGAAGCCAGAACAATAATTATACCAAGTTATTATTTTACTGTTAAGATTATGAGAGAGAATTCATGTGAAGAATTAATACGAGTCCTGTATATAATACGCACTGAATAAACTAGCTGTCATTTGTAATAACCATCGCCATTTCTTTATCGTACATATTGCTAAAGGATTCTGGCCTTTACTTTGTAACTCAGTGTTGAATTATAAACACCAAATGCTGGGAGTGGCAGGAGACAGAGATGGCTTAGGAGGGTGTGTCTGGGACATAGTTTGTTAAGACGCACTCCTAGTCATCAGGTTACATTTTGGTAATCTGCTTTTTTCTTATGAAGATATAGGCAAGCTTAGGTAGTCTTCATGAATTCTGGCCATCATTGAGTGAACTTATGGCTCCAGATTTGATGGGTTGAAGTTAAGAATGCAGTGGCTGAGGACCATCTCTTCTGCGTTCTCCCACGTGCTCAGACCTCCCCTGTGCACCCAGATGCTCTCAGAGCTCGGGTGTCCGATGGCCCCGGCATCTCTGCTCTGACTCACGCACCTTAGACCTATCCTGTTCAAAGCAGGGTTCATCACCTTCTCTCCCAAGCCTCCCTCCTCCCGCCCCCTATTGCAGGAAACAGCATAGCCATCTCCTTGGTCACAAGAGCCAGAACCTAGAATTCTCTTCCCTTCTCGTTGCCTCTCGGTGGATGTGTAAGGTTGGTGTGTACTTTAGACCTCCACGTGGACATGTCAGGTCAGTGGCTGGATTCTCTTCCTGGCTCTGTGTCACTGCACAGCACTGGAGGACCCCTTTTTAGGTCCCTGGATGTGGCGTGCGTCTCCTACATCAGGTCATTGACACGTGATGACGGAGAGCCTTGGGTTCCTCCTGCCTGGAATTGTGCCCCGCCCTCCACCTTGTTCTTGGCAACTAACTCATCTCAGCTTCTGCTAGTGCGCGCTTTCTCGAGAAAACCTCCTCTGTCGCTAGCCTAGGTGAGGTCAGGACGGGTTGTCTCTGAAGACGCTTCTTCATGGCACTTGTCATAACCCACTCAGGAGTGATTGGTAAATATCTGTCTCCCCCACCAGCCTGCGAGCCCCACCTTTCCTGTTCTCTGCTGTGTCTCCAGTGCCCGGGCCAGTATCTGGGGCATACTAGGTCCTCCAAGCAGATTTTCTAAATGAGCTCAGTGTGGCAGGCAGGATTCTAAGATGGTGCCCAAGATTCTCGCCCTCTGACAGCCACACCTGTATAATTACTTCCCCTTGAATGTGGGTGGTACCTGTCACTATGATGGATGGATCACTCTCAAAATCAGGTTACATTTGGTGCAAAGGTGAAGGGATTTTGCAGATATAATTAAGGACCCAATCAGCTGACTTTAAGTTAATCGAAAGGAGAGTCACTTGGGTGGGCCTGACCTAATCAGATGAGCCTCTTAAAAGAGGGTCTAGACGTCAGAGAGGGATTTGGAGCAGTAGAGACGGGCTCCTGTTGGTGATGAAGAGGTCAACTGTCCTGCTATGACCACACGACCATGTGACCCTGCTGGGGCCATGTGACAGGGATTGGGGAGTGGCCTCTGGGGGCTGAGGAGATGGTCTCAGCCCTAAGGGAACTGGATCCTGCTGACCACCAGTGAGCTCGGGTGAGGACCCGACCTCAGATGAGAGCCCAGGCCCAGCCAACACTGTGATTTCAGCCTGTGAGACCCTGAGCGGGGGACCTGGCTAACCCATCCCTGGACTCCTGACCCCAGGAAATGGTCAGATAATGAATTTGTATTGTTTAAGGTGTTAAGTTTGTGATGATTTGCTACACAGCACAGAGAATGGGTCCACACAGTCAAGCCACCTAAGAGTGTATCCTAATGTGAAACATCAGCCTTATTGTTCTGTAAAAATATTGCCTCAATCTGAAGTAAGACAAAAGTCTAAGTACCTCACAGACACTTTGGTCAGCTTTGTTTTTGTCATCATCGTTTTTCTGGTCTTAGAGATCAGCCACAGGCAGGGGTATGTGTGTGTGCGGTTTGTGGCTTGTGTGGTGTGTGTAGTGTATGTGGTGTGTGTTTTGTGAGTTGTGTGATGTGTGTGTGACGTGTGTGTAGAGTATGTCTGCATGTGTAGCATGCGTGGTGTGTGCGTGGTATGTGTGAGTGTGTGTATAGTGTGTGCGTGTGCATGTGTGGTTTGTGGTGTGTATGTGATGTCTGCGCTGTGTGCGGTGTGGTGCACACATCAGTGTGTGTGTATGTGTGACCCGCCGTGACAGTCGGGTCCCCCTGAGCCCCAGGCTCCGCAGCGGCTTTTCTGAGCCGAGAGCAGACGACGTGATGCTGCAGGGACACCTCCACAATAGCAGTTGTCGTCACGGCCAAGCAATGCATGAGGCCCCTTTTCTCTTCTGGTTTCCATCAGGCTCCAGTATGTCTGGCCTTTGCACCCATTAGAGCAGTGGCTTCCAAACACTCTTTAAAGTGGACAAATCCTTTTACGTGTCATGTGGGAGACCCATGCATAACACAGTGGAAGTGGAGTGGCTCTTCCTGAAGCAGAGCTGGGAGGGAGCGCCTCAGGGGCCCTCCCCATTACCACTGGGCACCTCTGAGGCCCCCCTAGGAGCCCTTGGACTTCCTAGGAACCTGTGTGAGAATCACTGCAGCAGAGGAAGCTTTGACATCCACGTGGTGGAAGGCCTCCCAGGACATCCTGGTCTGTTGTGTTGCCGGTGTATCCGCTACTGCACAGAGCACATCACAACCCTGCCAAATGCTGCAGGACTCTGGAATCCTAAGCAGTATTGATACCGATTAATTGACAGGCTTTCTCATGGCACACAAAGCCTTCAGTGTCTCCTGAAGGGCAGCACTGCTGGTGGTTAGGCAAATACACACATGCACACACACACACACACACACACACACAGAGTCCATCACCTTTAAGGTGAACCAGGGTGCGGTTACACTATCATCTGAGAACACATCATCCATGCCTTCAGGAGGATGTATGGCTCAAGATACGGGTGGCCAGAGGAATCAAATATCCTGATGTCTGTTGATTTTTCTCTCGCTCTTAGCTCCACTTTCAGATGTCGTGCTAAACAGATCGTTAACCATGGCAGAGAGGGACCAAAGATCACATACTACAGCTCCTGCTGGCCTTCCTCCCACAGAGCTATGTGCATTTGTGATGTATTCAGTAAATATTTGCACTTAAACACAACCGTTGCTATTTATATATATGCAATGTTTTCTTTTGTAGAAAAGGATCAGGGCTGAAACTACCTTCTGCCAGCAGAATGAAAATAACAATTGGAAAAATAATAGATTGCGTTTGTGTGTGTTCTCTTTCCCCATGGCTTGGTTCAGATTATATTCTCAGCAAATAAAATGGTATCAGGATTTCACAAACGTTTTAGAATTCAGAATTAGTTGTCTTGTGTTCAAAAACAAAAAGCTTGATTGGCAAATAATCTTTTGTGGTCTTGCAGCAATAAAAAATGTGCAAGTTCTCAATGACTGAGCAGTCCTGGGGAGAGAAGCTGAGACGTCAGTTGTTCTTACAGACCCTGAGAATATCTCCGTGGACCCACAACTATACTGATGGAACGGAGACTATGGACCCGATAATATGTCCAAGGATCTATATCAGAGATCTATATCAAGATCTCCATATTCTTGGAGAATACGTCCAAGAATCTTTATAGAAACTGAGAGACTACTTATGGAACAGAAGACTTGTTTTCTAAACAAATATTTCAGTTGTGAATTATCCCCTGTAAAAGTAAACGTTTTGTCTGTGTTATTTTTCAATTTTATTTATTTAATCTATTTTTATTTATTTATTATTGATTCTGTTTTTATCTCTTTCACTAGCAAGTGATAAATTTTTCCTTTTTAAGATGATCAGTGACCTAACAACATAATTTAAAATTCCAGGCCCCGTGACACTGAGGGGTGAGGACGTTAGTTTAAGAACTGTTTTGGGCAGAGAAGTCCTAATTGAATGTTTGCTGTGAATGTGTTAATACTTCTTTACTTGCAAGAACATCAATAAACAATGAAACTTCAACCTGTGCCTAGAACAGTGCTTTTCTGAGGAAAAACAATATATGTTGACAGTTATTATTTTATATTTTTACATCATTTAATTGAAATCGGCAGTGTTATCCAAACTTCAAATCATAAGACTTCATAGAAGCATCAACAGGATTTATACTCTGACTTTGATTACGCATTCCTTTCAAGCAGACACAAAATTGCAATCAGTTCTGTAAACTGCTCAAATGTCTATTTATATTAGACATTGAGTCTATAAGGATGGCTGGCACAATTCTTCACCATTTCTAGATTAGTGAATTTTTCATGTGAATCTGGGAAATAAGCTCATTATTATACTAGTTTTTCTCTCTTTCTACCTAATCTCTGCTCTGCTTCTTTTTGAAAATGCTGATGATTTATCCCAAGTAAATACTGACACTCAGCTCTGCATCACTCTTCGTCCACGTTAGCACAAGTGGAATTCTTGATCTCCTCCCTGGGGTAACTGGTATGCCCAAGGCAGGGCCTTCCACAATTAATCACATCTCCCCTTACTATTAGCACTGGATATGAAAGCAGAGAATAATTGATTGACAAATTACACTTTGGGTCTCAGGGTCAAGTTTTGAGACAGAGCTCTATGATGTCTAAAACTGGAGGAGTAATTAAAAATTGATCCCAAACTACCAGTCAATATGGAGCTGTAAAGGGCTTTCCACTTTTATTGGATTTCTGTACGTTTCTCTGAAAAATGCAGGTGTCAAAATTCATGTTGCTGATCAATTTGCTCTTTAAATAATAATTCCAGTGACATCTGTGTTATTGCTTAGCAATGCAAAAGAAGGTTCCACCCTCATTCTGAAGGAGTGGAGATCAAATAATCAAATGTCTAGTGTCAGGAACCATCCCACGATATGTCAAGCTAGGTGATGTTTGCACACATCACTTCACTTTTTATGTCTTAATTCTGTGCAGTCTGATTGTCATTTTGTACATGAAAAAAGTCCAGTTCAGAGAAAGTGAGCTAAGGTGTCAAAGTCCCACGGCAGCAGGTGGCAGAGCCAGCATCTAGACACAGCTCTCCGTCTATTACATTTAAAAAATTAAATATGGCTGTCTTCACCCAGGACATAGCTTTGTAGATATCTCTATGAATGTGTGACTTCTTAATGGCATTGCATTTTGACCTCAGATTTCCCTAAAGAATGCAATTTCTTTGGGCGGCATTGGCTGACACCTGCACATAACTGGGAATAATCACTTGTGTGTTCTAGAAAAACTGAGGGTAATGAGGTTAAATTTGTGTGCGGGAACTAGAATGCAAGAAGGGCTAGAGAGACAATAAAGATAATATGTGAAGGTAGACGGACAGGACTGCTTGGGGAGCAGGGCTGGGTTTGATGAGGGGAGAGCAGAGAGTGATGCTGTGAATGTTAGGGGAGGGTCCTTAGGAGACAGAAAAGCTGGGCAGGAAGGGTCTGCCCAAGCCTCTGAGAGTGTGTCCCTAGCTTTGCTCCCACAGGACATAGTGGGTGAAGCAACAGCATATTGACTGTCTATGTAGTAAAGGACATCAAACCTGCCAATACATGGGCAGTCATGGGCAATGGAAAACAGCTCTCCCACCCACACCCTGCCCAGCTTCCTGGGGAACAGAGGCCCTGTAAGAAGACAAAAAAACAAAACAAAACTGCGGAGCCAAATCAGCACAGAATTTAGGTGTAGTGGTTCCCATCTCAACTCTGGCTCGGGTATAATTCTGAGCTCTGATTTGGAGGATTCCACAAGGGAATCGATTTGATATCAATTGCTCTTTCTTTTATTAAGGTAGAAACTGCTTTTCTCACTATTGCCATAATATGTATTAGAAGTTAAATGATTCTTCAAAAAGTCTGCAGTGAGGTCCCTCAGGCTTTCCCTTAAAATAATATAAAAAACTATTTTGCCATACAGTTTTTGTAGGATTGGGAAATAGTCACACAACCGAGTCCAAATTGTGATCTGAAAAATGTGCTACGATTTAAAATTTTACTAAATAATCATAAATTTTTGTAAGAAATTAAAAAAATTAACATGAAGCTCTCACATTGAGGGCTTATTCTAATGTTATTCTAAAGCTGGCACAGCATATGATGACGTAGACCATTATAGACCATTACATAATTTTTAAGTGGAGAGATGGAAATGATCAGAGCTTACACTAATAGCTAAAGAGTCACTGAAATTATTCTAATGGGATACAAAACAGGGGTGGCCCTGGGATACAGCCCTAGTATAAAAGGCACTTTTGTTTAAAATAATATGTGCCTCCCCCCCGCCAAAAAAGAAAAATTATAGGGGAAGAGAGAAACAATGGATAAATCAAACAAAGGTGACACAGGAAGTGCTGGTCTGAATCGTGCTGGAATATTTTGGGAGGGCAGCAAAAAGTTTGCATGGAGCAAAGTCAAGAATAGGTGGGTGAATTAATTCTCTGACCCAGCCTTTCCCACAGTAGCTCCTGCCTGGGAATGCTGCCAGCTGGTGCGAGCTTCCTGTGCGTCCCCTGGAGGTTCAGACGGGACCTGAGCTCTCCCCCAACAAGCCGCCCCCTTTCTCACCATCCTCTTTGGTCCGAGTGAAGATCTGCTCGCTTCGCACGCCGTCCCCAGCCCGGGTGAAGGCCAGCACCTGGATGCTGTAGTTGGTGTATTTCTCCAGCCCGTCCAGCTCCAGGGAGGGCTGCGTGGTGGTGACGTTTTTAATCTCACCCAGCTCTGGAGGACAAGAAAACACGAACCTGTTACCGCGGCTGTGGGCACCGTCCTTGCTGCCCAGCACTGGGCCACGAGCCTCCATCGGTCACGCCCTGAAATCACTCAGGGTACTAGGCACAGTCTTCCTGTGACACCAACGCTCTGCGACATTTGGAAAAGGCCATTTGCACCAAACTGCCACAGAGCACAGGGCGGAAAATCGGTCTGGAAAACAGCAATTCACTCCAAGTTAAGTGTTATAAACCCAACGCTGGCACCGTGGCTGCCCTCCTGAACTGTCCCCAAGCAGGTTTCCCGCGCCCCAGGCCCCAGGGAGCCAGGACCACTCTGCACTCTGTAGAGACCCTTCTAACTGCTCATCCAGAAGCTTCTACAAGTCGAGTTTCATTTTTCCATTTAAAAAAGCAAACTCCTTTAAGGTGCACGTGTTTTTCAGCACCTAACTTAAGTATATGAGCGACGGCAGCGCAGCAAACCCCTCCCGTCACCTGGAGTGAACCCTTCGGCTGATGTGTCGGGAACGTGGCGTCAGCTAAAACTCCTTCACGTTCTGGAGCGGGATCGGCTAATGACGGGCAAAGATGGACCTCTATGCTGGCCCATCTGAGGTATGCGATACACGGCAGTTTGAGAAAACTCACGGTGATGTGTTAAATGCCGCCACGGGTGCTCTGGATTTTGAAAGGAGCCACTGGCGGAGGAGCCGGAGGAGGAGGGAGGGGCCTGAGGAACTGCTCACATTTAGGGCAAGTGGCCGTGTGTGGGATGTTTGCTGCAGGCTGGCCCCCGGGCCCGCTGTGCCCGGTTACTCAGAACTGGGGTGGGAGACGGGGTCCAGGAGGGAGTCCTCCTTGGTGTCTGGCTACCTCTGCACGCAATGCACACAGTGAGGCCGCCCGAAAGGGTCTCTCGCGCTCTCTGGCCTCAGTAAAGGCAGCTGACACACCGTGCGTGCTTCCTTAGGTTCTGGGTTCCCAGGTTAACTCATTTACCCAGCAAGACCATGCTCTTGTTTCCACAACCCATTCATTTTACAGGAGAGGAAACTGAGGCAGGCAGAGGCTCAGTAGCTTCCCCAGGTCCCGGAGCCGAGAGCATGGGCCGTGGCACCACAGGCTGTGGCCGCATGGCCACGGTCCACACTCTCAGCCACTCGCTGTGGTCGCTCGGTGGACCTGCATGTCGGCCAGATGAGATGCATTTCTGCCAGCCTGGTCTTCTCTTCCTGCTCTCTGTTTTTCTTTCCTCTTGTCCTTCTAGCACATTGCACGGAAGTTCGGAGATGAGTGGCCAGCTGTTTTGTGATTATGGTGACTATGAATGTCTATTTTTACTTTTCGTCATCAAAAGGATCAAGGTTGAACTGGACATAGCAGGATAGTTGAAGTTAAAATAAAGCAGGGGGTAGCCAAGGCTTGTCACTCACATGCCAGGGACCCCTGTGTGTGATGAGGGCTGTGAGGGGACGGGAAAAATGGGCACAGACACAGCCCCAGACCCCAACAGGAGCCCGACGCCTGTTCCCACCTTGGGCAGCTTGTGGATGAGTTCTGGGGGCAGGATGCTTTGCTGGGGGGAGAGAGCAGAGCCAAGGGCGCAGCCCCCCAAAGATGCCTGTGGCCTAGTGTCTTCTGGGGGAGACCAGCTGGTGGCAGACTCTTAGGGGCCACAATCTAGAAACCAGAGCGGATGGCTTATGAAAATGAAAAAAAAGGTTTTTTCCTGTGTGGCCACTGTGCATTCGGAAAGCTGACAATCGTTACCCTCAGATGGGTTAGAAATTCTTTCCTGTGAAGGAGAAGTCTGCCCTGGGTGACCATCAGACCTCTTTCCATTATATTATTCATTTATAACTTTCATTTTCCTGAACATAGATAATATAGGTCAATTGGAGTAGGTTAAAAAATTCAAATGGTAATGGAAAAAGTTTAAGTATAGATCTCATCAAGATCTTTTCAGATTTAGGAACTTCTACATTATGCCAAAGATTACACACACACACACACACACACACACACACACACACAGGGAAAATGCAACTCAGGGGAGGGGCTTCCATGGGGCTGTGTGCAGGGCTAGTTATGAGAACTTGACTATATCATGTGACCTCTTGGGGCCTCTGGTTTTATGCTTTTGTTTTTATCTTTAAGAAGGACCCAGGGTCTCTACGTCACGGGGGAAGTACGAGCTCCAATTACAGTGCAGGGGAAAGGTGCACCGATGGGACAGAGCTGCTCCCCAGTGAGACACAGTGATGGAGAAAAGGACAGTTAAGAGGGAGAAGGGCAAAGTGAGACACCCTGATCTTTTTAAAGAAAGCAACACGTGACACAAAAGAATTACACCCGCTCATGAATTACCATACTAATTAGAATTGGTATTTGGATATTGACTCATATTGGGGCTCATGTTATTTGGATGAACTAATTTATCACGAACCATGAATATGAATGCAGTCCAAACCCCTGTTCAAAATTACCACCCCCCCCAAGGATTTTTAAAAACTACCTGTGCCCCAGAATCGACCACAAAAGCACCTCATTCTCTCTGCTGGGAGGGTATGTCCCTGACTCATCAATGTAGAGGAAGTAAAGAGGAAAATTATGAAAAAAAGCCAAATTCAAAACAGCGTGCTTCATTTGTCATTTTTTCAAGCTCCTTTTCTTTTTTTATGGCTTAAACACGGATTTCTATCACCTACTTTTCACGGCCCCAGTGGAGTCATTAATTATATATATATATATATATATATATATATATATATATATATATGGGACAGTACAGTAGAAATTAGCACAACATTGTAAATCAACTATACTTCAATAAAATAAAATTTTTTAAATATATGGGAAGTAAAGAATAGTGTTCAGTTGAAATCATGAGTAAAACAATATGAAATTAATATAGAAAATAAATTCAGAAATCATACTATTTATAGTACAAAAAGTTTTTTTAAGAAAAACTTTATATTTTAAAACAAAATAGTTTTATGTATTTATTTACACCCTTCTTCATTCTTAAAGGGTTTAAGGAAGAAATCAAAATAGGGGTGGAAATCACTTTTCCCAAGCGCCTCCTCAACCTGCCAGCATCGTAGCAAAAGTCTTGGTTGACACTTAAACGTTGCTTTGATTCAGAATCTGTCCTTTTTGTCTTGAAGAAAGACAGAGGGTTGAAAAGCAGCTGTATAACTGATTCACTTTGTTATAAAGCAGAAACTAACACACCATTGTAAAGCAATTATGCTCCAATAAAGATGTTAAAAAAAAAAAAGAATAAAATGTCATTTTGCAGAAAAAAAAAAAAAAAAAGAAAAGCAGCTCCAATTCCGATGGAAATAGTGGATTTTCAAAGTGTGCCATTTTCCTAGCAATCTTAGGCTAACTGCTTCTGTCAGGTCTTAAAAATTCTTTGACTTTCAGATTATAAAATACTCAGAAATTTCACCGACCTATTGTACATTTAACCTGTCCTATCAAATATATTAACCAGTTTTATCTGGTCATATTAACAATAACAAAATGCTTTTTTATGCTTATTTTTTAAAGTATTTGGGGCAATTGCTAATCACAGCAGTAGTAAGGATCTCTTTCTCTCTTGGCCTGCACGAGTGAGTGTGTGTGTGTGTATGTGTGGTGTATCCTCAAGCTTAGCAGGTATAGTTCTTTACATGATCACTATGTGTTGTGTGTCTGTGGGAACCTCAGGGCCGCAATCTAAGAGTTTGTGCACAAGAATCCAGTAATTCCATGAAATTCCCTGCTAATGCATAAACGTCACTTCTCAGAGGTAGCAGGTCAGGAATGACTGTTCACAGCAGGTTTCTGAGGGTTTCTTTCTCATCTTCTGGAGATTAAGTGTAGAACTTCTACATTAGGCATTAAGCACATCCCCTTGATCTTCATACAGTGGGTAAAAGTATCTTCAGAAACTGTATGCATTTCCAAGCATTCTTTATTTAAAGACTTTTATGCTTTTAAAGATTCAAGTTTTTAAAGCTTTAAAGTGTAAAGTTGACTGAACGATATTAACCATATCACTCATCGTAGAACTAAGGTGCTTATAGGCATTATTAGCACATATGAGTAAAACGTGAAAATGTGATGAACAGTCACCACCGGATTATGGAAATGTTTCCAACAAGAACAAAAAAGGAACGATTTTAGTGTAACACTGCCTTTAGGTATGTTAGGGTGTTTAATTTCATCTTATTCGAGATGAGGATTAGACACCAGAACAAGTATATGCAATGATCTATTACTGTATTCTGTCAGTAAAGTAGATAATTTGAAATTTTTCGTTGCTACGTATTTTACTTCTATGGGAATTTTAAAGCTCTGTTTGCAGGGAGGAGGTGAAGTGAATCACCTGTTTAACTCTGTCCCTCCGTGGGGCTGGCTGTGCCTTACTGGGCTGGAGGTTCTGTATGCATCACATCCCCCCACTCTCACTAGGCTAGAGCATCCATCGGGGCAGATGCTGCATCCTCAGCGTCAGGCAGGAGCTTAGCACAGAGTAGCTGCTCAGGTAACACGTCTGCTTCGGGGGGGCCCAGAAGGTGAATCAGAATGTCTCTCACTGCTGGCACTATGCAAAGTGCTACCTGGACATCAAGGGAATCAGATCTGGTCCTCAGCTCTGAGACACAAGTCTGGCTGCAGATGTAAACAGCTAAGCCTGGAACTCTGCTATTAGCAAATTAAGCTGCCTTTGCTAATGTGCCTTCCTTCCTTTATTCGGGCACCAATAGTGGAACCCCTGCAGCCTCTGAGGTCCAGTGTGTTCTGTTTACCTGGGTGGGGAAAGCGACCGGGTTGGCAGAGCAGACCCAGGTGGTCCTGAGCAGAGGTGGGAAATGCCCTGGGGGCCTCTGTGTTTGCCCAGACTCAGAAGAGCTGCAGGAAGCCCCAGACCAGAGGGGAGGCACCCCCGGGGGCTGGATATGGGGAGCGGGGGAGGGTGCAGGTGTGGGCTACCCAAGTCCTGGGCCACAAGCAGAGAGCAGAGCCTTTCCTGTTAGGGGCTGTAGTTCAGGCTGGGCCTGTCGTGCTCCTGGCACGGGGCTCAGCCTGGCTCGGTGACGTCAGGCCTCTGACAGCACAGACACAGACGTGTTCTGTTCAAGACACTTGGAGCCCCAATCTCGCCACCCTGAGCTGACCCTCTCTCGTGCCAAGTCTTGCCTCCAAACTGGAGAATTTTGTCCGACAACTTGAAAGAAAAAAAAAAAAATCACAAAGAAAAATGGAGGAAGAGAGGGAATACGAGGAGGAAAAAAGTAAAAGGAGGGGACAAAAATGGAGGGTTTGGGATGAAAGCGCTCCTCATGGGAGCAATAATACTCCTCCCAAGGTGTTCTGGTTCTGGCATTCTTCCCAAACCCCTTCTAGTTCAACTACAGGAGCTTAAGAACTTTCCCTGCAGAGTCCTATCGGGGAATAGGAAGAGGTCAGCCTTTCAGGATACACATCACGTAGAACTTTCTAGATACAGATCAAGGTTTTGGTGCTGCCTGCAGAGGCTTGACATAGATACTCATAATTAGGAAAACACATCTATTCCTAGATTCCCCAAGTGCCACCCCCTCCTATCCTTCAAATTGCTTTTTGAAGGTATATGATTTAAACAGCTGTGTACACCTGTTAAAATGTCAGATATGAGATAACAGAAAGACGTGGGGAAAGGAGAAAAGCACCCGTCGATAAAGAACTGCCCACCCTGTGCTGAATCCCACAGTAGGAGGAGGGGGTCTGCAAATTCCATTGCGCATCCTTTGGGGCAAACTCAAAGTTCTAGTTTAATCCTCTTACCTCCGTCCATGAGGTTGGCCCAGTAAATGACTCTGAACCCCTGGAGAATTCCATTCAAGGCTTCCTTGGGAAGTGTGGACCAGGATATTGATATGCTTTCTGGTGATGTTGCTATGGCTTGGACATTTTCGGGGGGGTAACTGGGCACTGAAATTAGATAATTAGAATCTGTAATAACTGTGGGTGGTTTAATTAGCAAAGCAATATTGAATAAGCAACATTAGTTTAATATTTCAAAGTACAGGAAAAGAAAAAATTGCACTCAATCTCCCAAATTAAGGAAAAAAATGAGTACCATTTCTCTATACAAATATTATGATAACTCAGTAAAATGCAATGACTTCATATGACTTCCACTGTCTCTCTTTCCAGAATAACTGCTTCACTTTTAAGCCCCAGGCTTATGGAGTTGAGAACACTTCTGATCCTATTGCATAAGTAAAAGACCATTGCTGGTCTGGCTTATTTTCCCATTACCCTTGCAAGTTACTGTTGTAAGTTACTTGTACTTTATACAGTACATCTCCTCGTATTGAGTAATATCTGGCATGTAAATTGAAAGCCTCACTATTGAAAATGCCAAAAAGCAGACACGTCATCGTATTCACTGCCCCATCCCCAGCAGGTCCCCTTTCAATACTATACCATTCGTCAGAGGAAAGAGCGAAAATGGACTAGGATACAGGCTAGAAGGATATTTGAAGTATTTTTCATGTGGGTTTATGCAAACCTTAAATGTCGTGGCTGGGAGAGGGGGCAAAATAGTGACTGAATCGCAAACATCAGTGAAGGATGAACATCAAAGTGAAAACCCAAAGGCATGTCTAACCACACCTGCAAAGACTATGAAGATGGAAAGAAAATCCTGGACTTCTGGTTTCTAGCTAAGACTTCTCTCTCTGTGAAAACGGTCAGAAATTATAGATGCAAGTCACCGTGTGTGTTCTCAAACCTATGACCCAGTGGCTAGTTGCACGAGACGCAACTGCCGTGCAAGCTTGCTGCTGGAAAAATCTACCACCTACTCCTACAGCTAACCCTATATCTAGCCTCTGCACCTAAAAGATGGTGCTTCTGGACACTAGGGTTCTCCCTCTTTTCAAGCATTGCTGGAAAATGTGAGCTCTTAGGTGGTCAAGGTGGGAGGGTACATTAATTCCTTATGGCCACTAGGGGGCGCTCAGTCACCGTGAGATTTGCTCCAAGGAAGCTTGCTCATTCCTGTTCTCTGGTCTCAGAATACTTGAAAATAAAAAGCAATCATTAAAAAAAAAAAGAAAGAAAGAAAGAAAGAAAGAAAAAAGAAAAAGAAAAAAATCCTCCTTTACATTGATTTGTGAGAAATTCTTAGAAAATCGGATTTCTACACTCTGGCCAGACTGCTGCAGTCACAGGGAGAGCTTTGGTTTCACGTGGGAAAAGCCCACCTCTTGGGCTTGATGGAGAAGGATGCTGAAAAAGGGATGGATTTGGCTTTACAATCAAGGTCTGTCAAGGGCACCGAACCAAGGCAGCCCACGAGTTAATCAGGGCAGCTTCCCCACCGGAACCCCCAGTCCCTGCCGGCCTGGATGCCATTGTCACTGCAAAGCCCGAAGGCGGCCAGGCTCTGGGGACCCAGAGCAGCGGCTGGAACCTACCATCCTCGAGGGTGGTGGTGATGACTTCCTGAGAAGAAGGCCCCGTCCCCGCCCGGTTGCAGGCCTGCACCACCAGGCCGTACTGGGTGAACTTGTTTAGGTTACTGAGGGTGTAAATCTCACTGTCCCCCGTGGTGTCGATACTGATGATGTTGAACTGGAAGTTGCCCCCAGTGCTGTACTCGCGGTAACCTATTTGGTAGCCACGGATAATCCCATTTTGCAGATGTTTCTTGGGAGCCTAAACAGGAAAGAGAAGAATCACTAAAGAATACTGTTTGTGATTTGGTAAAAAACGATGCTATTTTCGGATGCTTTAAACCTGTTCGAAAGCCGGTTAATCCTACTGTATACCTATGGCCAAACTACGAATTATACTCCATGAATAATTTGGACGTTGCAAAGTTACCAAGTAAAATGTGAGTAGCTAAACAATCAAACAAAAAAGAATACTCGAGGTGTGACAAGAGGAAAACCGGCATCTGCCCTCCTCTTAGGCAAATCAAAATGAAATTGAATAAGCGTGGAAATAATCATAACAGGTGTGGCAGTAGGAATAGTAATAGTAGCAGCAAACTCATACCTAGAGGCTGCTCGTGGCCAGGTACTCTGCCTGTACCTGTGCGAATGAGCCCAACCCTCACTGCAGCCCCGGGACATAGCACCACCAAGACCTTCATTGACACAGGAGGTCCCACAGGCATGAGGGACAGGAGGGGAATCCACCACAGAGCCTGTGCTCCCAGCCCCTCCCTCATGCTGCCAGGACAGCCGACTTCTCTAAGTGGTGGGGAAGTTGTGAAAGATGGATCGCGTCTGTGGTACCTCTGCCTACACCAACCATCACCTGGGGAGACTGATATTCGTGTTTTCACCCAGCAAAATCTACGGAACTCTGTCACATTGTTCCAGGCACTGGGGAACAGAAGTCATTTTTTAAAAAAGGTCCCTGCCCTCATGGAGCTTATACTCTAATGGAATATTCCAGAACAAAGGTGTTTCCACGTCGAAAGCTGGATGTGAAGGGGAGTCCACCCCTGGCAGGAAGACAAACCTCTTTCATTAAGGCCTGAGTCATTCGGGGATCATTTTATGGTGATTTAAGCTGGGCAAGGTGAGGCTAGAGTTACGAGTCAAAAACAGAACAGTTTTCGCTGACACGTTGGACTTTTTAAGAATCTAGACTTTTTTCAAGTATGTTTTAAGAACAACATCAAAGTGATGCTCTAAAGTAATAAAGGTGTGGTAGGCTTTCAGGCAATCAACGCTATGTGCGTGTGTGTGTGTGTGTTTGTATTATGTCTGTGTGTGCATATGTGTGAGGAGATATGTGTATGTATGTGCATGTGTATGTGTACATGTGTATTTCAGTACAAACCGTGGATTCAGGTCTCTTGGGGCTCTGAAAAGCTTTCTGAAAATGCTTACAATCCCATTGGAGAGAGGAAATACACACTCAGGAAACTGCAGAGAAATCTGAAGTGTTCAAGTGTGTGGTACTGGACAGTGGAGGCCAGCAGGCTTCTCGAAAGTGGCAAAATGAGCGTGGTCTGAAGCAGTCAGAAGATGCTGACTGCAGGTGGGGCTGGAGGGATGGCCAGGGCTCCGGAAGGGGAGGGAGGGTGTGGGGTGGGAGACACAGAGCAGCTGGAATGGATCGGGGGTGCTGCTGAATGCCCAGGGCTGAGGAATGGCAGACAGAGAGGATCTGCCCAGGATGGGGGTGGGGTGAGGCTGGACCACCAGCAGGAAGAAGGCAGAAGAAGGTCGGGAGCTGACAGCGCCATGAACGAATTCAGCAGACGCTTGTGCATTGCCTACCATGCCAGCCCCCCGCGGCATGAATGTCGCCAGCTGTCTTTGGGTGTTTGTCTGAGTTATACAAGAGCAGTAAAATCACATTTCTTTTTTCAGGCGAGTTTCCTCATTTATGGTTTCCTTGGATCCCACTGCCTTTCTCAACAACTCATCTGATTTCAGGCATTTACATGGTGCTAATAGGTATCAAAGAAACAGCCTGGAAACCATTACTTCTGCAGTCAAGTTGGCAGTCAGACGTTGACACAAAAGCACACCCCTTTCTTATTATAAGCAAGTGTCTATGCGCTCCTGCTTTTGCACTGGTGAACTACAACTTTTCACTCTGCTTTAAAATTGGATCCAAAGATTTCAGATTTTGAGAATTCCATTACCTGGAATTTGTTTTACCTAAACCACTGAATTGCATTTGTATCATTTGATTAATTAGCAAAATCAATTCCCCTCCAAAAGCCATGGATAAGTCAAATATAAAACAAAGATATTTTTCCTGTTTCACAAAGTTTTTTAATGTTTAATACGGTCACCCAAATATAAAGGACTTTTTAAATGTAAAAAATATTCTTATTTTTCAACGGGCTCCCTGTGACGATTTAAGTCTCCCTAAGATGCCAAGTCAGGATCCCAGGACAGGAGCTATAGAGTCTGATCAGGTAGGGGGTGTAGGGAGTGGAGGCAAATGCCCACGAGAAAATGTTCACTCACAGCACCCAATTTAGCTGAATCTTCTACAAGCAGAGGGACCTGCTGGCTGACATTTCCCTTCCTGGGTTTGGGGGGATTAATCATGCCCGTGATTTGGTTGCACAGATAGGTGGGTGGAGAAATCTTCCTTTTTTCACTTTCTGAGGGTGAAAACACATTCTAACTGCTTAAATAGTATAGGCAACACAGCGGTTTTTTGTCCTGTTCAGTTTAAATATTTTGTACAAAAGAGATAGAACATTCTTTACATTTTTCTTAGAACTAAATTTTAGTCCTGCTAATTCTGGAGTGACACGAAGGTTATTTTTGTTTATTAGATTCTTCTGCAAAATATTTTGTAGAAAATTATTTTAGTGTTTTTCTTGTAATAATAAAAGTATACAGCCACCATTCCTATGTAATCACTATTCAAATTCTGATATATTTTTTTCTCTAAGTGAAATTGAAGTTTGTTTTTGGTTTTCACATGGTTGTCTTCATACTCTACAATTTAGTGACTATTATTTTGATTTAATATGCTATTATGATCATACTTTCATGTTTACTTCCAGTCTTTAAAAATCATATTCCATGTTTTATTGAATCATTTTTCCAACAATTTTGTTCGGGATATTGTTTTGTAACTTATTTCCTACCACAAATGATCCTCTGTGATACAGTGCATCTGTTTTTAAGTTTGTTTATTGGACTGAAGTCCCAGAAGTGGGACTTACTGGGTATCTTATTTCAAAAAGGTTGTGTTTCAGTTGACTGTTAATGAGATAGGATTTTTTTGTTATTATTCTTTTAGATGTGAAATCCAATATGGTAATGCAAGGGACTGTGTTTATCACAAGAAACAAAGAAGAGAGCTCTCCTCCGTTTTTCTTAATATTCTGATTTTGAAGAGATATGTATGAATGGAGTGGTGAGTTATTTGAAGGTAGCAGTGGTTTCACACATTTCTTTCCAGGGCTCTAATACAATCGCTAGTTATCATGCAGAATGAATTGTTGCACCTGAGAAAGGAGCGATGGATTTTTCTTACAAATGAAATATGCACTTTTGATTCCACAGCATGCGGGCCCCCAGAGGTTTTGAAAACCATCTAAAAAGGATTGTGTTGGGGGAGAAATGGGGAGTGACTACTAATGGGTATGGGCTTTGTTGTGAGTGATGAAAATTTTCTAAAATTAGATTCTGGTGATGGCTGCACATCTCTGTAAACATACAAGAAAACATGGAATCGTACACTTAAAACAGCAAATGTGATGGTATGTTAATTTCATCCCAATAAAGCTGTTTTCATAAAAGTTAGTGTGCTGAAATCATCTCTCGGTTATTTCTCTTTCTAATTCAGTTACAACAGTAGCTTCCTTCACCACGACCATGGTGAACACCACCAATCAATACTCACCACCTCTACCACCACATCTTCACCATCACCATCACCATCACCACTACCTACATGCACACCACCCCCCCTTACCACCTCCACTACCTCATGCCCCCAAGACAACCATTACCATACATCACTGCCACCACCTCCATCACCTTCATAATCACCATCATCACCATCAGCTCCATCACCATCATCACCACCAACATCACCACCACCTCCGTCACCATCATCACCACCTTCATCACTGCCACCACCATTACCCAATGCCACGGCCACCTCTCCCACCTTTACCGCCATCCTTATCACCTCCTCCACCAATAAATCACTGCCATGCCTCCAATACATCCACCACCATCACCACTGACATTAACATCACCCTAAGTATCACTATTACCACCATCACCTCCAACACTAACTCAGGGCCAAAATCACTACCACCAGTTACCATTATCCCTCCACCACCTCCATCACCTTCACCTATTGAACACTTGCTTTTCCCAATCAGTGTAATAGGTGAGATGTATATCTCCCCATTTAGCTTCACAACAACCCCAAGAAGTCTCATTATCCTTCTTTACAGATGAAGAAACTGAAGGTCAAAGAGGTTAAAAACATCTTCCTCAAGGTAAGTGTAGAGTTGGAATTCTAACCCAGGTTTTTCCAAGAGATGTATTTAGTTTCCACCACTCACAGAGCCTCAGATAACTTTTCTCCTTTTTGCAAAGCTTGCTGATTAGGTTTGTAAAGTTACACTAAGCAAAACATTTTTAATCAAAGAAAAATCTAGCAAATCACATGAAGAGAAAGTATTATGTTTTCATGCACAAAAGTAAGCAAAAATCCTAACTGTAACAGGCAAGGTTTAAGTTCTACTATTCATTTGTAGGTTGAATAGTCAGATGTAAATTTAGGAATGTGTTAACATTAAAGAAATTCTTGAGGACATATTAGAAAACAGATCTCTTTTAAAAATCCATAAGTGCAGGGATTTTGTACACTAAGTGCAGGGAATTTAAGGGCTGTGATGCAAGTTCCAACTTTTTTTGAAGTGACTCTGGGGACCTCTCTGAGTTACATGAACAAGCCAGCAGGGGAAGTGGGTATGGACCAGTGGAAGCACTTCAATTCATTTGTCTGGTAGTGGGCTTCAGATCAGCTTAAGACAAGTTAGTACATAATACCCCTTACTTCAAAAGTTGTTTTGGATGATACTTTAAACATTTCTGCTTGGAGCATGTGTCTACTTGGAATAAAGGGAAACGGCTGGCTGATGTACAAAGAGAGGACATCCAGATGGGAAGGCAGTTGAGGATACTGTTCTCTGGCTGTTCAATAGCCTCAAAGAACAACTGATTAAGTGGGTCAAAAATAATTGTTTGCTTTCATGAAACTAAGAGAATGGAGTTAATGGTGGGGTAGGAAGAAACGTAGAAGAAGGAATCAGGTAGGGGTCTTGAAACACATTTTGAATCTGGGTTGCAAGATATTGGAGAAGACAAATCTCCTAAGAAGCCACTTTGATCATGCTCTCCCTCTCCCCAAATCTCTACAGTGCTTGTTGTAAGATTTGAGCCCTACAGGAGTCTTTCCAGACTAATGTCTCCTGGATGCCCCTCCATCTAGGATTCTCTTTGACTGCTTGATTAAGCATGGGGGTTCCAACTCTCTTACACTTTCTCATCTCATGAAAGCCCCCATCAGAGAATGCACTTCTTCCTTTTTTCCACTATCGACACATGACTCACTCCATGGTCAGCTCAACTTCCAACTCACTGGGGAGCCTCCTTTGACTGTCTCCATCCAAGGAGTCCTCTCCTTCCTCTGGTCTCCACTGGCACTCACCCATCCACCACCAGCTCAGCAAGAACTGGCCACTTCCATCTCCTCTATGGTCACCATTAACATATCAAATGTCTGGTTTCCAAGAACTTGACTGCAAGTGCCAAGAGCACAAGAGTTCCTAAAAAAATGTTTGAAATCTGACCCACTGCCCTGTCCAAGTCAAGACTTCAGCACAGTGGACATTCTCAAAAAAATTATTGTAGATAAAGAAGAGAATGGTTCTGAGCATTTATGAGGTGTAAAAAAGTGATGGGTAAGAATGACCTTAGATTTATATCTTACTGAATAAAGATCTAATGGGCAGGGTATAAAGACGGAAGAGATGCCTCGACTCCAGACCCAGGATGCAGCTGTTGATCAGAGGCCTGGGTCAGTCAGTTCAGAGGGAGCTCTCAGACAGTGTGCCCCAGGCTGGACGTGTGGGTTCAAGTTGAGAGCTGGCTTCCGTGCTGTCACGTAGCATGGCGGCCAACCTATCAAGATGGGAGATTTAGGCAGGATTGGGAGGGGTCCATTTCATTTCCCAGACCCCATCAGGGAAGAAAATAGCTTCTGAAGAGCCAATTTATCTGGACAATGTTGTCCATTTTTGTTTCCTGCTTAAAACAAGGATTCCAGAGTTTATTCACTTGTCATCCAGCCAGTGGGTCACACATGCTTACAGTAAGGATCATTGAAGACCGACCAACAGATTTATAGCAAACCTCTCCTGGCAACCAGCCCTCTTAATACATATTAGAGGAAGATGTTGGAAAGTAAGTGATTGGGGGAAAGAAAAAAAGCTAAAGTGAAGAAGGGCTCCCTTCACTCCATAGTCAAGAATTCAACAATCTGAGTGTCTTTCCATGCAGGATGATGCTGTCATTTACAGATGACTTTGATATGTGAGTGTTCTGATTTTACCTTTTCTCAAAGCCCTTTGAATGCACTACTATTCTAAGAGAAGGTCTTAGCTATCCACTGTTGTGTTTTTCTTGTGAGGATTCATTGTTTTTCCATGTTGAAGTTTCCTCTTCCTTTCCTTCACCTCTGCATCCAGGAATGATCCAGATTTCTTTTCATTTGTCCCATTTATCTGCTGTCTGTGGCCCTCTCTTTCTCCCCTTCCAGCCCTGACTTTGTTTTTTCTCCTGTGGTTTCCCTAAACAGCTTTCTTTCACATCCATTCAGGAGCCCTTTCTCCAGCCTCCAAATCCCCCCCAACCCTCACTTCCTTTAAGAAACCATCTCTTTTGATCTCCATGACAACAGGAGCCCCGTGTCAATTTCCTTGTGTGGTTTGCAAGTGCCTGCATTTTACGTGTCCACCCGAATCAGCCTGCGAGCCACCCGTGGCAGGTTCTCTGCTTGTTCCAGGGAGGGTAGAAACAGGGACGAGCAAATGCTCAGGGCACCAGTGTGGCTGTGAGTGATTAGAGCAGGCAACTCATCTTCAGAAAACCGCCAGCCAGGTCCTGTTTCTGGCACGCTCCCCTCCCCCTCCCCACTGCTGGCGGGTGGACTTTCCTCAATGTCAGGGTCCATCCGCTGACCCGGAGAGCCCAAGGCGTCCGCTGCAGAATCCCGCATTCCGGGAACGCTGCGTCACTCCGATGTGTTGAGTAATTCAGTTGAAAAATGATTTGAAACGTTTCCTTTTAGGTTCCTCCAAATTCACTTAAAATGTAGTCTGTCCTCATTCCCCTTTTATTACAGGGGTGGGGGGCTGTCTTTTTCATCTCTGTGGGCTTCCTCCAGCCCCTTTCCCTGCTCCCCCATATAAACAGCATGAACTCCATAACTTGTTCAGTGAATGGATGCATTAACTGTAAGAGCCAGGAGCTGGTGCCTCTTCTATACAAGGCATTGTGTGTAGGGAAGACGTACAGTGAATCCGTGATTAAAGTGGAAAGTGATGATGGCAGTGCTGAAGATTTGCACAAGGGGCTGTGGAAGGGAAAAGGAAGAGGTGCCTTTTCCAAATGGGTGCAGGAGGATTCCCGGAGAAGCGGGGCCATGTTATAGGAAAGTAATCAGTGGACCCGGCTGCAGGTGATGAGGGAATAAGAGATGGCCCAGGAATGGAGAGCAGCTCCAGCGACCCTTCAGGGAGGTATACGGGGTGACTGGGGTGGTGGTGGCGTGAGTGCAGGAAACCTAGGGAAATGCTGGGGCCCCACCCAGACCTGCTGACTCAGAAACACACGCTGGCTACAGGGAGGGCGTGCTGGTCTGTGTTTTAACAAGCCCTCCCTGGGATGCTGAGCAAGCTCAAGTCTGAGAACCACTGCGGTTGTCACTGGAAAGTCATTAAAAGGTTTAGGATTGGCCTCACTTGGGATGGACTTTAGTTAAAAAGCAACGGCTGCACATTCCCCAATTTTTCAGGTCACAAATAACCCATTTTTCCTGGTCTCTGCAGAACAGAAGGGATTGAACGCAAATAGGACTGTAAGCCCTCTGTGGTCCGGGAGTCACACAGCAACAAAGGGACCTCTTCACAGGGGGGCTGGGGTGGAGGGGAAACACCTGCCTTGCTGGACAGAGCCCTGCTGGGGCTCCCCAGTCCCCATGGACGGACAGCGTAGCCTCTCTGGATGAATGGACCGTGGGTTCTCAGGGAGAGATGGCAGACAGAGGAGGAGTCTTACATGGTTGCCTCAAAGCACATTTTCCTTCCTGTCTCTCTCCTCGGGTTGGCCCTCCATGGCCACTCTGCCATCCACGGGGACTCTAAGTTCATTCTCTGCATTGTAGGTCTCCTACAAGGGATGCGTGTGGCCATGTGGCTCTGCCCTCAATGTTATTGTTCGTCGAGGGACAGGTAAAGAGCCAAGGGGCCACGTGGTGTGAAATAAAAAGTGGACATGTGATCTGACAATGAGACACGCTTAAGTTACGATGAATGACAAAGTGTTTGAAGTGTGTACTATCTGGAGAGGCCAAGAACTTGGAATTGGAGCTGGATGGTTACTGTAGTCTAGGCAGACTTGGCAGCTGAGGAGGAGATGGTGACCAAGGGTGTGCGTTGGCTTGGAACACAAATGCAGAATTCTAGAAACATTTTGGAGAATATTGTGGGATGAACTTAAGGCTAACTACAACAGGGTGCCATTTTTTCAATTTCTAAACTGTAGGGAAGCTCCCATTTCATTCACTCATTCACTCATTCATTCATTCATCCCACCAACAAACATTTGTTGAGTAGCTACTCTTGCTAAACCCCTCCTTTTTTGAATTTTGCTGTCCTTTGCAAATCCCATTCTCTGGTAGCCACATAGAGCATTTCTCACCAGCCATAAAGGCTTATCCAGTGGTTTCTGCTGACGCCCTAACAAAGGAATTCACAGAACATATGCAGACCAGGATTGGGTTTACCTAGCAGCTCTGAGGTCTCTAGGGACATCCCCCACCTAACATCAGGGCCTCTAGATGCTGTGCGTCCTTCTTAAGGTTCTACGTCCAACTCAGGTAACTGGTAAGGAGGGCACGGTGGCTTCCGAAGCTCAGAGAACCTAGAGAAGACTTCTGAGAAAGAGACTTTGCCAGAAGGGTGATGGCTCAGTGTGCCAGAGCTTGGGAGTGGAATCAGTCAGAGAGAAGTGGCAAGGAGAGGGAGGTGCCCTGGGCTCAGACCAGGGGAAGAGCAGGGAGAGGGTGAGGAGGGGGGCTGTGGAAGTTTCCATGGGCCAACGAGGGGTGTAGCTAAGGCCCAGCCAGGAAAGAATCCACCTAGAGACTCTGAGGTTCTGGGAGACTGGTCCAGTACCTCTGAGCCTAAAGGTAACGGGAATTTAGGGAAAACAGGGTTTTGGTTTTGATGCCAAGAGGAAGTGTGTACTAGTTTGTAAGTATGAAGGCTGGGGTCCCAGCTATTTAGTGGCAGCTGAGTGATCCCAAAGGACTTGGCTCCCCCTATGCAGACAGGGGTATCCAACCTAGAGGAACTCCCCTGCAGGGAAGGGGTGCCCCCGTGGATGGCAGAGTGGCCATGGAGGGCCAGATGGACCCATCAATAGGCCACAGAGATTTAGGGGGCCACATCTGACCCAGATCTCCTAAGCTAGTGCAAAAGGCAGGGAAAAGTCCCATAGTGCTTTAAATCTCTGCCCAGGGGACCGATGAACAGGCAGCTATTGTGACGAGTTTCAATTGTATGTGGCTGCTTCTTTTGGTATCATCTTGGTTTATTAAACATGGTTGACAAACTGTGGTCCTGGGGCCAGGTCCTTTAGCCACTTGTTTTTATATGGCTCTTAGTGAAGAATGTACATATTTTTTACATATTTTTAAATGACTGCAAAAAATCAAAAGAGGAAGAATAGTGTGTGACATGTGAAAATTATACGAGTTTCAAATGTCAGTGGGCCTGAGTCAGGTTTTACTGGAGCCCAGGTGCACCCATCCAGCTGCGTATCTGCCGTGTCTGCTTCTGAGCTACAGTGGCAGAGTTGAGGGGTTGTGACAGAGACCTCATGGCCCACAAAGTCTAGATTATTTGCTCTCTGGCCCTTGACAGGAACAGTTTGCAGACCCCTGTAGGACACAGTGTTGTGGACAGAAGCCGCCTGCAGGGTGAGATCCACTCTGTGGGCTGGAGGTTGAAGGCAGGGAGGGATGTGGGGAGATGATCAACGGTGGAAGGAGAAGCACCTCCGAGAGAGGGGAGTTGGAGAAAGGCCAGGGTTTGGGCCAAATGAGAGTCAGTGACCCTCCCTGCTGGGATGTCAAAGTTCTAGCATGTGTTCTATCAGAAGACAAAGAATGCCTGCATCCACAGTGGACCTTTGGTCCTGGATATGGTACCTGCCATCTACACCTCAGTGATGGTCCTAAGCATAAGCATAGGATGGCATTGCTCCTGCAGAGCTGAGTCTCTTGTCTGTACTTGGGTAATGAAAGGCTTTGGCCTCAATTAAAGGCATCAACACTCATGAACGGGTAATGGAGGAAAAGAACATTGAAAAGCATCTAATAGGCTACTCTGCCCTGTCAGGAACATGCTAGAAGCATTTGGACAAGGGGCCCCACCAGGGAAGGCTCTGGTCTGAAATGGGGGGATGGGCCTGACACATTCCTAGAAGCAAGGAGAGCCAGTGATTCTGTCCAGACCCCCGGGAGTGACACCACACTTTCCCTGCATCGTATTTTCCTTCTTTGCGAGTTCTCACTTCTAGGAGTCACTGAGAACATGCCTCCGGAATTCTTCTGTTATTTATATAAAGACAGGGCTTATTCCCACTTTAGATTGTGACAGGGAGGGAAAATGAGAATGAAAATATACTTTTAAAAAGTAGCATTATTCTATTTCCTGTATTTCTGTGATTCCTCAAAGCACAAAAAACATTTATGTTCGGACTCAACATTTTCAAAAGAATGTACCAATGGAAGGACTTCATCACAGGAATTGAAAGGATGTAAAAAAATCAGTTTTCAAAAATTTTAACACAAAGAGGAGACTGACCTTTAAAAAAACTGTGGAAGGTTACCTAGAAATAGAGTTAGTTGGTTACATCTTAGTGCATTAAATTAAATATATTTGTATTAGTGAAATGAATCCGAAAGCATATGATGTATTTTTCTGTCCTACCCCATATAACCGTGAAAATGGAATGTGGAAATTAGATGCCCAAAGTCTCCCAAGGCAGTTGACTCCTGCTTTCCGGGCTGGAGTTCTTCCTGCAACAGACCCAGAAGAACTTGGTCCAGCCTATTTTAAATGATAAAAGTAACATCGTATTTCTTCCCTTATCTTAGGAGACATGTCCATATTGGACAGATGTTTTCCTTTTATTCTTTGATATTTCATTCTAACACCTGTGCCCCATTTACTAGTTTATCCACCCTATTTGATTTCTCTGATAAGATGGGAAATGTCATCAGCAAGATGGCTTAATGATGGCTTTCTAAGAAAATTAAGCACATTAGTAAATCAATGAAGGTAGAACATACCCTCACACCATACACAAAAATACTCAAAATGGCTTTAAGACTTAAACATAAGACATGACACCATAACACTCCTAGAAGGGAACATAGGTAAAATATTCTCCGACATAAATCATAGCAATGTTTTCTTAGGTCAGTCTGCCAAGGCAATAGAAATAAAAGCAAAAATAAACAAATGGGACTTAAACTTACAAGCTTTTGCATAGCAAAGGAAACGAAAAGACAACCTACAGGATGGGAGAAAATATTTGCAAACAATGTGACCAACAAGGGCTTAATTTTCAAAATATACAAGCAGCTCATACAACTCAACAACACCAAAAACCGAACAACCTAATCGAAAAATGCGCAGAAGAACTAAATAGACATTTCTCTAAAGAAGACACACAGATGGCCAACAGGCACATGAAAGGATGCTCAACGTTGCTAATTATTAGAGAAATGCAAATCAAAACTACAGTGAGATAGCACCTCACACTGGTCAGAATGGCCATCATTAAAATGTCTACAAATAACAGATTCTGGAGAGGGAGAAAAGGGAACCCTCCTACACTGTTGGTAGAAATGTAAGTGGGTGCAGCCACTGTGCAAAACAGCATGGAGGTTCCTCAAAAAACTAAAAATAGAGCTACCATGTGATCCAGCAATCCCACTCCTGCACATATATCTGGACAAAACTATAATTCAAAAAGATACATACACCCTTATGTTCATAGCAGCACTATTCACAATAGCCAAGACATGGAAGCAACCTAAATGTTCATCAACAGATGAATAGATAAAGCAGATGTGGTACATTTATACAATGGAATATTATTCAGCCATAAAAAAGAACAGAATAATCCCATTTGCAGCAACATGGATGGAACTAGAGATTACCATACTAAGTGAAGTAAGTCAGAGAAAGACAAATATATGATATCACTTATATGTGGAATCTAAAATATGACACAAATGAATTTATCTGTGAAACAGAAACAGACTCACAGACATAGAGGACGGACTTGTGGTTGCCAAGGAGGAGGGGGGTGGGAGAAGGAAGGACTGGGAGTTGGGATTAGCAGATTCAAACGATTATATATAGAATGAATAAACAACAAGGTCCTACTGTATAGCATAGGGAACTATATCCAATATCCTGTGATAAATCATAATGGAAAAGAATATATAAAAAAAGCATATATATGTATAACTGAATCACCCTGCTGTACAGCAGAAATTAAGACAATGTAAATCAACTATATTTCAATAAAAAATAAGTAAAAAAAGAAAATTAAGCATATTAAATAGTGTATATTCATTTATTCACTCACTCAATGGGTGCCATTCAATTCATTTATAATACTGAAGGCCATATTCACTTTAGTTTGGTCTTCTCATTTGTTCTTTGTGAAAAGTAGGGTTAGTATTTTACGAGAACCAGTAAAACTACATATGAGCCAGTCTTTTGAATACTTTTATTAAAATTACTACCTATCCATCTATCATTTAGATTATTTAAAGTAAAAATTTTATTGATTAAGTTTTTGGCTGGGCAGACTTCATGATATTTACATTTACTGGGAGATATTTTTTATCAGAAAGGACTGTGCTGTCCTGAGCCATCAGAGGGGCCAGCATCCAGGGTAGAGAGAAGAATCGGGGCTGTTATTCACTGAACCAAACTCATATCCTAAAATGCTCTCCCAGTCTCCATCCTCCGTGGCTGTCAAGACAGTGCTGGGAGATGAGTACAGACAAGGCTATGCTGTTACAATGGCTGCTGTTTGTCTATGACTTAATGAAAAGGACACTCAGATCGGACCTAGTGGAAGGATTCGAGCTTCAGCAATGACAAACCAAGTTACTTGCTCAAGATCATTTTTACTCAATGTAGAGGGGAGAGTAATATCTAATTATGTTGAAGTCTAATCCAGCACTTTCCGTACTGTATCAGAATATCCTTATTATATGTAATTTACTTGCTGTAGATGCATTTAAATTATGCTAATCCTACTTTATGCGTAATGTAATGAAATACTGACAAGTTATACTTTTTCATATACTCTTTATTTTCACTGCAAGTGTTATATATTCATAAATGTATGACACTAAGTTTTCATGGCTAAATTATGCATAGTGTAATTGTCAACAGACAATTAAATAAATTTTAATATTATCCTGACCATAAGCAATTTTTACCTTAATGTCCCAACTTTAGAAGCCAATCCACTTGTTAAATGCGATGTTGATGTACTAAATAAAGACCTATGGCTGGTCACCAGTAAATGTGCAAAATGCTCTTTTCGTTCCAACCTCATGATTCCTACTCACTATTCTTGTTTGCATTTCTGATAATACGTTCCATCAGTCAAGGCAAAAATACCATCCTTACCGCCTAACTTATTGTAACCTAACAGTTTATAACTTGTTTATTTATTTATTTATTTTAACATCTTTATTGAAGTATAATTGCTTTACAATGTTGTTAGTTTCTGCTGTATAACAAAGTGAATCAGCTATACGTATACATACATCCCCATATCCCCTTCCTCTTGCATCTCCCTCCCACCCTCCCTATCCCACCTCTCTAGGTGGTCACAAAGCACCTAGCTGATCTCCCTGTGCTATGCGGCTGCTTCCCACTAGCTACTTTACATTTGGTAGTGTATATATGTCAATGCCACTCTCTCACTTTGTCCCAGCTTACCCTGCCCCCTCCCCCCTCCTCAAGGCTATTCTCTACGTCTGTGTCTTTATTCCTGTCCTGCCCCTAGGTTCTTCAGAACAATTTTTTCTTTTTAGATTCCATATATACGTGTTAGCATACGGTATTTGTTTTTCTCTTTCTGACTTACTTCACTCTGTATGACAGACTCTAGGTCCATCCACCTCACTACAAATAACTCAATTTCGTTTCTTTTTATGGCTGAGTAATGTTCCATTGTATATATGTGCCACATCTTCTTTACCCATTCATCTGTCAGTGGACACTTAGGTTGCTTCCACGCCCTGGCTATTGTAAATAATGCTGCAATGAACATTGTGGTACATGACTCTTTTTGATTTATGGTTTTCTCAGGGTATATGCCCAGTAGTGGGATTGCTGGGTCATATGGTAGTTTTATTTTTAATTTTTTAAGGAACCTCCATACGGTTCTCCATAGTGACTGTATCAATTTACATTCCCACCAACACTGCAAGAGGGTTCCCTTTTCTCCACACCCTCTCCAGCATTTATTGTTTCTAGATTTTTTGATGATGGCCATTCTGACCTGTGTGAGCGGATACCTCACTGTAGTTTTGATTTGCATTTCTCTAATGATTACTGCTGTTGAGCATCCTTTCATGTGTTTGTTGGCAATCTGTATATCTTCTTTGGAGAAATGTCTATGTAGGTCTTCTGCCCATTTTTGGATTGGGTTGATTGTTTTATTGATATTGAGCTGCATGAGCTGCTTGTATATTTTGGGGATTAATCCTTTGTCAGTTGCTTTGTTTGCAAATATTTTCTTCCATTCTGAGGGTTGTCTTTTCGTCTTGTTTATGTTTTCCTTTGCTGTGCAAAAGCTTTTAAGTTTCATTAGGTCCCATTTGTTTATTTTTGTTTTTATTTCCATTTCTCTAGGAGGTGGGTCAAAAAGGATCTTGCTGTGATTTATGTCAGAGTGTTCTGCCTATGTTTTCCTCTAAGAGTTTTATAGTGTCTGGCCTTACATTCAGGACTTTAATCCATTTTGAGTTTATTTTTGTAAATGGTGTTAGGGAGTGTTCTAATTTCATTCTTTTACATGTAGCTGTCCAGTTTTCCCAGCACCACTTACTGAAGAGGCTGTCTTTTCTCCATTGTATATTCTTGTCTCCTTTATCAAAGATAAGGTGACCATATGCGCGTATGTTTATCTCTGGGCTTTCTATCCTGTTCCATTGATCTATATTTCTGTTTTTGTGCCAGTACCATACTGTCTTGGTTACTGTAGCTTTGTAGTGTAGTCTGAAGTCAGGGAGCCTGATTCCTCCAGCTCTGTTTTTCTTTTTCAAGATTGCTTTGGCTATTCGGGGTCTTTTGTGTTTCCATACAAATTGTGAAATTTTTTGTTTTAGTTCTGCAGAAAATGCCATTAGTAGTTTGAGAGGGATTGCATTGAATCTGTAGATTGCTTTGGGTAGTATAGTCATTTTCACAATGCTGATTCTTCCAATCCAAGAACATGGTATATCTCTCCATCTGTTTGTATCATCTTTAATTTCTTTCATCAGTGTGTTATAGTTTTCTGCATACAGGTCTTTCATCTTCTTAGGTAGGTTTATTCCTAGGTATTTTATTCTTTTTGTTGCAATGGTAAATGGGAGTGTTTCCTTAATTTCTCTTTCAGATTTTTCATCATTAGTGTATAGGAATGCAAGAGATTTCTGTGCATTAATTTTGAATCCTGCTGCTTTACCAAATTCATTGATTAGCTCTAGTAGTTTTCTGGTAGCATCTTTAGGATTCTCTATGTATAGTATCATGTCATCTGCAAACAGTGACAGCTTTACTTCTTCTTTTCCAATTTGGATTCCTTTTATTTCTTTTTCTTCTCTGATTGCTGTGGCTAACACTTCCAAAACTATGTTGAATAATAGTGTTGAGAGTGGGCAACCTTGTCTTGTTCCTGATCTTAGAGGAAATGGTTTCAGTTTTTCACCATTGAGAACGATGTTGCCTGTGGGTTTGTCATATATGGCCTTTATTATGTTGAGGTAAGTCCCCCTATGCCTACTTTCTGGAGAGTTTTTATCATAAATGGGTGTTGAATCTTGTTGAAAGCTTTTTTTGCATCTATTGAGATGATCATATGGTTTTTCTCCTTCAATTTGTTAATATGGTGTATCACATTGATTGGTTTGCATATATTGAAGAATCCTTGCATTTCTGGGATAAACTCCACTTGATCATGGTGTATGATCCTTTTAATGTGCTGCTGGATTCTGTTTGCTAGTATTTTGTTGAGGATTTTTGCATCTATGTTCATTAGTGATATTGGCCTGTAGTTTTCTTTTTTTGTGACATCTTTGTGTGGTTTTGGTATCAGGGTGATGGTGGCCTCGTAGAATGAGTTTGGGAGTGTTCCTCCCTCTGCTATATTTTGGAAGAGTTTGAGAAGGACAGGTGTTAGCGCTTCTCTAAATGTTTGATAGAATTCACCTGTGAATCCATCTGGTCCTGGGCTTTTGTTTGTTGGAAGATTTCTAATCACAGTTTCAATTTCAGTGCTTGTGATTGGTCTGTTTATATTTTCTATTTCTTCCTGGTTCAGTCTCAAAAGGTCGTTCTTTTCTAAGAATTTGTCCATTTCTTCCAGGTTGTCCATTTTATTGGCCTATAGCTGCTTGTAGTTCATAACTTGTTTATAACCTAAGAAGTGTTCTAAAACAGAACAGGGAAAGTGTCTGTCCTCAGGTATCTTGTATTATGCCAGATTCATCCAGGCTCCATGTGAAGCTTTCAGGAGAAACCATCTGAAAGGACTGCAGGCTGATGAATGGAGTTGGCCTTGCTCTGAGTCCTTAGTTGAAGTTCAATTTTTGTCTTGTCAGGGTGAATTAGCTGAGAGGTCCAGCCTTTTCCCTGGGATGGAACGGAGACAACCTCTCTAGGCTGAGTCTCAGCTAACTTGTCTTCCCAGAACGCCCAGGTGTGAGCCTGCATCCCACACTCTTGGTGGCTCAGCAGCCTTTGGAAAGCTGGCCAGCATCTTCTTGCTGCCCTTTGAGGCTGGGAACTAAGAGGACTGCCTGCTTAGGTTGGGAGGCCAGCCAGGACCTTTAGGGCAGGCAGTTTGGCAGCTCTGCTCTGGGACAGAGAACTGGGGTCCTAGGAAAAGGCCAATCACATGGCTAAACCAAAAGGGCGAATCTGATGGAGAGGTGCGGAGAGAGGCAGAACATATTCCAAAGAAGCAAATAAGCAATGAATGGTTTTATGAAAGGGATCTGTATATTTTATACATGTGCAAAAAAGTAAGATGCTAATATAGTCATGTAGGGTTTTTTAAGGTGTCCAGAGGTTTCCAAAGGAAAGGTACCCCCTCTTTATATGCATATTTTAACATGAAGGTGAACAATGAGTGGTTCATGTATTTATTTAACAAATATTGACTGCACTTCTACTGAGAATATAACAAACAAAATATGCCCTCTACCCTCATAGAGCTTACAGTCTAGTTAACTGTAAGAAGTTAAGAGAGAATGATCCTACTCCCTGTGGATGACCAAGAAGTTTTGAAATCAGTTTGGATTTTTCTTCTCTCATTGTAGGGGAAAGAGGTAAGACTTGTTAATATGAGAAGGACTGACAGTTCCTTATCTATTTGTCAGGCATACTGGTCATCAGGATTCTTAATAAAACTGCAGAAAATCTAACTCTAGAACCAATTGATTAGTTCATAAAAGAAATGTAAATGTTGTAATTTTTTCATAGCCTAAGGATTAAAGCAAGAGTTTAAAAATTAAGTAAAATTAATTTCAAGGCAACCCTTTTGAATTTCAACTGACTTAGGAAAGAAAAATGTTGACTTACTACTCCAGTTATGCTAAGGTTAAGTTTACAATTTGCAAAGAAAGTGGTAGCAGGTAAAATGTACAGGTTACCTATTTTCTTTAACCTTAGTGGGGTTGGGTAACATTTGTAACATGAGGCTGGAAGGAGTAGGAAGAGGAAATAATAGTTGTTGAACCTTCCCATGTACAAGTGCAGTATCGTCATTCAACGTACTTTAGCTCATCAATTGCTTCGAAGCCCGGCAGGCAGAGTCAGATTGCCAAGGTAGGTAGGGGTCTTTTGACAGTCACGAGCCCTCAGATCTTGGGCAAACCCCTGCAACCTGAGGAGGTTGTACAGAACTGGGTATACCCAGCACACAGATCCAACAGTATAATGCATGTAAGAATTGAGCAGCGTGCCTGGCAGAGAGCAAATGCTCAGGAAGACAGGTTTCCCAGGAATCCCCGCCAGGAAATACCAGTGCTAGAAGGCGCTCCTTTCCAGTGGGGTATTCCTTTCCCTGGAGGAAGAGGGATTTGGATGTAGAAGTCAAGTGGAGTCTGCAGTTTATTAAATCATTGCTATGAAGATCACTGGCAATAAGGCAGTTTTGTTTTTAAATGACAAACTAAGCCATTTTCCCATTGTAAGAGCTCTTCTCTGAAACATATACTAGATTGTCATGATGCCTCAATTACTTGGAATTATTGGGGATTGTGGAGGTGTGGTGCTCTAGTTAAAAGTATCCTTCAGATTTCTAAAATTTAATTAAATCCCCAAATACCCAGTGTTCATATTTTATGGAAATCACGTGTCTTCTGCAATGTTATTCATTCTAAATAAAATCTCAGTCAGACAGGAGGATACTGAAGGGCAGGAAAGTGGCAAAATCATTCTCAGGATTTTTACCCGGAGTCAGTTTGTTTTCAGCAATGCAATATTTAAGCAGTGGAAAATTTCATATTTTCAGGATAGCCTATGGCTCTAAAAAGATTTCTCATTCAAAACAAAACAAAACAAAACATTTACGTCAATAGGAAAAAAAGTCTCTGCCTTAAATTGCATTCTCTGGGTAAATGTTTTGCGATATCTATATTCATTAAATATTCCAAACTCTGAAAGTTTTATTTAATGAGCATATGTAAATAGCCTTCAAACTGTCCTCAATTTGCATAAAATGGGATCAGTTGATTCTGAGACTGACCAGAAGGTGACAGGGACTGTCAAAAGAGACTCGTTCTGTCAGTGTTTTTATACTTAGGAGACAGACTAAAATCCGAATTTTCTGAAAAACCAAGGAATTCTCATTTAGTTTTACAATTTTCAGGTACTTGATCAAATACGTGGTTATCAGTAATCCGTAGCCTTCAATATGCTTTCTGATTTTGAATAACCCCAGCAGAAACATGCAGTAAACTGTATTTACTTATGCAAAAGGCTTATGCAAACTTTTTGTTTTTCGAGCGGTGTGGAGCAAGAGGTAGGAAGTGAACCTTTATTATCATTTGCCTAATTTTTATTTTACTTAGAACTCTTACTTTATCTCTTGAGTTCTTGCCAAGGCACTGCTTAGCAACTTTAAGTAACTCAAAATATGTAAAATTATGGAAAAGCCCTTTCTGAGCCTTCATCTTCCATAATATAGACAAGTTAATATGGTCTCGGTTCTTGGGCATCTTCCCGTGGGCTTACATTTAAGTGATGCTCGGATGCCCATTTCCTCTAAAATGTATCACACTTTTACTGGCTCATTACTGCCATTTATTTTGCAATCAATTAGAGTAGAAACCCACATGCAGAATGGCTGGTCTATCTGGGACACTGAATGTGGGTACAGTGTGGTCCACCACCGTACGTGCGGGTGTATTGTACCGTAGCATGAATTAGACTCTTGCCATCTTACAGCCTGGTTTTGGGAGATCCTAAAAGCTAGGGGGCCTTCTCCATGGCAGTTTCTGAAAGACATGTGCTTCAGAGGCTAGCGCGACATAAGCACTTGTTATTCACATATGCACTCATTCATTCATTCATTCATACAAACCTGCCAGCCACCAGGATCAAGGATAAATAAGACACTCCCTGCCTCCAAGGAGCTCACAAAACAGCAGAGGAGATGCGACGAAGTGGACCGTAGAAAGCGTGTGACGGGGATCTCATGGAGCTGTCTCCCAGAATCATGGGTGACACAAAGGGTCGAACAATTAATTCCACTTTGGAGACTTACACATCTTCACGGAGGGAGTCAGGCAGGACCAGAGCACTGAGTAAGCAGGACGGGACAGGTTGGGGGTGGAGGCGGGGATGCTACAAACATTGAGAGCAGCAATGACAGTTGAGGAGAGAAGAGGACAGCACGGTCCCCTAGAACTGGGGGAGGAGAGGGTGGTAAACCTGAGACAGGATGCTGCAGCCTGATGCTGGTGGCTGGGCTGTCCTTTGGGGTTTGATCTATAGCCAGTAAGGCATGTGTAACCTCTGGCGGACTTGAAAATTTAAACATTTGAAACTTCTCTTTGGTGAAAGAAATAACCAAGTTAAGCAGGAAAAGTTGTTAATTTCGTTCAACAGAAGGTGTATGTTACAAAAGTGTTGCTTGTACAGGGATAATTAAACAAAATTTAACTTCTGTCTCTGATGTTATGAAATGTCCGCCAAGCTGCCCCTGACCTTTAGGAGGTTTAGTGTCTAAAATGGCTATATTCCCACCCAAAGCCCAGAGCTGTTCTTCCCTCTATCTCATGTCTCTTCATTGAGCGCATCTTTTACTTCTGATGAGTTTTCTTGTGACCCTCAATGAGTTTCTGCCTCAGTCCCCCCAATATTTCCATCCCGGCTGACAGATGTGTGGCCCCCTCCTTGGGCTAACACAATTTCTTCCTCTTTTTTACTTCTTTCTCCTCCTTTCCTATTAGCCTCTTTACACAAAATGTAAATCTGGAACTTTAACGCCATAAAATAAAGGCATATTTTATGTAACATATCATACTTTGGATTACCTAGACTCGCATACAGTTTGGTTGAATCAGTGACACACTTTCATGACGCAATCAGGCCAGTGTGAAACGACAGCCAATCAACGGGCAGCCCCTACTCCGCTCAGTGGTACCCACATCCTTTTCTGCAGCCTGCTACCCTGTGAGAAATCACGGTTCCATGAATAGGACAGCAAAACCAGTTCACAGTCTAGTGGAGGTGAGGCCTCCTTTCAATAGCCCACGACTTGTTCATCCTTTTGACATTCAGAAGAAATTTAACTGCAACCTATGACTTTTCCTGCTGCTTTTCTATGGAGACAGAGAGGATGCAATGGCTTTTAAAGCCTCTGAAGTTTCTATTTTTAGTTATAAGAGCTCTGGGGACAGACACCTCGCTCCTGCAGGACACAGAAAGCTCTAGGGGCCACTGTAATAGCTTTTCAGCGGCAAAAGGCAAGAGAATGTGGAGGGCTGGTGGAGGAAACTTCCCAGCCTTTAACACAAGACAGAGTGAGTCAGCATTCCGTTTGCCCAGTGGCTGGGCTGCGTGTGGGGCTGTGGCTTGCTGAGCGCCTTTTATCGCGCAATGTGTGATGCTCACAGCTGGCGGATGTGCTCACAAAGACGAACGGCCCCCTCCCCACCTGGCTCGGCCTGCCCTGTCTGAGCAGCTGAGCAGTCGCGCTGTGTTGCCCGCTGGAATCACAGCTCAGTGGCCGGGCTGTAAAAAGCCAGCACAAAGGGGCTTGCTGCCCTACTGTGTGTTAAAACCCAAGGTGATGTCCACCCCAACCTTGAAAATCCTTTTGTTTTGTTTTTTTTTTGTTATAGAGGCTGGTCACTTTATGAAAGAGCTGATGCTAGAAGGAAAAAACCCAACAAGTGGTGCAACAAATGAGGTTTTTAACGGGACCGAGAGGTGGGCAGTTTGAAGACCTCACTGTGGCTCTTACCTTCCTCTCTGAGTGAGAACACAGAAAAAATGGCGAGGAAGGAGGTAAGAAGAGAACATGTGCGATGAGAGAAACCCAGAAGTGGAAAAGTAAGTGCAACTTTGCAGACGTTCTGACCCAGTAACAGCATTCTAGATAAAATGGAATGTGGGCTAAGGCAGTTGGCTCCAAGACCACATGAAGGGGGTGACTAATTCTCAAGCAGTCTCACCCACCACGTCAGTGACTTCAAGATCCCTGGGGCAGCACTGCCTAGTGTGCTGGTTTGTGATGAGCTCGGGCCAGAGTATCAGTCAGCACTGTTTCCTTCACTGACAACGTTTTGCTAAGGAAAACATGTCTGCCGGAGGAAACAGCGCGCTGGATGGTGTGCTTGCTTGCATTGTGGCTCGCGCTTTCTCTCCCAGCAGCTGGCAATGAGCCCTCAGCCCACCAGCAGCCAGTCTGCCTCTGCTGGCCATGCTGGAGGGACCACTGCCTGGGACGGCAGCTGGCCCAGCGCCGCCCCCCTTCCCTGGCTGTGTGTGAGGCCACCGCTAGCTAGGGGCGCAGCAAGGACCTCTGTCCTCCCTGCCACTTGGTGGGCTATCTACCACACCATGATTTGCTATTTAGGAAAAGCAATTAGGAAAAGTTTCCACTGCGATGAATTAACAAGTGCAGTTATGCACATCCGTTTCCCGATTTGCGAGTGGAAAGCAGCACTTAGGACACGATCACGATTCAAAGACTAAAAATCAGGCCCCCAGACTTCACTCTCTGTAGATACAGAAGTTGCTGTAAATGTATTCAAAATGTGGATACAAATACTGTATTTTAATAAAAGGGCTTTTAATCTAACTCTGCCACATAAAAGTTTCATATGTATAAATTTGCTGTACACCTGAAACTAACACAACATTATAAATCAACCATACTCCAGTAGAAAATAAAAATTAAAAAAAAAAAAAAAAAGGTGTTCGTGCCTTGGCATCATAATACTTAACACGAGTGAAGTGCTCTCCACCCTCCATGGAAAAAGTGCCAGGAAGACAAGTGTTTGCTGAGTTTACCTTCCAGGTGACCCTGATGCTCTGAGAAGAGATGGGCTCCAGGTGAACTTCCTGAGGGGGGCCGTCAGGAGCTGTAAAGACCAAAACCCACAGACCGGTTAGAGATGGGTTCCAGAGCGTATAGGAACCCATACAATAACACGCAGGCCCAGAAGACAGGCCACAGCAGCTTTAGTGGGAAAACCAATTTTGCGGAGTCACTGCGTACGTTTACCTCGTGCTCACTCGCTCCTAGAAAAAAATAGATTCTGAGGACTCATCCTCGTATTCTTCCTCACCTTGTCCTTGACAACTTGGTGAATAAACCTCAAGTTAATAAACCCGTAAAACAGGAAGTTGTAAAACAACATTTCTTTGATAAAACTCTATAGTGGCTGCTGAAGACCCCTCTCGTTCCTTTGGAAGTTTTGTTTAGTGACGTGCATTGGGGCCCCTCAGGATGCTCAGAACTACTTAGGGAAGAGAAAAAAGGCTTTTGAGTCTCTTTGATGGCTTTAGTTCTCTACACTTTCCAATGGGAAACTCTTATTAACATGGGGCTGCAGCCACAGAGGACAGACACGGTGGAAGAGTAAAACAAAGCATGCAACTCACTCCAAACTATTTCCAGTGGTTGCAGGGGGGCCACTTACCTCCCAGGGACAGTCAATCACTAGGGATGTACTAGGTACTAGGGATGTAGGTACTAGGGATGTACCCTGTACTACGTACACAGCATGGAACTTAGAGAGAGGAGACATCCTTGTCCAGCAAGAGTCTGTAATCTAATCAGAACACCCGGCCAAGCACACAGAGAGGAAGATGTGGATACAGCACAGCACATATGCAAGTGTCTTCGGAGAAATGGAAGTAGACAGTAACCCAGGGGTCAGCAGGGAGAGACCCCAGTGGGTGATCACATATTGTCCGAAGGACAGTTTTTCAATCCCTGCTGAGCTACGAAAGGGCCATTTCTGTGGATGTGGAGATGCTAGTTTGCAGAAGGGTGAAGAACACTGGGAGATGAGAAATCAGGAATGGTGAACGGAAGCCAAACTGAAGGGTTTGGAAGTGAGAGGAAGGGGAAGGAGAAGGGTCATTTTAGGGGAGATGCGAGAGCAAGGGAAACACGTTTTCTGTTTTTCAGAGAAAGAAGTTTTGAGTGACACCACAGTGCAGTTGCTGAGTTGGTGGGTGTTTGAGTCTTTCTGCCTGAGTTCAAATTCTTGCTCCCTCGCTTAGTAGCTGGGTGGTTTTTTCCAGGTCACTTAATTTTTCTGTGCCTCAGTTTCCTTCTCTATATAATGGGACAATACAACTTATGTCAGGGTTGTTATGAAAACAGCGTCCTCAGAACACATAAGCAGTAACGATGATTATTATTCTCACTGGGCGTTTTTACGGGGGAAGTTGGAGAAATTCAAATAGCCAACAGAAAAGTTACACTCGAAGGGACAATGTCCCAGCAGAGAAGTGAGAGGACAGAAGCAGGAGGGGAGGTGGTGGAGAGAGGGGGGCGTAGGGGCCAGAGCCGCTGGGATGGGAGGAAGAGGAAGCAAGGAGGAGCTTCGGCAGACCTGCTGGGGAGGGAAGCAAGGTGAGCGAAGACACAGGTACGCTTGCTGCTTGGAGGGAGCGGGTTCAAATCTGATAGTCTCTCTGTTCACCAGAATCCTAAGGGGCAAAGTCAGGGGAGAGTAGTGGGCACCAGGAACACAGTAGAGGCTTGCATGGTTGCAGTGGCCTGTGGAAAAGAGTGTGCCCTGCAAGTGAGAGCACTGACCCACCGGCGGGGGTGATTTCACCGATGAGGATAGTGGGCAGTGGAGCCAGCGGTCCCATTGCGGGGCTTTATGAGACCACTGATGGCTGCAGGAGAAATGTCGCTGGGTGGATTGGGGATAAACAGTGACAACGGGAGAGAAGCAGCGGATGCTGGAACTGTTACTAAGTAGAGTAATAAAACCTGAGGGCCGCTCCCCTACACGAAGGAAGAAAGGCGGGGGGCAATTCCACAGTCGGGGCTGGTGGGACTGGGGGAGGATGGTAACATGAGGGTGCAAGAGAGGAAGCCGAATTTCCAGAAAAGACGATTCATTACATTTGAGAAATATGAATTTGAAGGGAAGTGGGGACATCGTACTGAGCTGTCTGCTCAGCTACCGGAAGTGTTTACAAGAACCAGGGAGAGTCAGGTCAGCAGGTTGCTCCCTTCTGCCCGCCCTGCATCTGCAGTCTAGCGAAGCCCTCCCTGAAATCGGCTCTTAATGTCTCTGTCCTCACTGGGGACATAGCCTGTGCCCCTGATAGCCTGCTCCAGACCAGCATCTATGCCTGGCTCAGGTGTCAGTTTTGTTCCTAAACATTAATTCTGGTCTTCACTTTACCTCTTTAAAGGGGACATGGGCCCAGCGCATGCTCCAAACTTCTCGCCCCTCACACTAACTTTGCCCCTCTCTGTGTCCTGCCTTCCTCCGCAGGTGTCTGTTCTGTGCACCCCACCTCCACGCACCCTATGTCCCAGCCAGGTCCAATATCTCAGGGGAACCTAAACACACCTGCCCCCGGGCAGATCGGAGCCTGTCTTTTGCTCCATCAGTTTCCTGCCCGTGCCCACAAGCCCCCGCCTCAGCCTGGGGACAGTCTTTCCCTCTTTTCCCAACAGACTTGAAGCTGTGTGGCCTCAGGAACCCAGTCCAGAGAGAGTCCTTGCTTTGAAGGGTGAAGCAGTGCTCGGATGCTGAAGCTCAGAGCACACTTCTTCCTCCCCAGCAGGGCACAGGGTAGTTAGTTTTCCAGGGGTCCTGCAGCTTCTTGGATTTATCGATTCTCCAGGTGAAAAGGCTGTGCTAGCATTGAAGCTAATTTCTGGAACAGTGACCCAGGGAGAGGCTGGCATCCAGCTACCTGTGACCATTGTTATGTGTCTGCACCACATTTCTGCTCACAGGGTCAAGCCCTTTATGCAGGAACATTTCGCTATCAGATCCAAGGAAAGCACGTGGAACAGATTTCTCTCACACACCGAGAGTTCTGTGGTCAGCGAGAAGCATGTGGTTCATCCATTAAAATCCTTGAAAAATTCTGTTGAAGTCTGACGGCTATACTGATGCTTGATTATTTTAATTTAATTATGCTAAATCACACTGAACAAGGAACCTGCTCACTAGAAATCGAAGGCATTGTTGGGGCCCCATCCATTCCACATCCTTTGGCCTTTGCTGCAGCCTTTTCAGGGGCATGGCAGGCAATGGTCACAGCCTTCATTTTCTCATTGAGACATATTCATAATTAAAAACAAAGGTACTAGGAGAGTGTTTAAAAAATGTCCTCGATTCTATCAGAAAACATAAAGTGTGAATTGGGGACAGTTTGTTTTTTCAGTCTGGTCTGGTATTTTATGAAGGTCCCTGTGAAGTGGTGGAGGGACAGTCCCTGACTCCAGGACAGACATGACTATTTGTAAGGACACAAAACCTTTTTTACTTAGCCTGTAAATACTTCTGTGATTTGTTAGTAATTCATTTATTAGTCTGCCTAGTCTCTGAAGTGAATGCACTCAGATCTCCCCCTCTTAAAAATAAAGTGATAGAAACTATATTAAAGGCAGAGACTAAAAGAATATAACCCATATACTCACAATGGCACTGTGCCCAATATAATTAGGAAGAGTTTTTGTTTGGGTGCTGAAATTTCTACTCTAAGTTTCTAAAACATTATAAGACAAACCCTTTAAAAATGATATAAAAAATGAGTCTGCTTTGAGAATTTTAGTGCTTTCCTTACAACTCCTGCGCTGTAATTTTTTTTCATGGATCCTCATCTCATTGCAGAAGGACAATTTCTGTAAAATTAGAATCCAAGGCAGATTGAATTCCCAATGCTGACATGATTGAAGATCAACCATTAGGCATCCATTGATTTAACTAAATTTGAAAATTGTGTTGACATTTGACATTTAAGAATTTAATTAATGCTCTTGAATTGAAGCTGTACTATAAATAGAAAGCATGTTTTTTTCTTCTTTTTTTTAAGCAGAATATTTAGCTTTTTCCTGTGGGAAGAGAAGGCTAGAGGTAAGAATTAACGATGAATGTGATTTTCCAAAATACATAATTTCTGCATTTCTACAGAAGCCAAAACTATTCAATCTGTAAAAGAGTAATAAATGAAGACTATAATTTACAGTTTCTAATTTTTTTTCTAGGCAAGGCAACTTCTACTAATTCTGTTTGGCTGAAAATACAGGGATGACAGACCCTTCCTAATTGTCAAACCCGAGACGGTCCTCTATCCTTTCCAAGCAGGGAAGGAACACCGAGACTCAAGCCTCAACACTCCCCTCTGCCCACAAATTATTCTCTCCTCCATGTATTGGTCTCCTGGCTTCGCCCAGAGGCTTGGGGCTTAGTTGCTTATGGGGCTGGGATGAGCCACCCCAGTGGGAGGCACTCCCAAACTTCTATCTCTGATTCCTCTTGGGGAATTTACTGAGGGCCTACCGTGTGCCAGGTCCAAAACTGGGCAGAGACTGGGCAAAAATGGGCAAAAAAAGGGACTGACAGAAAACTTCATGGTCTACAACCACATGCCCATCTCTGATAGAAGTAGTGTGGGGAATGCCCGGGCAGTCCGGTGGTTAGGACTCGGTGCTCTCATTTCCAAGAGTTCAGTCCCTGGATGGGGAACTAAGATCCCACAAGCCATGCAGCGTGGCCAAAAAAAAAAAAAAAAAAAGTAGCCTGTGGGAGCAGAATGTACAGAATATTCTTTGCTGGGCACAGGAGACCGAGAGAGAGTTCAGCAAAAATCAAAATAAAACCAAGCACAGTTGACGCCTAGATGGGGAAAGGATGAATTCATTTAATGATTATTTATCAAATAAATAGCTTATTCATTTAAACTGTTATTTATTTAGCACCTGTTATGTGCCAAATGCTCTTCCGGGTGTCTGGGACACAGCAGTGAACAAAACAGACAACTATTCCTGCCTTTGTGGGAGGGACCAAAACTATAGATCCTAAACAAAATAAATCAGCAAATTATATGGTATGCTGATGGTACAGAGTCTATTTTTTAAAAAGGAGAGTGTTAAGGGAGGGAGGGGACCAAGAGTGCCTGAGCAGGAGTGGACTGACATTTAAATGGGGGGGGGGGGTCAGGGTAGGACTCATTGAGAAGATGCAACTGAGGAAAGACCTGTCAGAAGTATGGGCGGGGCAGGGGGGGGAAGGACATTCCAAACCATCCCAGAATAATTCCAGAATATTTCAGAACATGCCAGGATAGCTGGCGGGAATACACGGAGCACGGATGAGGAACAGCAAAGGGGGCAGTGATCTATTTAGGCTTAATTTCCAACGTCTCTAAATGGAAGCTGAAGCAGGACGACAATTACAGAAGCAGGTTGCTGAAGGCTCGGGCATCGGGCAATCCTGGTTCTCAGCCGGCAGACCCTGTGCAGTGGGCTCTCTCCTTGAAGAGCACAGTCGATGCCACACGGGGCCCTAATGGGCCCCTCTATTCACGTGTCTATTGTGCGTCGATGCCTTTTATCCTTAAGCCCTCATCACATCCCCTCGCCTCAGCCTCCAGCTCAGCACACAGGAAATTCTCCTTCTAGATCAGAGCTGCTACTCTGAATGTGATGAAAGATGATGCAAAGCCTGTTAACTCAGTCCCGGACCCGAAGGAAACCCACCAGCTCCTTGTGGTAACCCTTCGGTAATCCTGACCTTCCGTCTCTGATGCGTCTGAAAATTCAGCAATTATTCAACACTGAATCTTGCCCCGCGTCATTGAACATTCACGTTCTAGGGGCAGAGTCATCATGAAAATGGTGACGGGATCAGCCACCCCCAACTCGGTCACAGGCACTAAGTGACACGTGACCTTCGGGGCACAGCTGCCAATGGGGAAGCCGGTCTTGGGTGAGGGTCAGCGTCAAAGAAACCCGGCCAGTCAGTGCTCTTCTGACCCATTAGGAGCTAATCTCCTTAATGCTTGACCTTGTCTCCACTTCCTCTCTCGACTTCTCCTCTCTGGGGGGGCTAAGGGTTGCTGAGGGGGGTCGGGAGGTGTGCTAGACATTGATCTGTGCTCCGGGGCTGTCTCCCAAGGTCAAGTGTATCAGAGGGTCTGATAATACGTCTGTGAGTGTCCCTTGGAAATAACCACACCGTTGTGCGCTTGGAGCCATGCTGTTTCCCAACATTAGCTGGGGCTGCTGCATGGGTGGCAGTGATTCCTTCTTCTCTCAGCTTTGCGATGGATGACACAACAGAAATCCAAACCTGAGTTCCCATCGTGGCAAGACCTAAGTTAGGGATCTGGAAACTGTTTCTGTAAAGGGCCAGATCCTGAAGATTTAGGCTTTGCAAGCTACATGCAGTGTCTGTGGCATATTCTTCTTCCTCCTTTTTCTTTTTATAATGCAAAAGCTGTTCTTAGCATGAGCGCTGTAAGTGGAATTTACATGGGTTGTAGTTCGCTGAACGCTTAACTGCAAGAAGGATGGATGCTGGTTAATTGGGACCTGTGGTTAGCCTCAAGGGTAACTGCTGCCTACCCAGCTCCAGCTGCCGGCTGGGATGCCTCCCGTGGCCCTAGTTGGAGCTCTGACGGGTGCGCCTTCTCCCTCCTGCCTCCCTTTGTCCACCTTCCAGACCTGCCCCGTTGCCTTTCTCTACTTTTCTCTATTCATGACGCCGTTCAAAATTTCAGTGTGGTTTTAATCCTCCATATATTTTCCTCACCACACACACACACACACACTGCTCATTGTGTATATTTCTAAGTCCTGTAAGGCAGGTTTAAGGACGTTTCATCCACATATACTGAGCCATCTCCCTGTGTCAGACACACATGAGGGGTACAAACATGAGTGGCCCATGGCCCCTTGGAGAAATGATGGCTCAAAGGCTGTTGTCAGAAAGAATTCTACTTGGTGCACTAACACCCTCCCGGAGACTGGAAAAGGCACCGCACTAGGGGGGGTGTTTGGCCTGCTTTTCAAGGGAGAGTACAGAAAAGTAGGCGTAGACCTTGAAGGGCTTCCAGACAGGGGCAGGCATAACTCACACACGGAGGAGGGGGCAGGAAGGGGGCTCATCGCTGATCTGGCCACAGGGAGTCCAGTGTAGCTTCAAGGTAGTGATAGGGTGGGGAAGACCCAGGCCTACACCTCACAGGCTCATTTCCTCGCAGGTAGGCAGTGAGAGGCATCCTCAGGTGCCCTAGACTTGGGCACTGCATTACCATAAAAACGAGTGGGTCTACGGCTTCCAGAAGCTTCCATCTGGGGATTCTCACTGCTTAAGTGATGACCTCATTTCTTCCGGGAAAGAGGGCAGTAAGGGTCGGAAAAAGTTCTCTCGAGATGGCTTCAGCTCCCTAAAGATGTGCCTTTGGGGATCCCCGCCAGGAGGTGGCAGGAACAATCTAGGGCCACCGCAGGCAGTGCTAGAGAGGGTACCTTTGGTCAGGAGAGCTGCCCTCTGTTTTACGTGAGTCACACGTAAGAAAATGACTTTTTGATTTCAGTCATGCAAACCTACACACCAAGACAAAGCCAAATTCTGCTTTGCGGCTTTCCTTTGCACAAGTCTGACCTTTCCTTACATTCTCTCTTAGCTCATCTAAAGAGTAAATGACGGGCTGTAGGGCTGCCAGCAGCCAGCACCCAGGTGAAACCCCAAAGGCCAGCCCACGGTCCAAGCAGGGGGCTCTGCATCCGTCTGTCTGCAGAGATGCCTGGGAGCGGGCTGCACACTGGTGACCGGTGACCAGGAGCGGCTGTTCACCTGGCCTCCCGGCTGGAGAGAGAAGCGCTGCCATGGCAACTGTCAGCTTCAGGGAGATCACAGAGGAAACGACAGAATAAGCAACAGCAGCTGCATTGGTCATGGCGATGGGGAAAGCAGCGTGAAATGCACCACCGGAAAAACATCGCTGCCTTGAGAAGGTTGTGGAGATGGGCAGAGTCGGAAACGTGGCTAAAAGGAAGAAGGCTCAGCCCTGAGCCAAAGTTTTCATTTCAGGTCAGCTTATTCTCCCTAAATCCCCAGCATGATGAAATTCCAGGAAATTAGTGTGTTGTTTTCATAAATATTTAAATAAGATTCTATTTTTGCAGGAGCTTATGAACACTCATTTCCTAATTATTTCTGAGCAATGCAATGTACTTTCAGAGACTGGGATTTTTTTTTCAATTATCCAACATGTTTGCAGTGAAGAGGAGAAAGGCATCATTATGTGCATTTTGCTGATGAGAAATCACGCAGTTTCCGAGGGTTAAGTGGCTCGCCCTCAGACTGGAGCATAAGGCTATCCTATCTCCCATCCTTGAAAACAGTTTTCAAGAACTGATGTGTTCTAGAGTTGAGAAATGAATACTCATCTGCGGTTCAGGAAAAATAGTAAATGTTAACCTACTTCCTTGAGGACCATGTTGATTGTGCACAGCAAAGGGATTAGATTTTTGCATTTGCTGTGATCCAGCAATCCTACTTCTTGGAATTTAACATAAAAAATAGTGTTGCAAATGGGAAAAGATATATCACAAGGATGTTCATCACAGTAGTATTTATGATAATGAAAAATTGAAGAGAAGTGCAAATCAAAACTGCAGTGAGGTACCACCTCACCCCAGCCAGAATGGTCACCATCCAAAAGTCTACAAATAATAAATGCTGGAGAGAGTGTGGAGAAAAGGGAACCCTCCTACAGTGTTGGTGGGAATGTAAACTGGTGCAGCCACTATGGAGAACAGTATGGAGGTTCCTCAAAATAACTAAACATAGAGCTACCATATGATCCAGCAATCCCACTCTTGGGAATATATCTGGAAAATATGAAAACTCTAATTCGAAAAGATACACCCCAATGTTCATAGCAGCACTATTCACAATAGCCAAGACATGGAACCAACCTAAATGTCCGTTGACAGATGAATGGATAAAAAAGATGTGGTACATATTCACAATGGAATATTACTCAGCCACAGAAAAGCATGAAATAATGCCATTTGCAGCAACTTGAATGGACCTAGAGATTATCATACCAAGTGAAGTAAATCAGACAGAGACAAATATCATATGATATCACTTATACGTGGAATCTAAAAAATGATACAAATGAATTTATTTACAAAACAGGAACAGACTTACAGACATAGAAAACAAACTTATGGTTACCAAAAAGGAAAGAGGGGGAGAGATAAATTAGGAGTTTGGGATTAACAGATACATACTACTATACGTAAAATAGATAAGCAATAAGGACCTACTGTATAGCACAGGGAACTATTCTCAATATCTTGTCATAAATTATAATGGAAAAGAATCTGAAAGAGAATATGTATATATATACACATATATATGTATAACTGAATCGCTTTGCTGTACACCTGAAACTAACACAACATTGTACATCAACTATACTTCAATTAAAAAATAAATAACTGACATACCTAAAAATGTGGGGTTTGCTAAAGAAATGGTGGAAGGCAGAATTACAAATTGTAGGAAAGTCCTCAAGAGATACAGAAGAGTGATATCTATGCAAAGTGCCATTAATGAAGGTAACAGAGAAGGAGGTGGTGGGAAGGGAGTCAAGAACAACCCCCGTTGAAAGATGCAGCGACCTCTTGTGGAAGCTTAGATATGTGGGGGTGACCCCCTTAATCTTGGTGATTTTGGAACGAGGGGTCTGAGACCAAGCTTCCACCTTCCCTGCAGCAGTAGGGACTAGCTGATTAGCTCTGACTGGGGGCAGGAAAAGAAAAGCTAGGTTTGGGGCTGGACACTCTTTTGCCCCCAAAAGACGAGCCAGGCCATGGTTCCTTACCTTTTCCTTCCCCAGAGAAGCCCTAGGGCAGCTTGCATTCTCCTGTGCTGCCAGGAGATGGGCTGGCAGGCAGCATGCACTGCCACTGCCTAATCGCTCAGTCCTCTGCAAACAGGTTACTGCCACCCCCGGCAACCACGAATGAACCTCCCTGTTGAAGGGTGTGTGTCCCTGTGTGTCTGTGTGTGCATGTGTGGGTGAGCGTGCACGCGTGCGTGTGTGATGAATAATTTAGTGTGTGATATCAACATATTCATAGGTAGTGCTAGGTGGTAGGATTGTCTGAGCTGCTCTGTCTTCAAAACACCTACCTCTACCTTCCATGCCTTCAACACAATAAGAAATATTTTGTAATAGGAAAAAAGTGCGATACTCTTGATGATAGAGATATTGACATTTCTAGTCAGTCAAATAACCTGTGCCTCCGTCTCCCCCCTCCCCACCAGAGAATATTCTTGCCATTTCCTAGTTAGGGGATCCCCCCCTCCCCTGACTGCACAGCCACTTGAGCAAGACATAGGCTCACGGTTCTCCTGCCCATCTGGATTCCACGCATCCGGACAAAGGGATTCTAAGAACAGCGTGATTCTTTAAATCTCACCAGCTCGTTAGCCTCATAGGTCTTTCTTTTAAGTCTTAGGTGTGAGAACCTTGACCTAAGTCCTGTTTGAAGAGCACTGCTTTCAAAGTAGGCGGCAGAGAGCCATCTGTGTTTTTGATGGGGCGTAGAGCTATGGAGAGCAGTCATCAAAGCTGTGACCCTGCATTAACCACCTGAGTCCCGCGAGCCAGCTCCCAGCCCCTGGGCCCCCGCCGGCCAGACGTACCTGCCTCGTCCGCGGTGATGGACAGCTCGTTGCTGGGCTCACTCTTGCCAATCCGGTTCTTGGCGTACATTCGGATGCTGTAGGTGGAGGAAGGGTGGATGTCAATGATGGTGGCCGAGTTCAGCTGAGGGGAAACATCTTTGGTTCTCTGAGCAGAATCCCAGGAGTCTTTGGGGTTTTGTTTTTCAAAAAAGAAGAGATAGAGATGTGAGTTTTTTCCTTCTGCCTCTAAAGTTCACAAGTAGGAATTTAAAAAAAAAACAAAAAAAGGAAGAAGAAAAGAAAAGTGACAACTCAAAGTGAATTCTTAATGCAATGCTGCCAGGGTTCCGGCGGGCTGGCCATCAGAGGGGGCGTGACACCACACACTCGTTACCCACACTGAGGGGGATGGAGGCTGTGGGCAGCTGGGTCCAGGGAGTTTTGTCCAAGGCAACACAACAGACCTCCTGGCAGAAATCACAGAGGAAAATAGAAGTGGGGGGAGCTCATGCCAGCAAAGTGAAAAACAGCTACTTTCAAGCACTCATTGTACAAGATAATAAAAGAAAGCACGGCTGGGACAACCTTCCACCCAAAAGAAAAAAATCCCTGGTTCTAAAGGGTATTTGAAAGCCAGCAAAGCCTTTAGCCATGTCAGACCCCTTGTTCTCCAAAAGGAGAGTGGTAAAAATGAAACACATAAAAATACATAAAAACTCATCTCAGTCTCCAGCGTAAATACTGGTTATCAAATGTACTTCTCAATTCTAATTTTTGAAATCATTGTCCCCTATCCTTTACTGTAGGAATTATTTTTCAACCACAGCTAATTTTAAAGGCAGCATATGCCTCATACAAAGAGTTATCATGAAATCCATGACAGCGGTGCACCTGCTGGCTTTAGAGCTTCAACCCGTGACGAGCACATCAGCAAATGGTTCTTATTTCAGAAAGGGTTTGGGCAGGTGCTGATCGGGTGCGGGGGTCGAGAGATGATGCTGGGTGTGGAAGAACCAAGATGCCCCTGAGATGGTGGCAGAGAGGATGCTTGTATACTCTCACCCTCCCACCCCACCCCAGGATCCCCTTGCACTTGCTCCCCTGTGCTCATCACACTTGTAAGAATTTCACTGAGAGTCTGTGTTCCCTCTTGGATTCTAAGCCCCATGAGGGCATGGACCACGCTGGCCATGTTCACTGCTGCATCCCCAGTGCTCACACAGAGCCCGCCAAATAATAAATGCATGTTTCATAGATGAATAAATCAATGGCAAACATACAGACCTCTGGGCCCTGGGAATGACCCCACTCCCTTTCCACATTAATGATGACCATGGAAATTCAGAGGGCTGCTCTGTCCAAAGGTCATCATAAGGGCAAGAGATTGTCTGGACTTGCAGAAAGAATACGTAGCTTCAAGTATGACTTTGAGTGCTCTCACGTAACAGGGAGTGGAGCCTAATGGAAACTAACAACTAATATTCCAACTAAAAGCAAAAGTACCATTTGAGTCCAGAAGATTGAAGATGGAAGAACGTGACATAAAAAGACAAGATGATGCAGAATAACAAACGATGGAAGAACAGAAGGATAGGATTCAATAGAGGACACACGACAGGAGGAAATTCCATACCAATGGAATCTCGTATAGACAGGAGTCTTGTCCCACAAAGAGAAAGCCAGGCCTTCTGGAGAAGACGTTTAAGACAACAGAGAGGAACCCCAGGCACTGCAAGATGCAGAGACAGTTGCTCACCAGCCCCAGGAGGAACCTGACACTTGGCGGCGTTGACGGTTCTGCCCAGGCCGTTATGGAGGCTTCTGCAACTGACTGAGCTATGGAGACGGGCCATCCTCCCCAAGGGTGTGTCTGTGACGTGGCTGAGAACCTGCAGAGAGGTAGTGATGGCTACCGCCCACCTCCTCCTCCTGCCAAGGAAGTCGTGTGAATAGCCTGTGGGGAGTGACCAAGGCAGGGGTCTCAGGCAGGAAGTGAGTGGTCCTTGGAGAACAGGCTCTGTTTTCAGCTTCTTTCTTGCAATGATTAGACTTGGAAAGAAAAAGATGATGCCCATGATCACGACTGAAGGGTGGATTTTTTTGGCTAAACATGAAAAGGTTGAGAAAGAGAAAGAATGGGTTATCCCGAAGGGTTTTAAAGTAACTGAATGAAGAAGAAGAAAGTCTAGTTAAATCTCCAAACACACTCTAGCAAGTGATATGGCATCAAAAGAAGAATACAAACAGGGCACTGGCTACCCAGGAGAAGAGCTTGGAAAGGGACTAAAAAATGCTACATCTGATCTCAGATGCTGACGTGCAAACGGGCAGGTCATGGTTTAGGAACAAAGTGTGCTTGAGAATACAACACCGGGCATTAGAAACAGTCCCAGGGAGATCCTGCCACTTGGGAAAACGAAACTGCAGATTGAAATACAAATAAAACTAGCAAGAATATACCGTAGGTGAAATAAAGAAACTTCTTAGGAGGAGTAAGTCACAAGCAGAACGGCACGCCTGGGCATCCAAGAGCTGGAGGGTGCAAGCATGGATGGGGGGAGTTTGGTAAAGACATGAGAAGGAAGAGGAGGGAGAGGAATAAAATGGTCGTGAGCACTGATTACGGGTCTCCTTACCCAGTGAAGGAAGGGGAGGGTGGTTTCTAGACACAGAGAGCACATGTAGCCTCGAGGAAGGTTTATAAGGCACACGAAGAAGATCGTTTACAAGGCATCTGTTTACCGCGGTGTGGGCTGGGTTAAAGGGACTCGCAAGGGATGCTGAGGTTCCCGGCACCTAGGAAGAGTGGTGAGCATCTCCCTATCGGGGCCACGAGGGCCAAAGGAGAGGAACAGTGTTTCTGGGGTGTAGACAGGGCTGAAACCTCAGAATAGGGCCCCTGATGGAAGCTGTACACACAGAACAGAGCCTCCGCAGGATCCTTCGTCCTCTGTGCCTGCCATTGGGCCCCCCAACTGGGAGTCAGAGGGAAGGGGAATCCGAGCTGTGAGCCACGGAGCTCAGCCTTGGGGAGAAGAGCAGACACTGGGTTTGCGGCGGAAGTCAAGGCAGCGGTCGGAGAAAAGCCAGCAGCAAAGGGAACTCAGGCGCTGGTATAGCGTCTGCTCTCCGGGCGCTGCTCTAGGCATTTTACAAAGGTGACTTCTGCAGTTCCCAAATCTGTGGGTACATCAGAAACACCTCAGTGCTTTCTGACAACTGTGCTTTCAGACCCACGCAATCAGAATCTCTGGGGGATGGTGCCCCCAAATCCGTGCTTTAAAAAACCTCTCTCTCTGGGTCATTCTGATGCACAGCTAGAGTTTGGACAGACTGCTTTATTCGATTGGGTTCTTACAACATTCTGGTGAAGTAGGGGTTTTTATTTTCATTGTGAAGGTCAAGAAACTCAGACCCTGTTATCGAGCTGGTGAGAAGTGGGGCTGGGATTTGACCTCACCCATTTTTCCCCAAGTTCTAGGCCGTCTTCCCGCAGCACACAACCTTCACATAGTCTCTGCAGGATGCCTGATGGATGAGACTGGATTTCAATTTTCCAGGTATCTGCCGGAAGTCTCATGTGCTTAGATGAAAACCTCTGACGAACTTTTAACTTGGCTTCCTGGCGAGGAGGAGCAATGCAGAGGGCTGGGTCAAGTGCCAGGGAGGGGAACTTTGCCAAGAATTACTGTAAGTCCTCTGGGTTTGTAGGAGCTAAGGGTGGGAGAGCTGTGCACAGTCAGATTCGTCCCTTGGTTTAGAGAGGAGATGTCAGAAGCATCTGATGAAAAAGTAGGTAGGATTCCATGACGTGACCTAGAGAGACCAGTGGTGAAGAGGACGAGGAAGTTGCCTCTGAAATCCCAATTGTCCCCCATGGGAAGGACTGGGGGAGCCCCAGGAGCAGTGTGGTTGCACTGGGTGCTCGCTGGTGAGCCCAGCTTGGGCGTCAGACACCCCGAGTCAGGAGGACGGCAGATCGTCAAGGACAAATGTAAGAGGGTGAACTTGATCTGCAGAAGGGTCGTTAGAGGCCTGAAAGAGTGAGGGCGGCCCAAAGTCTGAGAGACAAAATTACACAAAAGGAGTGCAATGAAGAGGCAGCTCAGAGAAGGACGAGACCCCGCTGTGCTGGGCAAGAGAAGGGAGGCATCGGGACCCAAGAGAAGGAAGGCATCGGGACCCAGGGGAAGGGAGGCATCGGGACCCAAGAGAAGGGAGGCATCGGGACCCAAGAGAAGGGAGGCATCGGGACCCAGGGGAAGCCGCTTCTGTTCCTTCTTCCCCATGGAGAAGAATCCTCGGTGAAATGGGGAAGGGGGCCTGAGAGAGGAGGAGGGAGGTGTGCAAGGAGCTAGGCCTGGTCAGTGAGGCCCTGAGGAGAAGGAGAGAGGCACCCCAGAGGGGACGTGGGGACAGGCAGGCTGCCTTCCAAGAGGGGAAGGAAGTAGACGCAGCGGACAGCAGGCCGATCGGCCAGCCGTGCACGGGGGACAAGATGCTGGAAGGGGATGGAAAGGGGTTCTTGGTGTCCATCTGGAGGAGAAGCAGTGGCCACTAGGATCCGAGTATGTGGCAGACAAAACAACCCGTGGGATTGTGGCTACATGAAGAAAGTTGAACATTCCAAAGGAGGGAGGCGAAGGCTCCTTTGTGTCTGTGCCCGGTCAGAAGACACCAGGGCTGTTGCCATGGGGCCTGACCAGAGCAAGTGGGCCAGGAGATGGTCACTGGAGATACAAGCAAAGGAACTTGGGATGTTCTGTCTTTCCTGGCAAATGGAAAATTAAGGAGCGTCATCTGTTTTCATATCCTGGAAGGGATGTCATTTGACAAAAGGGTTTAGGGGGTGGGAAGAGGGCCATTGGCTTCAGGTGCAAGAAATGTAAGAATGTCTAATAGTCCTGGCCGGCCAGAGGCAGAATCGTGCTTTCTCGGGCTGGTGAGTTTCCATTGCTGGGGTTGGTCAAGCATAGCCTGAAGGATCGCTTGCAGGGACCCACTTTGCTAGGAATGTGGTCATACATTGTGTTCTTAGCAAATTAACAAAAAAGTGGAAGAAAGCATCTTTTAGGGGGATGATTTCATTGCCTAAAACTCAGGTTGAGAGTCAACCAGCCAAAAAATGTTTCTTACAAGTCTAATATGTGTGCTGGTCACTGTAGGTGATGCAAGGACATAGCACAGGGTTCCTCAGATGTAGTACCTACCCTGAGGGGTCACCAGATCCCTCAGGGGGACAACTACCCAACACAGGAGACAGCTATTAAATAAACAGTCACAAGCTCACCAAATGTTCCAAGGCGTACAGGGTGCTCTATGAGTAGAGAAGGGGTATACCATAAACTGGGTAGTCACGGAAGGCTTCCTGGAGGAGGTGACATTTAAGCTGTGACTAGAAGGATCAGTTTCTATGTACTCTGCCTATAAATTGCACTCACTTAAATTATGGCTGTACTGTTTATATACCCAAAACTTATTGAGGAAGCAACTAACACATGAAAATGCTAACACTTTTCCTACAGCAGTGACTGTGATTCCTGCCTGCTACTGATCGCTCCTTCCTCCCAGGCCTTTCAAACTGAAAGTGATGGAGGTCCTGGAGGGCCCTGGTGCAGACCTCAGGCCATGGCTACCTGTCCATGGGCTTTTCCCCAAGGACCCCCGTGGTGCTCATTCTGACCCTCAGACTGCTGGGTTCCAGGACTGCAAGAATGCCTTAGCCATGAGCTTGGCCGTGTGTGTGTGTGTGTGTGTGTGTGTGTGTGGAGTAGAAGGATGGAAATATATCCCTTGATTCTGACCATCCCCAGCTTCACAGATAAGACTGCTTTAATTATGTACAGTCCCATCAACTTACACATTTGAAAATGCTGTTGGCAATAAAGGTAATTCTTAGGTTTGGATGGCACGTAAATTAGATGCCACAAGTATTACTGAGCACGTCTTATGTGGCAGGCACTGTGCTAGGTGCTGGGGAAGCACCGAATTAGAGTCCCTGCCTTTGGGAAACTTACAGGAGACGTGGGAGACACTGAGGATCCTGAATGGGTAGCAAGTAGTTTAACAAACACAGATGGTCCTAGAGGCCTTTTACGTATAAGCATTCTGGTGCACGCTGGAGTAATACTAAAAGCTGCATTTATTACACGTTTGCTATGTGCCAGACGGTGAGTTGTAAATGCGTTCCCTTCTCAATGAGAATTCACCAATATCTGTGGAGTGCTGACACATGTTAGGCCTGTGCTAGGTCCAGGGCAACTGGGCTGGGCTCAGCGCACCCCAAGGAGCTCCCAGTCTGGTAGGGCTGACATGTTAATAATCATCAATCACAAGTCTCTGACCCCATTCCCCACACTGTGCAGGACCAGGGCTTAGAACTTCACATGTTTTTTGATGGACCAGTTAAACCCACAACATCATAAAAATGTCAGTTCCCCGTTAAGCTAATAAACAAATTTAATGTGATCTCATTAACAATAACAAAAACATGCTTTTATGGAGCTAAACGTGTTGATCCTAAAGTTATATATGGAAAACTAAGAAAACACTGGAAAGGAAAAGTTACAAGGGTGGACTAGCCTTATTAGATATTAAGACATAAAGCCTCTGTGATTAAAATGGTCTGGTACTGGTGCATTAATAGATAAACCAATGGAGTAGAATAGAAAGTCCAGAAATAGACTCAAGTACATATGGAAAGTTAGTATGTGATAGAGGTAGCATCTGAAATCACTGGGCAAAGGTGGACCTTTTAATAAATGATGTTGGGGCAACAGGAAACCCATTTTGGAAAAGATAAAACTAGATCCATCTCTCCCAGCATACAGAAGAGTAAACTCCAAATGGCTTGGAGATCTAAATTTTGAAAGGAGAGGGAAGGAAACAACATGAAGTACTAGAAGAAAAGAGGCTGAATTATTTTATGGTCAGAGGTAGAGAACAACTTTTCTAACTTAACTCAAAACCCAGATGTAATAAAAGAAAATATTGATAAATTTGAAAAACAAATACAGAGTTAAATATGTGATCACACATGATGGCACCTGCCAGGAAAGGAAGGGGAGAGACTGTAGGAGCACATGAAAGGGAGGCCTAGCCGCGAATGTGGACCAGGGATGAGTCCCTGTGGAGGTAACACGACGAGTGGCGTCTAAGTATCAGGTGGGAGTAACCATAGTAACTGTGTGGTCCAGGAACGGGAGGGCAGCCTTTGAGGGACCCTTGTCACAGTGATGCTGTGGGAGCCCATCTCACAGAGGAGGATGGTTTGGGGCAGGTACAGCTGGTAAGAAACAGGGCCACAGCTGAGCCAGGACAGGCTGGACCCCAAACCCCTTTGAGGAGCCACTGGATCATCACCGGCACCTGGAAACTGATGCCCTGAAGACAGGGAGGCACCGAGCTGCTCCCCTGAGAGCCTACCTGGGCACTAGCTCCCAGACCCACAGTCCTTCGGTCAGTGCCCAGCCAGAGAGGCTGGCGGGGTCTGTCCCCCACTCCGGGGACTCTGCAGAGTGTCCGCATCATGCACGTCTGTGTTTCTGCTGAGTTCTCATTGCTGCCATCAGTTTCCAGGCTGTTCTCCAAGAGAACACGCTGGTCTCACCTAAGAAGCACTTCCTTTACTTCAAGACCTGGATCTCAGAACTCCTCAATCTTGGGTTCCATCCTGACCTTATTTCTTTAGAACGAAGGCAAGGCCTCCTCTCTTCCTCTGGCCCTGGGCAAGCCCGTTGGTCCTGATTCCTGAAAGATCCCTGCTGGGACCAGCACTGCCCTCAGCTTGCTCACGGGGCATCCGTCACCTCCACCTGCACTGGACCTGCCACATTTCTCGGGGACGGCGTGACTGCAGCTACTGTGCTCCTCTCAGGAGGCTTCCTCAGGTCCCACGTAAGCATCACCTCACTTCCAGGTCTCTGGTTGAGGCTCAGGGGACCCAGCCAAGCCATTTCACCTCCTCCGACGTCTTTTCTTACGCATTTCCAACCGTGACTTATCGCCAGCCTCAAGCACTATTGCTGCAACCCCTAGTCTTGGTTTGATACAAGTTGTCTTCATCACCATGAATTGCTTTCCTTAAGCCCCACCCCTTAGGCTTTTTCTGGACTTGCTTCCTACTCCCGTCTCACACGTTCTCCTGCTCTGCCCCTTGCCCACTCGTACCGAAACATTTCCTCCCTCCTGACCTCCCTTCCCAGCTGCCTCCAGCTTAATTTTTTACTCCAGCTTCAGCTCCAAGGATATTAAATGGGTCACAACGGGGTGCTGTGAAGTAACGCACGGTGCCCAGAGAGGAGAAACAAGGCCACTTCCCTGGCCTCTGAGATTCTGTCAACCCTGCATGTGCTGACGCTGTTCTAATTCCTCGTCTCTTGTGTGTCAAAGTCCAGACCAGGAGCCACAGCGGTGGTACCCCACCCTCGGCCTGATGGGTCCTAACGTTCCAAGTGGCCTTGTCATTGTCACTTTAAGATGATCAACAGGCACGCCTGTCGTGGTCCTGACAGCTGGGTCTGTTTCATTTCTGAGCTCCCTGCGAGCCGGACACTTGCTGGCGCAGAGGAAGCTCAGGAGTGCTTGCCTGCATTCGGGCCCCTGGCCTGTCCCTGCACATCCAGGAGGGCCCTGCAGGGTCCGCGCCCATCTCGAGAAGAGGTGGCCCTCTGCGCACACCACCACCACTCAGCTCCGCCCACAGACACTGAACACAGCTGGTACTCAGGGATTCGGACACGAGGGAAGCAAAGGGAAGCCGGGGAGGTAGAAAAAATAATGACAGGGGCCAGGTCAGGTCGGCAGCAGCCCATGCGGCCATCGGTGGCGACAGTGCCAAAGTGGCCACAGGGAGCAATCAGATAGAGGTCCTGCTGGTTCAAAGAGAAAAGAGGCAGGGCTGACCCAACGAAGCCATCTCGACAGAAAACCACTCCCACCACAGGAAACGTGGGTGTACTTCGTGCAAGGAAAGAGACAAACTGGTAAAAAGAGCCCCCTCTGAGTTTCCCAGAGTCCAGGGTCTTCTTACAGGTAAAATCCATTAAAAAGGCTAAAAATAAAAGGGCTTTTTGAAGCGGAAATAAAGTTGGAGGAAATCAAGGACTTACCTGATTTATTTTTGCATTCAATATCATAGCCCGTGATGGCGCTGTTTCCATCAAATCCCATGGTCCACCTGAGGGTGATTGTGCGTGCCTTCACGTCTTTGATCTCAATTTCAGGAGGGTCTGGAGGCTCTGTGCAGTCAACAGAAAACCCGGGATCAGTTCAGATATTGTTCAGACATAGACACTAGTGGAAAAGCTGAGGGTGACTCACAAAAGCTTTGTCAGCATTCGACATGGGCAGACGATTTTTTTACCTGGAAGTATTTTTTTCCCCAATCCCTTTTGAGGATGGAAAATTTTCACTTTTCAAATCTGCCAATTTTCATAGCACTTGTAAAGCTGGACCAAACATGGAAGATTTCAGTGTCACTCTTCTGGTCTGGCCTGGGATCTATTAACTCAAAAACTATTTTGGCCCCAGATATTAAACTTTCATTCGGATCGTCTAGTATAAGGATCCCTAAAATTGAGCAAGAAAGGCACACTATCAGGGCTGCCCAGTCATCCAAACCCAATTCCTTTACGAACTTTGTTCCCTGTGTTTTGGGGCTGCATCTTGATATAATCATGAGATCTGCAAAATGATGCTTTAGCACCAACTTTGTACAGATTCAAAATTTTCTGAGGACTTGGAAGTGTGACACGTCAAGCTGAGGCCACACAGATTCCCAAGCGTGGGCACACACTTACTGTCCTGAAACAGCCATGTTTCTCCCCCTAGGCTATGTCCATCCTACCTTGCACTGTGAGCTGAATTATTCCACGGTCCTCCCCATAAGAATTGATAGCGTGACAGGAGAAGAAGCCAGAATCTTCTCTTACCGTTGGCAAAATCTATGCGTAAAGCAGAGAGAAATCCATCTTACCCCAGTAGAACGGAGCGAGGGAACAACTCAAGGGCTTTTGGCTCTAAAAATCTTCTCTCCACTCTCACCCTCCTCCCAGCCCCAAGCACACACATATACACACTCACAAACACACACACACACAGGGACACACAATTCTGAGAGCAAATTATTTCAGCACAATTGTAAATGTGCAGATGGATAGAGTCAATGTAGACGATCCACGTCAGCTGCCAGCTTGTTATATTGGATGTGTAATTTATGTAGGATGTCATGGTCAGGTTGATATATATTCCCCATATACTTTGGTTTTTTTAATCTCATAGTGGATTTTTAAAGCATTCAAAGCAGCCCTGCCTGAAAAAACAGATCTATAAACACTGCAATAAAGGTCTGGTCTCCCAGGACTCCAGGATTGGACCCTGGGAGTGAATCAATATCAGCGTTTCAAACACGGGGCTTTTTCTTTCCATGTGTGTCCTACGGCATCATTTCTCCCCCATATTAAAAGAATCACCCAGCTAACTACCAGTGGTGCTAAAAGTTCTAAGAGACTGCAGTCCTTTTTTATGTTGGGTTTTTCCCCAAGAAGCAAAATATTTTCCTTATAATATTTTTTGTCCAAGAACACATCTAATTTTTCTTTTTACAGGAAGTTAAAACACGTGCACAACATAGGCTGTCATTCCGCCAGGATTAGCTGTCATTAAAAGACTCTGTTTCTCTCTTTCTTTTTATTATTAGGGTTGGGTTCCCTGCCATGTTCCCAATAATTTTACTCTTAACAATTTTACGTATGATAAAGCACTATTTTTGCTGGCTACTCAGCAATCCCATTATGGGAAGCGGGAGAGACCGCGCTTCGTAAATGTTTCAAAAGCTGATTTGCTATTGGCTACCCATATGCACCCACTTATGTGAAAAGACAGGCTTATTCTGCCCATGAAGGTAGCTTCTCACCTGCCGTGTTTGTCATGTTTTACCTGCAGAGTGGAAATCACCTCCTCTCCCACCTCCTTGACGGACACGAGATAGCGGGCCATTTCGGGGTTAATGATTCGGTCCTCCTTCTCCCAGCGGACCATGATGGGCTTCTCGCCATGGGCCGTGCAGCTCATTTCCTTCTTCTGACCCTGAGTGGCCAGGGTGGTGTTTGGATAGGACGTAATCATTGCAGGAACTGAAAACCCAGAAACGACACAACTTACTCGGCAAAGCAGGGTTCTCGGCTTACCCCACCTTATTAACACGCAGCTCAGTTTCTTTTTTTCTTTCTGGCTGCACTGCGCAGCTTGTGGGATCTTAGTTCCCTGACCAGAGATCATGGAACCCGGGCCCCCAGCAGTGGAAGCGCAGAATCCCAACCACTGGATCTCCAGAGAATTCCCGAGGAGGTGTTTCTTTGAAATAAAATGCATTCAGGAAACTGCTGAGCAAGAATCATGATCAAGATCGTTGGAAGGTGGCAGAAAAATGAAACCGGACTAAATGAGCCCTAAGCAGAAATTGCCCTGGGGTTTCATACTCGTGGGGTGTTGCTCTCTTCCAATCTCTGTGGACGGCAGACCCACATCCCCTGGAACACACAGGACAATGGTGTGACTTGCTTATCTGATGGGAAAGGGGGCTTGCATTGAGAATTACACTCCTGTAATCTCCTACATTTCTAACTCTCCTTGTCAGCTATGGGAACGAAACGTTGTTAGTCAACTGGGATGGCGCCCTGGCTGCTGCTAACCAATCCTTGAAGTGGCCTCTCGACATCCCATCCCACAGCTGGCACAAACTTTTACCATCACATGGAAACCTTGGACCTATCCTCCCATCGTTTACAGCAGGGAATCTCATCCCGATGCATTGAGAGAACAGGAACCTTTATTTGTGAAACTTGTCCAGTTCCCTCTCTCCACCTCAAAATCCATCTATAGACTCCCATCCTGGGCAATATGCCAGGAGACATGAGGCCCCAGGCCCATGCCACAAACCACCTAGAAATGCTGGACAGTGTATAACAAACACCTTTTAAATGCATACTAAGTTTATAAGAAAGTGAGAGAAAACCCAGGAGCCAGAAACAAAGGTGGACGTTGAAAGGCCCCAGGTATTACAGTGCTGGTGCTTTGACTGCCTGTGAGGCAGGAGATAAAAGTGAAACTTCCAAGCAGAGCTCCTCAGAGGGCTCTATCCTAGGAGCAAGCCAATCACCAAAAATCAGTCAATACATAAGACCGCACGATGGCAAAGGGAGAAGCAAACTGCCTTGGCTTGTGTTGCGAATGAAGAAAAACCGTCTCCCTTGAGAATTTGTAGCTGGTCTGACTCTACATAGGTTTGCAGTCAAATTCCTGCTAAAGGATTGATGTGATGGTGACCCTAGTTTGGTAATGGGCCTGAGGAATCCAGCAAAAGCAAACAAAAACACATTCCAGAAGGATGGGTCCTTTATCCAGGCCCACTGAGATTCTCCCAGATAAACCTCTGAACATGAACTCACAAAACAAAAATATAAAACACATGAGGAAACAATCTACTCTCATTGCGAATCAGCAACCCCCCAAAGACTTCAGATGCTAGAATTACCAGACACAGAACCTGAAATAATCATACACAAAACGTTTAAACATATTTTTAAAACATGAGAAAACAACAAGATGTTATCAAAAACAACCAGGAAGATTTAAAAAGAACTAAAACAAATTTATAGTTTTCGCCTGTTTTTTTAACCTCATTTTCCCAGTCACAGAAAGAAAGACCCTCCCTCATTTATAAGGTCAAGCTCACACTATGCTCTTTATATCCCACCTCACAGCCCTCCAGTGTCCCAGCCCTGGGCGCTTGACCATAGAAACACTGGGCCTTCTCCTGAGACTGGCACATACTGGGGCATGTCTTCCCCAAGGCCGGTCGGGAGGGTTTGAGACAAACAAGCCAGAGATCTACCAGTTTTGTAGCCTGAAACCCCATGGAAGACCCTGCACTGTGACGTTTCTCTATAGTCAGTGGGTGTGTGGCAGAGATAACAAGATGTGGAGTGGACAGATTCGGAACCTAGGAAAAGACACACTGTGAGTCCCATGTTTTAAAGAAAGCCGCCTACAGCCATGGTGAGATTCCTCTTCCTGCGTATCTGAGAATTGGCAGAACCAGCTCTACCATCCCTAACCTTTGGTTCTCAACCCTCTCTTCCTCTGGCCTATTTAAGAAAATTTTTAATTTTATTAACAACTTCACTGAGGTATAATTAACACACCACAAAATTCACCTGCTATAAGTGTACGAGTGAGTGGGTTTTAGGATTGCCTTCGTGTCCTAGGGTGGCAGTAGCAAATGACCACAGGCTGGTGGCTTACGACAGAAATGTATTTTCTCACAGTTCTGGAGGCTAGTCTACAATTAAGATGACGTCAGGACTGTGCTCCCTCCAAAGGCTCTAGAGAAGAATCGTTCCTTGCCTCTTCCAGCTTCTGGTGGCCCTAGGTGTTCCTTGGCTTGTGGCAGCTTTGTTCCAGTCTCTGCCCTCATCTTCACGTGGGTACTTCCTTTGAATGTTTCTCTGTGTCTTCACACGGATTTCTTGTAAGGACACCAGTCATTGGACTTAAGACCCGTTTTCATTCAGTATGACTTCATCTTAACCAATTACATCTGCAAAGATCCGACTTCCACATAAGGTCATATTCTGAGGTTCCTGGTGGATGTGAATTTTGAGGGGGCACTATTCAACCCAAAACAAGTGTATTTACATTATCCAACACACACACACACACACACATTACTAGTACAACCCAATACAAGTATATAGAGTTGTATGATCATCACCACCTCAAATTTTAGAGCATTTAGATTACCCCAAAAGATTCTGCCTGTCCATTTATGGATACTTTCCTTTCCCACCCCCAGTCCTAGGCAACCACTAATGGACATTCTGTCCCTCTAGATTTGCCTTTTCTGGACATTTCCTATAAATAGGATCCTACAGTAAATTTTTTTTTTTTTTGTCTCTAGCTTTCTGGATGTTTTTCCACTGTGCATGTTTTCAAGGTTCATACATACTAGAGTGTGTACCCAGTACTTTTGTTCCTTTTCATTGCTGAGTGATAGTTCACTGCGTGGATAGACTACATTTTGTTCATTCTTTCACCAGTTGGTATACATTTGAATAGTTTCCACTTTTTGGATTTTACAAATAATGCAAACATTTGTGTAGAGGTTGTTGTGCTGACTTATGTTTTTATTTTTCCTGGGTAGGTTGCTAGGAGTGGAACGACTGGGTCACAAGGCAACTGTGTGTTTAACACTTTGGGAAACTGCCACACTATTTTCCCAAGTGGCTCCACCACTTTGCAGTCTCTATGTAAGAAGACTGTGCATGGAAAGAATGTTCCCCTTCAACCACGCGATGGAGACAGGCCCAGACCGAGCAGCTGCAACCAGTCTCCTGCAGGCACTTCAAGATGATTGGCCAGAGACAACCTGGAAAAATGCCCCCATATAAGCAACCTAAGCAGCCCCTATTGTGTGCAGCTCACTCCGAGTTCGCCTGTGTGCTCTTCCACACGTAATTTGCTTCTAATAAACTCTGTCTCTATTTCACAACCTTGGTCTCTTTGCTGAATTCTTTCTCCAAAGAAGACAAGGACTGGGGTCCTTCTTGCAGCGGTTCCACTGCCAGCATCAGTGGGGGGGCTCCAAGAGTAGAGATTGGATAAAGCCGCAAGAAGGTGAGCTGGCATAGTCTGCTCCAGCATGATGCTTCCTGGCTGTGGAAACCCCAGGTCCACCACGGTGCTTCCACTACAGAGGAGTTGAGGGTGGTGAGGAAGGTTCCAGGAGAGGGAGATGTCTGCCACCTGGGAGAACTAAGCAAACACAGGGACTGGAGCTGTCCCTCCTCTGAGATCTTGAAGGCAGAAGGCTTCCAGCGGTAGCCTGTGTGGGAGCATGAGAAGGGTCTATGGGTCTGTGAACCCGGGACGATGGTCCCTTCCCCAATTCTCCTCCTCGGTGAGGACAAGGTCTGAAGCCCTGGGAATTCAATGGCTCCAAGTAAAGGAGCCATGGACCGGTCCAGATAGCCACCAACCATGGGGCTCCAGCAGAGAGGAGGTTGGTAAGCACACCACTGATAGGGCCCAAGGGAGGCATGGCACCCTCTTCAAGAGTTGTCTCCCACAGCAGGGGAGGCTGGGCTGAAGCTCCAAGAGGAGCAGGGAGCAGAGTGGACCACTCCCATCTCCCCGCTCCTGCCTTTGTCTTTGCATTATCTGTCATCAAACAGCTCTGGCTGCTACTGAACACTTTTGAACAAGGGGTGTGGAACTTGGACATCTTATGTGTGGATGGAGAGCTGAAAGAGAAAGCTCACAGCTTGACCAAGAGGGACCTGGACAAAAGCTTTGGACAGCTGTGTTTGGGGCCGTGGAGCACACCTGCCCTATTGCGCAGAGCCCTGTGTGTGACCCCAGCCTGCCCAGCGCGCTGTGATGCCTGGGATCACGTTCCTGAACCTGGTGGCGGGGAGAGGCCAGGCTCACCTGTGAGGTTCTTTGGACATGTCTCCTTATCAGTTTTCCTTTAAACATGGAGTAAGAATTTTCTTTATAGTGGCGTCATTTCAGTAAACCTCAACCATAGGGAATATACTTATGAAAAAATAAAGCAATCATATATCGTGTCTAAGAACCCCAGAATGGCCCCAAAATGTACAAAATGCAAATGTTTTAGCAGCAGGGGAAAGTCCCTGATGCTCTCTGTTTAATGTTTACAAGCAGGACACATGACTGCAATTAAGTTACTTTCCTGCCCATGGCAGATGGAAACCCACCCTCGGAGAGAGTGGCAGGCTACCTGGGGTGGGACCACCAACAAAAGGGAAAGAATGAAAGAGCTGATACGAGAGAGGGAAGTGTGACAGCACTGAGTAGGCATGAACCTCAGGACGCATGGTGATGCGGGGGCCACTTGAGTCCAGCAACCCCGGTGTCCCTCCTCCCCTCACCCCACACTCATCTCAGCCACCCCTGAGTGTTTCCGGGGGCTCCAGAGGACCATCATTGTGGGTTTTTAAATGATGTTCCTGAACCATTAAAAAATGTTAAACTAGCCTGGTGTGGTTGGTTTAAAATGATTTAAAATACTTAAGATTTCTTTCCAAAATGGCTAATAAAAACATTTTAAGTGTCCAAAAGGGTAGGAGAAGTCAGTTCTGTGGGCGATTTACTCTGTGCTCATGGACTCAAAATCTCTGTATAAGCATCCCTGAAGGTCTTCTTTCGAAAAATATATCAGAACGGAAGGTGGTGTTGTCATTTTCCTGGGAGGGATTTCGAGGGACAGCCATTGACACTGCCACTGCCAGCAGACGACTGCCCTTGGGAGGATGTCCTCAGCAGTGGGTACCAGTTCCTCAAGATGTACTCAGGGATGCTCAGTAACGTGAGTCAGGGTAACTGTTCCTGGTGAAAAATCCTTTTCCACGATAATGGCAAACCCCATATTTGTATATGTTGTAAAATTACTTATAAATTTGAAACACAGTTGACTTTTTAATTAAAAAAATTATGTGCTAAGGAGGCGAATTATTTGAGAATCTCAAGATGCTTTCTTTTGCTTCTACAATCACTTCATCTTTTAAAGACAGGAATTGGTTTCCCATAGTAAGATTTATTAAATAAAACTGAGGGCCAAAAATGTAGAAGAAAATGGGAAAGTTAATTAAAGTATTCAAGAACAGGACAGTTTATGTTATGTCTAGCCCACACTGGACAACTCATTGCTGAGGAAGACACCTAGGTGACAAAATATTTATTTTCATTTGGATGTATATCCATGTTTAGGTATATTTTGAGTTTGTTTTTTGTTTTTTTTCTGTTTTATTTTTAAATTGAATGACAGATGCTTTAAATTCTATGGTGCTTTACAATTTTCATAAGTTTCACACACATGGTTTCATATAATCCCATAATAACCCTTTTTTAAATCCCCTATGCCTGTCTTGCCCCACGCCTCTTCCCTCTCCCCACTGGTAACCACTAGTTTGTTCTCTATATCTGTGAATCTGCTTCTTTTTTGTTTTGTTCACTAGTTTGTTGCATTTTTTAGATTCAGCATACATATAAGTGATATCATAAACTATGTCTCTTTCTCTGACTTACTTCACTTAGTATGATATTCTCTAGGTCCATCCATGTTGCTGCAAATGGCACAATTACATTCCTTTTTATGGCTGAGTAGTATTCCATTGTATATAGGTACCACATCTTCTTTATCCATCCATCTGTCGACGGACACTTAGGTTGCTTCCATACCTTGGCAATTGTAAATAACGCTGCTATGAACACTGGGGTGCGTGTATCTTTTTGAATTAGTGTTCTTGTGTTTATTTTGATCTAGACCCATGAGTGGAATTGCTGGGTCATGTGGCAGCTCTGTTTTTAGTGTTTTTAGAAACTCCATACCTTTTTCCATATTTTGAATTTGAAGCAGGGAGTCACTCTGATGCTTTGCCTCCATGGGGGCTTTGATGATGACTATGGACCTCATCCTAACAGATGCTGAAATGTGGGCATGTCCAGGGGTATGAGGGACTGAGCCAAGGCGTACAGGTGGGGAGATGTGTTATGCTGGCTGGTGGCTTCCACATCTTAAATGCAATGGAGGCTGGGGACCCCATCAGAAATGCTCATGGCTGCAGGGATTTGGGGTCCTGGGTGGGCTTGTCCAGGATCTCAGGCAGACAGTGGGTTTGTGTGAAACTGACATACAGGGACACTGTGGGACTTAGAAGGTAATGAGTCAGCTCATGTCTGAGCAATGAGACGTTCATGTCTGTTTTATTGGTTGCCTGGATTTAAGGAAGAGATGGAGGAAAAGCTGATAATGAAGACTAAATATCTGAAGCCATTGCAGGCTACACAGCCCTAAATATTGAGAAATGATTCTTCTAGTATGAAAGATTCAGCAAAGAAGTCTGATTCATCTGATTCAGCAAAGAATCACTCACATCACTGACGAATGAAACTCCCATGTAAGTCTTTGCTGTTTCACTTCCATCTTGTTACTGTAAACAAAAGTACCAACCAAACTTCACGTTGGAACACTGGTTCATTAGCTATAAGGTGTCTTATGCGAGCTACAGATGCAAAAGTTCGTTGAAAAGCAATTAAAGTATTTTGTGAGCTTGAATTGGCTGTATGGAATTGATGATACCTAATATTATATATTTTATTATTATTTATACTTTTTTGAGATCTGCATGTTAAATGTTTACTAGCACGCCACTGGGCATATGAGCAGAAGAATTTACAGACCAGAAATAAAGTAATAGGAACATCATAAACGAAGTGAGGTCCCGTCAGCCAAAACAAGTAGGCAGTTGTTTGGGGACATGCCCCCCACTTCTTATGCTTCCAAAATGGAGGAACCTTCTATCAGAACAGCACTCCTGACCTCTCTCCTGCATGATGGGGCAGTGACTTACTGATGTGAGAGCTGGGAAGGAACTAACCAGTGAGGCCCAGTCCCTTTGGGTTACCTGTTGGCAGAGGGTGTGTGTCTTATCTGCAAACTTCCCATAATGATAGGGGATGTGTCTGAGTAAAAGGAGAGTTGTGCACCTCCGGCCTGGTCAGGGGCTGGGTGAGTAACTCTCCCTAATTCTAGATGTAGGATTTACAAACCCACATTCTCCAGAAGTCTCATATCAAACTACACTACTCCTGTGTCTCTCCATTACTTGATTCTGAACTCAGTGGTATTATTTTGGGGGCCCCCTTAAACTCTAACAGTAGGTGTGAACTATTGACCTTGAGCAGATGTTTTCAGTTGCCTCCCCAAGCCCATTTTTTCTTTCTTTCCCCAGTTTTTAACAGAAGACATTATAAAAAAATCTATACCTGAATGAAAGAATGTATTTAAGTGCCTTTCTTATAGCCAGGTATTGCCATATGACTGAGATCAAGGCAGTGATATATCTAAAACTTCTGGGAGGCATGCTCAGCTGGTTGGAATCCCTTTAGACTTCCTCTGCCTCCTCCTGTGCCAGCCTGAAATCAGGACCTGATAGCTGGAGCACCAGCAGCCATCTTGGATCATGAGGTGACTCTGAAGATGGGAGCTTGGGTTTCTGATGACACCCTGAAGCTATTATCCCAACCTGGCCTGCCTTGCTCCAGAAAGAAAAAGCTACATGACAGAGAATTGAACTATTATGTTTATCCATTATTATTTTGGATTTTTCTATAATAGGAGACTGAGAATTGTTTTAACCTGACCTTAACCATAGGTCCAGACTATTTGGGAAAATATGGCATATATTCTATATTGAAAAAACAATTTCTAACCCATTGTATATATGTGCCACATCTTCTTTATCCATTCATCTGATGATGGACACTTAGGTTGCTTCCACGTCCTGGCTATTGTAAATAGAGCTGCAATGAACATTTTGGTACATGACTCTTTTTGAATTATGGTTTTCTCAGGGTATATGCCCAGTAGTGGGATTGCTGGGTCGTATGGTAGTTCTATTTTTAGTTTTTTAAGGAACCTCCATACTGTTCTCCATAGTGGCTGTATCAATTTACATTCCCACCAACAGTGCAAGAGTGTTCCCTTTTCTCCACACCCTCTCCAGCATTTATTGTTTCTAGATTTTTTGATGATGGCCATTCTGACTGGTGTGAGATGATATCTCATTGTAGTTTTGATTTGCATTTCTCTAATGATTAATGATGTTGAGCATCCTTTCATGTGTCTGTTGGCAATCTGTATATCTTCTTTGGAGAAATGTCTATTTAGGTCTTCTGCCCATTTCTGGATTGGGTTGTTTGTTTTTTTGTTATTGAGCTGCATGAGCTGCTTGTAAATTTTGGAGATTAATCCTTTGTCAGTTGCTTCATTTGCAAATATTTTCTCCCATTCTGAGGGTTGTCTTTTGGTCTTGTTTATGGTTTCCTTTGCTGTGCAAAAGCTTTTAAGTTTCATTAGGTCCCATTTGTTTATTTTTGTTTTTATACAGTATGCTAACACATATATATGGAATCTAAGGAAAAAAAAAAAGGTCATGAAGAACCTAGTGGCAAGACGTGAATAAAGACACAGACCTACTAGAGAATGGACTTGAGGATATGGGGAGGGGGAAGGGTAAGCTGTGACAAAGTGAGAGAGTGGCATGGACATATATACACTACCAAACGTAAAATAGATAGCTAGTGGGAAGCAACCGCATAGCACAGGGAGATCAGCTCGGTGCTTTGTGACCACCTAGAGGGGTGGGATAGGGAGGGTGGGAGGGAGGGAGACGCAAGAGGGAAGAGATATGGGAACATATGTATATGTATAACTGATTCACTTTGTTATAAAGCAGAAACTAACACACCATTGTAAAGCAATTATACTCCAATAAAGATGTTAAAAAAAAAAAAAAGTACCTGACAAAAGGTAGCTTTCAAATAACAAGCTATTTTCATTCCTTTTCAAAAAAAAAAAGAAACAATTTCTATTGGCTGGCTCTGCAGAAGACGATGTAGTGTATGACTCGTATAGTTTCCAAAACAACCACCAGTTGAATACTTGTTGTTGACGGGTTAGGTTGTCATCAGCCTGTATAACATGGTAGTTGCCTGAATCTGAATCCTCAGGTGTGCCACTGGCTCACTGTGTGGCCTTAGACAGTCCCCTAACCATTCTGTGCCTCAGTTTTGGTTTTTGTCAGATGGAGATGATGATTGTTGAGAGGTTAAAGGAAGCCAGTCAGTGTTACATGAGCACAGATCCATGGCCTCTCCGTGTATCTGATGGCAGGGATTTCTTCATGCCCCAGGAGAGGGGGGTCTTCAGATGAGGAATGAATGTGAATGTGGGCCCTCACTTGGGGGGCTGTGGTCCGCTCAGGTCTTTGGGCACATCATCTTCATGAGGCTTCTTTACTAAAGACATCTTCAATTTGGCCTCATATCCACTAACCAAGATTTTTTTCTTATAAAGGCTGAAAGCTAAGTCATGATAATTAAAGATCCCAAAGCCACCAAAAGTGACCTCAATTGCAAAACTGTAAATAAATCTGTTGTAGGCCCAAGAAGAAGAAAATATTTACTTCTCATTCTTATCAAAGCTGGGAATTTAGCTTTGGAACGTGGCCCCCTGGTCCCTCCAGTAAGGAGCCTATTTCTACAACCCCCTGTGCTGAGCACAGAATAGAGAAACTCTGGTGGCAAAGCTGTGTTCTGGAAATTAATCCACACTAATGCCTCCCAGTGTCATGGGCATCTAAAGGTCACATAGAGGATTTCTCAGTGTGCGGTATTTGCTGAAAAAGGAAAAAAAAGAAATTTGTAAAATGGCAGAGTGTGAAAAAATACAGATTTCCTGTGAGGACATGGTTAAGTGTGATCACTTCCCAGGTCTGGGGTATTTAATCATTCTCAGTTCTTTACATTCCAATGAGAGTGAATCAATTCTACAATAAGGGTTTCTGTCCTACCTTATGAGCTGCTACTAGGGGAGGGAGCAAATGCATTGTGAAGGCTGGTGTTCACCTGAATGTAATCTCCTATCACTTTGAAACATCCAACTAGAGGAAGATATTATTGCTCTCCAAGAAAATGCAGCATTGCTTGGAGAGCTTGCTTGTTTTCTGCCCTTTCCTTTTCTTACTAATGAAAAGCTTTATTGCAGTCTACGTGGCAGAAGTGCCTCGACTAAATCCTGGCCCTCTGGTTTATGGTTTGTCCCTCTTACTCTGCAAAAAAAATGCTTCTTTGTTTACTCCTATGTCTCGTTTGGAGGAGTGCCCCACCAAAATGGGTATTTTAGTTCTGGTTAATAGTCAGAAATAGTCTGACAAGCCCATGTTCTGTCCCACCCAAGTATTTTCAGCCCTTTAAAGAAATGGTCAAAAGAATTTTTTTTAAAGCAATCATTATCACGTCTCTTTGCAATGCTAATGTCTGAAGGCACAACCTTTTCGTTGGTCACAGTCACGGGTGCAGAGAGATGACAGCATGTCAGTGGAGCAGGGCTTTCTGCAAGGGTCTCGGAAGCATAACGAATGGATGGGGTAATGTAACAGGGATGGGCAGCAAGGGGAGGCCAGAGCAGCCGTGCTAGTGGGTGCAAAGGAAATCCAGACCAAGACGGCTTTGTTCAAAGATGGCTCACCGTGTGTTTCTCCTGCAAAACTTCCCATGAAAGAGAGTGCTGTTTTATTTCGTTACATACCGCTTTATAAATTTCCTTCAGAAACCAGGCTATCACCTAACAGCATCTTAATGTTCAGCAAATCTACGTTCTTATGGTTTAAGGGAGGCCCATCTGACCTACTTTCTCATAGGGTAGAGATGCAGCGGTAGAGTGGAGCCGCTGCCACCTCCCAGGGTGAGCCGATTCTGCATATGGAGATCAACTCTGCAGTCCAGTGATGCCATCTATTTAGCTTGAAATTGGCCACGGTGGGAGGATTTACACCACTGAAACCGACAAACGCTAGAAATCAGGACTTTCTTCCCTCCCTCCACCCCCAACAGCTAGTTGTTTAACACTAAAGGATTTACCAGAACACTACATAGGACGGTATGTCGCTACGTGAATGATTTTAAAGGGTGTTCCCATCATGCCAGAAGCACTGAGAAGGTGTGAGTTTACCTAAGAGCAATAACCAACCTTACTCATAACAGTGAACCCTGCAAATATGAACAGCATATCACTGCATGTTTGGACAGAGAATTCAGCGATAAATTGAGGGACACACCGATTTTTCAACACAAGGAAAAAGAGAAAATAAAAAATTATATTAATAAATCACTGATAAGAAAGATTACTTCCAAACTTTCCTGTTTTATTGACTCTACCAATAATACAAAACTGATCCTAACACAGTTTTATTTCTTTTCTTCTACCTCAGCTCCAAAAAGACCACTGAAAAAGAAACAAAAGGAAATACCAGGTGTCCTGGATAAGCCGCAACTAGACAACATGCCTGTCAAGATAGTATGGTTCAATCCCTTCATTTTACAGAGAAGAAAAGAGAAAATTAGAAAAGAGGAATGGGTGTCAAAGGCCCAAATGCAAGAGTCAACCAAGATCTGACTTTAATGAGTCGTATTCTAAAACCATCATTGTTATCAATAACGACTCCCATAGAGGGCAGCCAATCTTCCCAAGTGCCCAGGACCTCCCGTGTTTGAGCAGGAAAGACCTGCATCCTGGGGAGTCCCTCAGTCCCTCCACGTGGTCAGAACAGAGGCGGCAGAGGACGGTGTGGAGCTAAGAACAAGGCAACAAGGTTGCCCCAACACCCAAGGTGGAAACCACAGTCGGGGACACACAGTCGGGGACACACAGTCAGGGACACAGTCAGGGTTGCCAGCTGGGAGGGCCGGGGACGGAGATGTTCTGAGACATGAACACATTTTTTAAGCTACTTCTTCTTCCTCTTTTTTTAGCTACTTCTTCAGATATTTTTTTACGTCTTCCCAACATTTGACTATAAACATTTTCAAACATACAGAAAGCTGAAGAGCCATATACTCACTGCCTGTGTTCCACAATGAACGTTTCATGCAGAGATTTGAATCAAAATTTATTTTCATTATTATTTCATCAGTCAATCAAAAGTTACTGAACACCTAATTTTCATTATTCTGAATACAGAAAATAGGCTTAGGTGAAAACGTGAATCCGTGAATGTCGCAAAGATCAGGTGCTAAGATGGCAGCCGTCTTCTTGAATTCTGCTGCTCAGGTTGGAGACCCCCTGGAAGTGCTTTACTCTGGACTCTGCAGCTGTGGTTTGGGATCTGGTGGCCTTGGGTTAGAGCACTGGTCCTCTCAGAGGAGGAGAGGAGAAAGGAGACCAGGAGCAAGGAGGCTGGGCTCCAACCTCATGCTATCCATGCACATGATACCAAGAGAGGGCAAGACCATTGGCTGCCCTGGGACTTGGTTTTCTCATCTGATTCATAGGTGAGCTGCAAGGGACCACGTGTTCTCAACCTGGCCTGCATCTCAGAAGTTGGAATCAGCTGAAGAGTTTAAAAAATATAACAGTGTCTAGGCCCTACCCCAGATCAACTGAACCAGAGTCTCTGGGGGTGGGGCTCGGGAATGGATTTATTTAAAGCTCTTCTAGTGATCCTAATATACAGCCTGGAGTGAAAGAGCTCAACTGGAAAGCTCCAAGGCCTTGTCAGTTCTGACTGTCCTCCTCTTTCCATTTTCCTTTCTAATCTCCCCTTCGCTCCCTCCCTCCTTCTCTCCTGTCTACCTTCTTTCCTTCCTTTCATCTTATCCCTCTTTCTTCCTCTTTCTCCTCCTCTCTCTCTCTCTCTCACACACACACCATCCTATAATAACAACAGCTAACTTTCATGCATCCTGACACTGTGCTGGGACATTTTCTATATACTGTGCAGGTATTCAATCCACACAACAACCTGATGGGATAGAAACGCTGGCCATAGAAATGACCCAAGACATATTTATAAGTGCCATTTTAAGTAGGTTCCAAATTATACTACAAATACGTGTGAAAGATGTAGAAATACCATTTCTAGCAGATTCATCGGATTTAAATTTATACGAACAGATGTCTATGCAGATGATCAAAGAGAACCAGACACCAAACACCTATTTTGAAGGGGAAAAAATTAAGATTAAAATATAAGAGAATTTTAGGATTCATTTCATATGTGACATCTTGTTCCCTTCCTCTTTATTTGTAAGTAAGGAAGCAGACCTGGAGGGTTTAAGACCGGCTAAAGAAGAACCTCTTCCCTTTCTGCCCCTCTCCTACCCTTAATCCAAAGCTCTACCGCATCCAGTAAGACTAAAAAAATCAATATCATCATAAAAGTAATACAATAAAATTATCTTTACTCCCTAGATAAGGAATCTTTCTCTCCCCTCTCTTTCTTTCGCCAGGCTCTGGGGAAGCTAAGCGGGTCTAAGCTATACCTCGTGAGGTAAATCATGCATCTGAACCTCTGTATCCTGCCAAGTTTCAGCTCAGTTTTACATCCGTGATCTCACAGTGACATGCGTGTTCTCAGTAGAGAAGGGAATGCTTAATTCCATGTACCCATACTAAAACAGAATCAGGGCAGGTAAACAGAATTGGAGTCTAAAGCCATGCAACAAGTCAATCAAAGACCTACAAGGAGAACCCGGGCCTTCTGGACCCAAGTGCAAAGCCTCTTTGCCTGACCATAGCTGAGGCCCCAAGGCTGGTCCACAGGGCACAGAACTCTGCCTGCTGGGGCGAGGGGTGCCAGAGCATCCTTGGAAGCCCCTCCATCTGGGGCTGGACCCATTCAGGGGAGATTTCCCCTGACGTCCTTGGTGGTTCCCTTTCCTCAGCTGCAAAATAAAGATCTCAACATTCCTCCTGCAAGCCTATTGCCTATTTGAGAGATGAGGCCGGCAGGACAGGCTCCATGATTTGCAGGTTCCAGAGCAAAACGAAAATGTGGAGACTTTTGTTAATAAAGCAGGAAAGAGGTGCCATTAAAGTTATAAAATATAAAGCCTTTTTTTCTTTCTTCTTCTGTCTCTCTTTCTCTTCATGTGTCACGATGGAGATTTTTAAAAAATATTAAAACAGCTTTTTATTTGTTAATGTCACATAAGAATTTTAAGCAAGTTACACTATCTTAAAATACACAACTAATGCTTTTTAGGAGAAACCCTTCCCTCCCCTCATCCCCCTCATGAATTAAGAATCTAAGAGAAGAAGTAACCATAAAACAAAGTTTTGCGGAATCCTTCATCCAGAGTGCTTACGTGATGATTAGGTTAATATTGCCTTCTTACAAAATTTCTCTTTTCCATTTAAAAAAAATTTGTAGCCTTGATTGTTTATTACGAAAAATTCAGTACAAAAGTTTGATGTATTGAAAAATGTTTTTCCCCTCCTTCGCAGCACCGTTTTATATATAGCAGAGAATAATCATCAGTAGATTGCTAATCCAGATGCAGCAAGATTTTCTATTTACTGTTGTGTCAACCCTCCCAGGAACCCAGGACACACCCTGGGACTTGCAAGCACATGTGTGTACCCTACTAGCTCAGGGTTCCCTTCCCCCCAGGATGACCACCACACCCAGGCCTTAGATGGGTGACCCCCAGGTACTGTGCATGGCCCTCTGAAAGCTCTCTGGTGCTGCTGTCTCTGGCAGGGAGGCTCCCTTTACACCCCACATGGGGCTGCCGTGGGGAGCCCGACCCCAATCTTCCAACACACACCCAGGTCCCCATGGGGTGGAGGACGGCACTGAGGGCTGGGTGGATGCAGGGAAGGGGAGGCCTGGGGCCCAGGAAATGGGGGAGGGAAGGCAGCTGAGCATGTGAGGAGGCCGGGAGGCGGCAGGAGGTGGGATGACTCAGGAGCTGAGTCTTCAAGTCCCCGGTTCATGCTGCATTATTCCATCAGACTTCACTACAAAACACATTTAAAGATGAAATTATTAAGACCTTCAAGATAGCAGCTGAAGAAGCTTAAACCCCAAGGGCAGGGTCCCTTGGGAGCTGGGAACCCCATGCCATGGCACTGACTGCATACCCTGGGCGCTGGCCCTCGATGCTGGTAAGTACCCAGCCTCCTAGGCAGACACAGCTGTTACCAGTAGACAAGAACGGCTTGGTTACCTGCAGGGGGTAACGAAGCTGGGAGGGACAGTCTCTCGGGCAAGGCTCGGGCCCACTAACCGCAGCCTTGAACATGGATTGGAAGCCAGCAGGCTCCCCTACTCCCATCACCAAGGCAACCGTAATGAGAGAAGGGGTTGGTCCTCTTTCCAACACACTGCAACCTCCCAATGTCATCTTTCCCTGTCACTGAGGTTCCTATCCTCACATCACCTGAGGCCACCGAGGAACCCATGGTTGCATGTCCCAGTCACAGCAAATGCACGGTATCCTCAGAATTCTTCTCCTTTCTTTTTCTTTTTAAATTTTTATTGGAGTATAGTTGATTTACAATGTTGTATTAGTTTCAGGTGTACAGTAAAGTGAATCAGTTATACATATACGTATATCCACTCTTTTTTAGATTCTTTTCCCATATAGGCCATTATTACAGAGTATTGAGTAGAGTTCCCTGTGCTATACAGCAGGTCCTTATTAGACATCTATTTTATGTATAGTAGTGTGATATATGCCAGTCCCAATCTCCCAATTTATTCCTCCCACCCCATTTTTCTCCTTTTCAAAAAACTGTGGTAAGATATTCATAACGTAAAGTGGATCATTTTAACCACAATTAACCACAAGTCCGGTGGCATTAAGTGCATTCACATTGTTGTACATCCTTTACCATCATCCATCTCCAGAACTTTTTCATCCTCCTCAACTGAAACTCTGTCCTCATGAAGTAACAACTCCCCATCTCCATCCCCTAGCCCCTAGCCCTCCACCCCCTAGTGAATTTGGCAGTTTCAGGTACCTCCTATGAGTGGAATCAGACAGTACTTGTCCTTTTGTGATGGGTTTATTTCACCCAGCATAATGTGTTCAAGGTTCATCCGTGTTGTAATATGCATCAGAACTTCCTTTCTTTTCAAGCCTGAATAATATTCTGTTGTGTGTAGATACAATATTTTGTTTATCCATTTGTCCGTCGATGGACTCTTGGGTTGCTTCCACCTTTTGGCTACTGAGGATAAGGCTGCTATGATCACTGGCGTTCAGAGCATTATTCTTGAAAATGTCTGTTGCCCTTTGCTAGAGAAAATGGTTTGCAATTCTGTGCCTGCTTCTTTTCAACGTTCAAAGGCCGAGTGGCTTTTTCCCGGTTTGGGGTCTCTGCCTCTCAGCTGTATCTCTGTTTCCTCATCTGTAAGAACAATGGGTCCTCCAGCCTCCTGAGGCTGTGAGGAGAATTAATGAGATTATGTGCGTGGAACCCACTGAGCGTGTCCCCAGAAAGGCCCTGCAGAAACACAAAGTGCTATTATCACTGCTGCACAATCAGAAATTCCTCCTGTCCAAATACATATTTTTCATAAAAGTTTCAGCAAGGAAGACTGCCTACCAGGCAGCTCTAATCCCCATAAAGAAAATGATTTCTCCAGCCAGGAATTAATATGTTCTTAGCACACACTAAAATATCTTCTCGGCTGGGTTATTATGCTTACATAATGAAGTTACTTTGATTACAACCATTAATCAAATACGTGTTTCCAAGCTACAGTGGGCTGCATTTGATGTGAAACTTTAACAAGAATGACAACATCTCCACTTCCTGGCAGCTTCGTCAGGGCCCCGTGACATGATTAAACTTGTCAGGGTAAAGACGGAGGACATTTAGGGTTCATATTACATTCACTCTGAACTTGTTTCAAGTCACATTATTGGAAGAAAGCTGATTTATTTTGCATGACAAGTATAAGTATTAACCAATTCGCGTAGAGATAGGCCGGTCATTTCTTCCTTTTTTTTTTTTTTTTTGGTCCTGTCATGTCTACAGAAGCTACATTTTGTCCAATAAGAAAACTTCCTAATAATTAGGTAGAAAAAATCTATTAAGTAGACTTTGATTTTCTGCCAACAGTGAAAGTAAAAAATAAATTAAAAATTGTAAGAAAATAAACTGTGCATCGTGAAAAATTAAGTGAAGTCCAGAATATTAATCAGAACAATAATAATAATCAGCCATGTGCTAGCCAGCCCCCAAGGTGATCCCTGGTGATCCTCGCCTTCTGGTATGCAAACCCTGGTACAGCCCCTCCCCCCACTGTACCAGGGAGGTCGGTCTGCACAACCAATAGAATACAAAGTGGCAGCACGTCACTCTGAGATCAGATTATAAAAGACTGCACTTCCACCTTGGGCACTGGAGTCCTGCCTCTCTCCTCTCTTTCTGATCACTGAGGAAAGCCTGCCATCGTGTCACCAGGACACCCAGTGGCCCACGGAGAGGACCACGAGGAACGCAGGTATCTAACCAACCACCCGTGAGGATCCAAGGCCTGCCGTCAACCCCGTGCAGGAGCGTGGAGGTGGATTCTCTCCCGGCCAAACGTTCTCCCTTCTAAAGTATTCAGATACGGTTCTTGAAAGGCAAGGAGTTTCCGTGGAAACAGGACCAGCAGTTTCCCTTGGCTTAGGGATGGATACACAGAGCAGTCTGGTCTAAAGCAGTGTTCTAACTTTTAAGCTGGTGCTTCACATACAGCTGTTTTTCACGGACAAGCAAAGGGAAGGAAGATACACCGTCATCCCCTTTAACACTCTTGGTGGTGACCTGCGCCTCTCTCTGCCGATACCAGCAGCCACGCCTATTGCCCTGGGGTCCCTGGAATTCAGGGCAGTGTCTTCTGGCAGCTGTGCTCATGCCACTTCCCTCTTCAGGGCATCCCAGGGTCTTCCTCCACTTGAAGAATCTTGTCCAAGACAGGCCAATGACCACAACTTTGATCCTGCCTTGGGCCCTGCAATCCCCCCCATAGTTTAAAATTTCTGACGTTTGGCCTTTTCCTTGAAGCCATTTTGACCACTTGGTCTCCATCCTGTGTCAATATTCATTTCCCACAGTACGTCTTCATTTGGCCGCTAATGAGATCTTCCCATGTGCTTGCATGCAATGCATATGTGTTTTCAAGTTGGTTAGCTGGATTTGGTTATAATATTTGGGTTATTTAATTTGATTATCATTTTTTCCCTGCATGTCTTTGTCATTTGACTCTGCTAGTATGAGGGACACAAAAAGTCATTTTAAAGACACCTGGTGTAATAATGATGATGATAATTACAGCTAACATGTATTAAGCCCTATGTTGATCATTTTATTAGCTTTTAATCTTTACAGCAACCCTAAGAGGTAGGTGCTATTATTATCCTGATTTTATGAGCACAGAAATTGAGGCACAGACAGACTGAATGACTCATTCCAGGTCACACAGTAAGGGGTGGACCTGAATTTTAACACAGTCATACCCCTGGGGTATGCAACCATAAGCAACTGAGTTTAGTCTTGCCTGGTTTTGAATTGTATATATAATAGGCTCGTGCTGCATTATTTTCCGTCTTCCATCTTTCATTCTTTGTTATGATTGCATATCGGCTATGTGTATTACATATTGAATATAGGTATGCATAATATAATATATATATATGGGGCCTGCAGGTGTCCTCATTGCTGTGTAATACCTCTTTGAATGAACTTTTACGGTTTACTTCCTTGGGAGGTTTCAGAATTTGGCCACTGCAAACAATGTGACTATCAGCATTTTTGTACATGAACCACGGTCACTTATCCATGAAATTCTTTAGAGAACATTTAGAGGAATTAAATTTCCAGTCAAGGTATATGCGTATCTTTAAATTTATGAGACAATGCTAATAAACAGCTTTCAAAACTAGTTGTACAAATTTACAGTCTTGCTGCAATCTCTGTTATTAATTTGTTCATAACAGTGGTTCTTCAAGAGTGGGCCTTGAACCAGCAGCAGACACACCACCTGGGAACTTGCTAGAAATGCCAGTTCTCGGGCTGGCAATCCAGAATTGGACTGTCAGTGCTCCAGGTGATGTTGGGTCATGCTTAAAGCTGAGAACCGCTGCTTTGGAGCTGTTCTTGGCATTGCCCCTCCCTTGCCCCCCAAATCACCCGGAGCCTTTCTCCAGCATCCTGTGTGAGGGTTGTGGAAAAGTGCAGGATGTGAAATCTGAAGAGCTGCCTCTGAGTTTTGGCTCTGCCAGTTTTTGAGCTGTACACTTAGGTGAGGGTTGACACTCTGAGCCCGCTTCCTCAGTGGGTACCATGGTGACGTCTCCCTTAGCACAGAGCAACTGCACAGATCAAACACGTGAAAAGCCCTTTGTAGACTGTGCAGGGTTTATAGTATTAGTTATTTCTCTCCAGCTAACATTCGTATCCATGAACTTGCTTTCTCAACTAGATTTACATTCCACCAAGGCTAAAGTGCTTTTCATATATATGTATATAGGCCAGGACCAGAAGGGAAAGACAAAACAGTGTTAGGATGAGGGGATCTTAGAGCTTTTAAAGATTTAAACATGTTGTATGGTTTTTATAAAGCGTAAGCAATTAAAAAACATGTTTGAAAGTAAATTTCACTTTTGTAGGTCCTAAATGAAGTATTAATACATTTGGTAAATAATATGCATCCATCATATTGTCTAGAACACTGACAGCATAGGTTAAAAGAAAAAGAAAGGTGGTTTTTTCAAGAGCTAAATTCTGGTAACTTGATATGAAAAGAATGGGGTGACAGTCTGCTTGCTCTCTAAAAAGAGGTTTCGAGTGGTGTTTTCAAAGGGATTATTGACACGGATTGATAGAAGGGTATGTATGTGTGTGCATGGGTGCCTGTGATTGTGTGCATGTGTATGTATTTTTCTATAAGTGCCAGAGTGCATGTGTGTACAATCACACATGCATCACACACACATGCATGGATGTGCACATGTGAGCACGCCTGTATGTATGTGTGTGTCTTGGAGGCATATAGGACAATTCCTGGGCCCTTGGAGCATTTAAATTATCCTGAATTCCTTCTCCAAAATTTTATATAAAAGCCAAAGTGATGTTCATTTTTAAAAATGCTTATTAGAAAATAAATACACAATTTTATATATATAATTTTTTTTCTTTCTTTCTAAAGAGCTTTCTCTCTTAAAAAGGAAAAATTCAAAGCGCTCAGATGGCCTCTTGCCCTATTTTATAGGTTTGCTAAAGCAATGACCGATAGGGAGGTAATGGAGGTGGAAAACAACACCAGCGATTCTGCAGACAGGAAAGCACCTTTTCTGAAGGAACAAGCAAACAGCTAAACCCAGCCCGGCGGGAGCCTGAACTACCCGCCTTTTCCTTCTTAATGCAAAGTGGAAGGGATTCTCCTCACGTACTGAACTGTAGGATTAATGATGCTAGGGAATGGAGATCGTGTCCTAGCCTGACAGCAAATGGCAGGATAAGTCAGTGCACACATACACACATGCCAAACACGCATGTGCACACCCACCCACATGCACTAGCCCGCCACCCCCCTTACACACCAGCACCTCAAATCAGCGCTTTCCCTTGCTTTGTGCTGTGGGCTTATGAGCTTCAGATCCAGGCATAAAATCAGGAAACCCTCACTTGGCACATCTGCAGGGATATTTTCATTGTCACTGCTGGCAGGTGGCCTCTCTTGGGGTCTCCTGTTTATGGCAGTTGATAAATCTTCCACAGAAAGAAATAGAAAGGAGCAAGGGGTTCTTGGCAAACAGCGCCGTTAATCAGAAGACACTTTATGACCCGGCGGCTCTCTGGGGGCTTTTAGATTTCAGAGGCTTGTGAAGTGACATGTGTAACTGTCCCTCCCAGGGGAGGTGAGCAGGCACTAATTGAGGCATTGACAGCTCTAAATGAAGCAGAAACCCACTAGGAAGACTCAGCTCCAGTGGAAACGAGCACTACCAAGCAGGGCACGCCGGGGCGTTAGCGGGTTTCACTCACTGCTTGTTCATGCGAGCGAGCGTGCATCAAGCACCCTGCCTTGGTCTCCTACGCCACATGATCGGAGCGAAACAACCACAAATATGAGGTTGAAGACTTAAGAACATCTCCTTTATGATTTTCCCAATTCACTGTCTTCATAGATGGATATTTATATTGTGTATTTTCTGCTTTCTCAGAGGCAAAACAGGTATAGGAAATATTTAAGCACATCTCAAAATCGCCAGGCATATCCAAGGATGCTTAATGGCATCACATTCAGCTTCCCATGAAGAAGGAGTGTAGCATTATCCTCTCCATCTCGTGTGGAGCAAGTTCATGCCACAGGCACTGGAGGTTTTGCCTCATTTGACCTTTCGTATTTAACGTGGAAGCATCTCACCTGCAGACCTACAGAAGCTTCTGGGCGCTGGCAGCAGCACCTGCGTCCTTCTCAGAGAGCCTGGGGGGCCAGAGGCGAGGAGATTGTGGCTTCTGACTCAACGTTCAATCTGTGCTTTAACGGTGGTGCTCTTTCGAAAATCCACCCAGTTCTCGGAGTAGGTGATGTCCACGCACGCATGTGACTGGGGCTTTAAGCAGGTGTGTGTGTTTGTGTATGCGTGTTTGAGCTGGAATTAAAATGTCCTCATCTGAGTGGGCGTATCCCCAGTGACAGGGAGAGAATGTAAGGTTTAAACCCCTGGAAGCTGCTCTGCGGAAATGCACGTGAGGTCGGGGGGCAGCTTTGTCCGCAGTAGCCAGAGCGGCTGCTCATCAGACTTGAGCTGCTCCAGCATCACCCGGTGGCCGGGAAGAAGCACAGATGACTGGGCTCAGCGGAAGGTCTGACGCAGCAGCTCTAGGGAAGGACCCCAGCCCCGCACCCATTAGACAGTGGTTCTGTCGGTGACCCACCGGCCAGAGGAATGCATGACTCCAGCACCCAAGCAACATCTCCTGACCCGCTCCAACGCGGCTACTTGGATGTGTTACATCAAAAGGTATAAACGCCATTTCTTTTAGTTCCAAATATTGTGTGTAGCAAGCATCCTTCATCCTTGCTTTTCCCCTGATATTTACAAAATTTTCAAAGAAATTTAGGTGAATATTTTGGGAAAAAGAAAAAAAAAATTGTGCATGGTATGCAAGCCAGAAACAATGAAGTAACAATTTAAGAATTCTGTATGGCAATAAACAAGCGAACAGCTAAGCAAGACAAAATGAAAAGGACCATGGCAAATTGGAAAAGATATTATAACGTATTATAGAGAAAGGATTATCATGTGATAACAGGAACTTTTAAATATTAAGAAAAACAAAGAGTCTTGGAAATAAAATGAAAAAGGATACAGAGAGGTTATTTTAAAAAGGAGAAAAGGAAATTTCAGTAATGAAATATCAAGATATTCAACTTCTATTATGAAATTAAATGCTCATTTTTGCCTACAAATGCAGAGCAGTTTAAGGACTGAACATGTCCAGTTTGGGAGGAGGTAGCGCACCGGCTCTCAAGTCCTGCGTGTGGTAATGCCAGTTGGTACAGCCTTTTGGGAAGCCGGTGTGGCCCCCTGTGACACGATTTGTTACCAGCACAGCTTGTGACCCTGCAATTCCATTCTTGTATTTTATCCTAAAAATTGATTTGATAAATGCACACAGTTTATGTGCAAAGGTGTCCCTAGCAACCCTTTAGGCACAACATAAATGTTCATGATTGTTTAAATAAGTAATCACATAGTCACAGAATGGAATATTATTTAGCCATTAGAACACTGAAATTTATATTTAAAGTCCCAGAAAGATACCTGTATTAGTTTGCTCAGGGTACCATAACAATATACCACAGACTAGGTGGCTTAAACCACAATTTATTTTTTCTCACAGTTCTGGAGGCTGGAATTTTGAGATCAAGGTGTCTGCAAGTTTGGGTCTCCCCTTGGCTTGCAAATGGCCATCTTTTCACCGTGTTCTTACATGGTCTTTTCTGTGTGCACATGTATTCCTGGTGTCTCTTACTCTTCTCATACGGAAGAGGGGCCTGGTGGATCAGGGCCCTACCCTTATGACCTCATTTGGCCTTAATTACATCATCTGAGGCCCTATCTCCACATACAGAAAGATGGGGGGTGGTTAGGACTTCAACACATGAATTTGGGGGGGACTCAATTCAGTCCATAATACTACCAATAATATATTATCAATCAAATAACAAGGCCTACAAGGCATAATCATTTTTTGTTCTTAAAAGTTGTATTTATGAAACTCTCTTTCTCTCTCCCCTCACCCCTCTCTCTCTCTCTGTTTGTATATAAACACATCTAAATATCTATATGTCAAAATACAGTAAATATGTTAACAGTGGTGAATATTCACTTTCTACTTTATTTCAGATTTGTCTGAATCTTTCATAATAAACACATTTACTTTTATAAACAAAAATTTTAAAGTTCTTTGTTGTTGACGTAATAAATAATATGAGCTTAGTGGCTTGTGTTTAATGCCCCGTTAAAATAGCCCAGACTCAAATATGAACAGCACGGCGACTCCCTGAAGAAAGGTGCATCAAAATGTCTCGAAACCCTGGCTGAAAACTCTCCCAGAGGCTGCATGGCTGGGCTACATCAGGCCACAGCTGCATCATCCGAGCAAATGGCAGCAAATCTCAAAGGTTTTTGGTTGGACACATAGTCTCTCCTGTTGAGCTAGTGCTTCACAGATAGTGCACATTTTTTTTCAGGGAGCTCAAATTGCTGCATACCTCATATTGCTGAATGGTCAGGGATCCTCAAACAGCTGGGAAAAGCTGGAGAAAGAAGCAACATTTTCTTTCCAGCTTGCACGTGAAGGGACATTCGATCATGATGAGACCACGCGGAAAGTTCTCCTGAGCAACTGCTCCCTGCAGGATGGTCCAATTTAGCACCCAACGAAATTCCCTTTGGGCACACAGCACACATATGGAGAGGAAGCTGCAGCCTCCTGCTTGGAAAATATCCCATCCAGCCCACTCCTCCCTTCTCTTCTCACCCTCTTATTAAAAACCAAACAGTGACATGAAACAGGCTTAGATCTCTATGGAGACCTAATAAATGTTTGCTGGTGATAGGACGCATCCCTCCACCTCCAACTAAGGAAAAAGCCCTCAAAACCAACAGCGCCAAAGATAAGGTCCGAGCTATTGTGATTTCTTTCTGGAAGCTCTAAGTACAAGGAAGCTGAGAGCTAAATGAGGCGGCACGATTTTGAGAACTTGCAATCAGGATTAATTGTAGAGATGAGGTCCTGTGGGCTTAGCGAGGCTGCCTGTAGCCACTTGGACGATGAATGATTTTCCCCTCATCTTCCTGCACCTGGGATGCTTGGAGCAGGTTGCTATGGCTGACGGTACACCTGCTTCTGCCTTGACAACAGCCCGTGGCAGGAGCTTGTTAAGGAACCAGTGGGGAAGGTGTGCAGCCAAGCCTGGACCTGTCGAGGATGATGTCAGGCTTTGAACAGAATGAGGAGAAGAAGGGCTAAGTGCAGAACTGCTTCTTACTTTCTAGACTTGTATCAGGAGTGTCTGCACAGGTAAGAGCTTCCACACTGCTCTTTTTCATTCTCCGCTCTCTTGTCTACCTTTCCCTTGGAGAACCTTGCCATCACCACAAAAGAAGTGCCTGTTGCTACCTATTTGTGTTTGCACCTGGCCCCGTACTGACCTCTCCCTGTCCCCTGGTAACCATTACGTTATTTCTTCATCTCTGCGGTTTTGTCATTTTGAGAATAAATGCAACCTTTTGAGATTAACTGTTTTCACTAAGCATAATCCCTTGCAGGTCCTTCCAGGTTGTTACGTGTATCAATAGTTCATCTCTTTTCATTGCTGAGTCATAGTATTCCATTGTATGGATGAACCAGACGTTTCAGCCATTCCCCTGTTGAAGGACATTTGGCTTTTCCACAGAATTTGCCTATGATAAGTGAAGCTGCTATGAACGTTCAAGCACAGGTCTTTTGGGGAACATAACTCTTCCTGTCTCTGGGATAAACTCACAACAGTGTGACTGCTGGGTCGTGTGGAAAGGGCATGCTTAGTTTTATAAGAAACTGCCAAACTATTGCCACAGCAGTTGCACCATTTTACGTCTCCTCCAGCAATGTATGAGAGACCAAGTTTCTCCACATTTTTGCCAGCATGTGGAATTATAACTGATTTAAATAAAATTTTTGCTGCTCTAGTAAGTGTGTAGCAAGACATTACATTTTAAAAAATATTTATTTATATTATCTATTTATTTTTTTGGCTGCATCAGGTCTTAGTTGTGGCATGCGGGCTTAGTTGCCCTGCAGCAGGTGGGATCTTAGTTCCCCAACTGGGGATTGAACCAGCATCCCCTGCATTGGAAGGCAGATTCTTTACCAATGGACCACCAGGGAAGTCCCAAGACATTACATTTTTAATGTGCACATCTATCTGCTCATAAATCTGTAGCTGGACTGCAGAGAAAATGTCAAGAAGGGTTAAGACTGAGGCCTGGGGCAGGCCACAAAGGACCTTCTGGGCCAGGTCAAGGTGTCTAGGTTTAACATGAAGGAAGTGACAATCTAAGAATTTTAAGCAGAAATCAAACGTCCAATTTTTTGTACATTGCAGTCAAAGAACATAGCCCATATAATGCATTTTATTTGATTATTTTTGTTTGAAGTGGAGTTTTTCCTTACTCTTTGATATTCTTCTATTAACTTTACTGATTACATTATTTAAGACCTCTGTGCCTTTCTCCTTTCCTCTCCTCCCTTCCTTCCTTCCTTCTTGACTTTATTTTTTAAGAGCAGTTTAAGGTTCATAGAAAAATTGAGGGGGAAGTACAGAAATTTACCATATACCGCCTGCCCCTTCCTTATTTTTCATTCCATTTGATCTGTCAAAGGTTGAGAAGCTTGTTTCCCTCAGCATTTTGTTTCTTTTGCTTTCTGTTGTATTCTAGCAAGTTTTCTTTTGTTTGGGTACAACGGTCAGTATAAAGGTTCCCTATCACACTCTGTGAATTATCATCTGTCCATTTGGTCAGTATAGGACCATCTTATTTGTCTGGATAAATGCTTTCTTCCTGGGACTCCGTTTCACTTGAAATAAAGATTGCATTGCCTATCTTTTTGTGTGTGCATTTCCCTGACTTGCCTTTGCCCGTTGTTTCTGAGAAGCACTGTTTTCTCCCCAAAGGCTTTTTGCTTCTGATGTCTCAGATTCTCTGAAGTACAAAGAAGAGACATTGTTCTTTGGAATCTTCCAGGCACTAAAGCTCTTCTGAGTTCTTTACCAGAAAGTGAAGACTGCTTCCTTCTCTCCAATAATAAAGTATCCACTCTACCTGACGGACCTGCTCTGTCAGACCTAAATGTATTTAAATGTCAGCAGTTGTTGTAGCAGGTCAAGCTGAGCTTCCTGCTACTCAGACAGTCAATGACATCAGCAGAGTGCTCAGGTATACCAGATGTCCATGGATGAGTCAACAGCTTTCCTACAGGACTGCTACGGCTCCCTGGACATTACTATAGTGGGAATATGGGAGATCACATTTCCCAGTAAAAACATGAATACGTACCAAATTTGTCCTATTTTTATATTGAATGCGGTTATGTGTACTTTTAGAATTTATTAGGAAATATTTCATTCCTATAAAAAGAAATAGAGAATAATAAATGAACATCCATATGCCCTAATGGGTAAACATTGCCATCATGTGACCTGAGGTGACTCCCTGTCTTTACTGACCTTCAGTTTTTATTGGAACATCAAGGCCATGTGGTCTGGGTGCTACACAGTGAGAAGCAACAAGGAAATTTATTTATTGATGCAATATTCTCATGTGACTTCTTTTTTTGAGATGTTTTTTAAGAGCAGATTTAGGTTTACAATATAATTGAGAGGAAGGTACAGAGATTTCCCATATACCTTCTTCTTCCACACTTCATAGCCTCCCTTTTATCAATATCACTCACCAGAATGGTACACTTTTTACCAAATGTACCTACATTGGTAGATGTAAGATGAACCGACATTGACACATCATTATTACCCAAAGTCCACAGCTCACCTAAGGGTTCACTCTTGGTGTTGTACATTCAATGAGTTTGGACAGAGGTATGATGACATGTGTCCACCACTATAGTGTCATACAGAGCGTTTTCACTGCCCTGAAAGTCCTGTGTTCTGCTTATTCATCTCTCCCCCCACCCACCCCTGGCAACCACCTATCTTTTTATTGTCTTCATAGTTGTGCCTTTTCCAGCATGTCATATAGTTGGAATCGTACAGTATTTAGCCTTCTCAGATTGGCTCCTTTCACTTAGAAATATGCATTTAAGTTTACTCCATGTCTCTCCACGGTTTGCTAGGTCAATTTCTTTTAATCCTGAATAATATTCTACTGTATGGGTGTACCATAGTTTATTTATCTATCTACTGAAGGGCATCTTGGTTGCTTCCAAGTTTTGGCAATTATGAATAAAACTGCTAAAAAACATCCATGTGCAGGTTTTTGTGCGGACATAGTTTTCAACTCCTTTGGATAAATACCAAGGAGTGCAAATGCCAGATAGTATGGTTAAGGGTAAGTTTCATTTTGTATAAACATCTCATATAATGTATGATAATTCCTGTTGCTCCACACCCTTGCCAGCATTTGGTGTTGTCAGCGTTTTCTAATATGTGTGTAGTTACATCTCAGTGTTGTTTTAATTTGCATTTCTCTGATGACATATGATGTGGAACACCTTTTCATAGGCTTTTTGCCATGTATATATATCTTTGGTGAGGTATCTGTTAAGATATTTGGGTTGTTTGTTTTCTTATTGTTGATTTTTAAAAATTCTTTATATATTTTGGATAATAGCTCTTTATCAGATGTGACTTTTGCAAATATTTTCTTCCACTCTGTGGCTTGTCTTCTAATTCTCTTGATATTGTCTATCACAGAGCAGGAGTTTTTAATTTTAATAAAGTACAACTTACCAATTAATTACTTTCATGGATCATGTCTTTGATGTTGTATCTAAGAAGGTATCACCATACCCAAGGTCATGTAGATTTCCTCTTACATTACCTTCTAGGAGTTTCATAGTTTTACAATTTACATTAAGGTCTATGGTTTATTTTGAGTTAATTTTTGTGAAGAGTGTAAAGTCTGTGTCTAGATTCTTTTTTTTTTTTTTTTTCTTTGCAGGTGAATGTCCAATTATTCCAGCACCATTTGTTGAGAAGACCATCTTTGTTCCATTGTATTATTGCCTTTGCTCCTTTGTCAAAGATCAGCTGACTATATTTATTTGTGTTTATTTCTGGGCTCTATTCTGTTCCATTGATCTATTTGTCTTTTCTTTCACCAATACCAGACTATCTTGATTACTCTAGCTTTGTAGTAAGTTTTGGAGTCAGGTAGCACCAGTCCTCCAACTTCATTCTTCTCCTTCAATATTGTGTTGGCTATTCTGTGTCTTTTACCTCTTCATATAAACTTTAGAATCAGTTTGTCAATGTTCACAAAACAACTTGCTGGAATTTTTATTTGAATTACATTGAATCTACAGATCAATTTGGGAAGAACTTACATCTTGACAAAATTGGGTCTTCCTATCCATAAACATGGAATATATCTCCATTTATTTAATTATTTGATTTTGTTCATCATAGTTTTGTGGTTTTCCTCAATTAGATCTGTATTGATTTTGTGAGATTTACCTAAGTATTTCATTTTTTTGATACTAATGTAAATGGTATTGTGTTTTTAATTTCAAATCCTAATTTTTAATTGTATGTATATAGGAAAGCAAATGACTTTCATATATTAACCTTGTGTCCTGAAACCCTGTTCTAATCACTTACTAGTTCCAGGAGTCTTTTTGTCCATTCTTTCAGATTTTCTACAGAGACAAACATGTCATCTGCAAACAAAGGCAATTTTATGTCTTTTTTCCCCAATCTATATACCTTTTCTTTCCTTTTCTTGTCTTATTGCATGATCTAGAACATCTAGTGCAGGAGTGACTAGAGGGGACACCGTTACCTTGTACCTGTTCTTAATAGGAAAGCTTTGAGTTTCTTACCAATAACTATGATGTTAGCCAAAATTTTGTTTTATAGATAGTATTTATCAAGTTGAAAAACTTCCCCTCTATTGCTAGTTGACTGATTTACTGAGAGTTTTGTCATGACTGGGTGTTGGGTTTTTGTCAAATGTTTTTTCTGTATCTATTGATATGATGTGATTTTTTCCTTTTTTAGCCTATTAATGTGATAGATCACATTAATTGATTTTCAAATGTTGAATCAGGAATAAATATCATTTGGTCATGTTGAATAATTCTTTTATAGTTTTTTTGGATTCAATTTGCTAACATTTTGTTGGTGATTTTTGCATCTATATTCATGAGAGATATTGGTGACCAGTTTTATTTTCTTGTAATGTCTTTTCCTGGTTTTGGTATTAAGGACAATGCTGGTCTCACAGAATGATTTAGGAAGTATTCCTTCTGTTTCTATTATCTGAAAGACATTACAGAGAATTGGTATAATTTCTTCCTTAAATGTTTGATAGAATTCACTGGTGAACCACTGTGGGACTGGTGCTTTCTGTTTTGGAAGGTTATTAATTGCCAGATTGTGTCTTTCAAGGAATTGGTCCATTTCATCTGGCTTTCCCAGGCAGACATAAATTAGGGTGATTAGGAACAGAGAGAACTGTTTTTTTTTTTTTTTTTTAGATTCCATATATATGTGTTAGCATATGGTATTTGTTTTTCTCTTTCTGACTTACTTCACTTAAAAGAGGACATCTCTTATCCCTTTCTTGAAAGTGTAATGAAGATTTTCATCATTTCGAGATTACTCCATATTCAACAACTCAGAAGGGAACATATACCTCATAATAGTTTATTATATTTCTTGATTAATTTTTCCTGATGCCAAACGCATAGAAACTTGAGGTAGAAAATCTGGAAAATGCAGAAAAATGTAAAGATGTCTTAATCAGCTTGGGCTGCCGTTACAAAATACCATAGACTGAGTGACTTAAACAACAGAAAATAATTTCTTGCACTTCTGGATGCTGGAAGTCCAAGATCAGGACACCAGCATGGTCGGGTTCTGTGAGGTCTCTCTTTTTGATATGCAGACAGCATCCTTCTTGCTGTGTCCTCACAAGGCAGAGAAAGGATGAGCTCTGGTCTCTTCCTCTTCTTACAAGGACACTGACCCAATCATGGGGGCTTCACTCTCATGACCTCATCTAAACCTAATTCCCTCCTAAAGACCCCATCCCCAAATACCATCATAGTGGGTGTTAGGGCTTCGACATATGAATTCTGGAGGGACACAAACATTCAGTCCACAGCAAAGCACAAAAATGTATAACCCATAATTGTAATCTAGAGAGAACTGACCATTTTTAACACTGGCATTTCCTCCTCATCTTTTTGTATGCTTTTCTGCACATTGGCAAGATCATACCATATGCACATTTCAAATCCTGCTTTTTAAAAAATTTAACTATAACATATGACTTCCCTCTACATTAAGAAAACTTATTTAAACACATTAAATTATTAAATAATAATGAATTAGATGGGTATGCCATAATTCATAAAAGCATCCACTTAATTTGGTTATTTAGAGAGAAATTTTTATTATTATAAATAGCTATGTTTACTTTTTTTACATAAATCTTTTTCTACACTTTTTATTTCTTTGATATGGATGACTAAGGGTGAAAATAGTGGATCAAAAGAGATGAAAATTTTTTGGCTTTTGTTATATGAGGTCAAATTGCCTAATAGATATTTTCCTGCCAAACAGTATACTAGAATGCATATTTCTGTGCATCTCTGCTAGCATCCCATATTATCAATTTTTTGTTTCCCTACATGTTTACTAATAAAGCCAATGCTCAGGAGAGGGGAGGGTTAATTAGGTGTTTGGGATTAGAATATACACACTACTATATATAAAACAGATAACCAACAAGGACCTACTGTATAGCACAGGGAACTATACTCAGTATCTTTTAATAACCGAGAAAAGAATCTAAAACAGAATATATATGTATATATATGTATAACTGAATCACTTTGCTGTACACTTGAAACAAACACAACATTGTAAATCAACTATATTTTCATAAAAATTTTAAAAAAAGAAAAGCAAAAAAAATTAATGCTCAAAAAGTTGTGAAGTTAAGTGAAATTCTTTTAAGATAGTATTCAACTTCATATACAATATACCTTTTATGAATGAATACTAATGTCAATATGTTGAAATCTGCCATATGTTTTATTGGTATTTTTTTATATATACCAAATCATATTTTTTGGATGTGCTTGGTGCAGATCAGACATACATTTTCTTTCTCTCCATAAAAGATACTGAATAGTTCTGGGGAAATTAGCTTTAAGCATCTATGGAACAAAATCTCCTGGAAAATCATCATCGTGTTACTGCACCCTGATCTCCCAGTCACATTTAATAATGAGACACAGGAAACTGAAATCACTTGAATCCAAAAAGTTAATGCCTAAAATTTCTTCTAACAAAGAGCTATGAGCTCTTTACAAAGTTTGGCTGGTTTAGAATTTATCTTTTTTTAACTACGACATGGGAGACTGAGCAACATCTATTTGCTTTTCAGCGTTCCTTTGTCTTTTCACCCTGGTCCCCTGGAATTCTGGAGGCAGGTGTTGGCAGACGTGAGTACCATGTACTCAGGAAAGAAGGAGCGGGCATTTGTGTGCAGCCAGCTACTTTCTTCCTCCATAAGCTGCCCTCAGGGGCTATTTTCTAAACATAGCAAAGTCAAGAATCAGAGAAGTTTCATGTAATGTAAATATACACATTGGATTTAATAAGCAAAATGTAAAAGAAAAATGCTAGATTAAATGCACAATAAAATATCAACTGAATTCACTACTTTCTCTCCTCCAAAAATATTGTAGATTAGTAAGCGCAGTCTTAGCCTGAGTTTGAGGTGAAGGCATTTGGTATTCTACAGGGAAATTAGATAATTCTGCCTTTTAATTAAAATTATTTTTCTCCATGATACATAGTTTATTAGAAAGGAATTGGATGCTTTGCCGATTCTGCTATGGTAAACTCTAATGCTTTGTACCTTGATTAAAAATCTCTGTAATTTTGGTGACACACAGTGATGAGAAAGTATTGGAATAGCTATACGAGTTATATGGAAATCTCCCCAAGAGAGTTCAACGGCTCTGTGACTGAGGAAACAGATGAGGGACCCAATTTTTCCCTGACACCCCAATGTGGATAGGGGTGTTTGTAAACAGAGTGAAAGCTGGAGGAAAAGGAGCAGCCTTCACCCACAGGCCTGCCCACCACCCAACCGGAAGATGGCCTTTATCCTGTCCATGCTCGTCTCTGCATCTTTGGACCCTGAGGCTGGACCAGCCCACTTTTACAACCCATCCTCTGAGGTCCCTCCATCATGAATTTTAAAAATCTCATTAATCTTCAAACAATCCTAAAGTTACCTTTATACTACCCCCATTTCACAGATGCAGAAACTGATGCTCAGAGATGTTCAGACACACACTACCTACAACTCACACAGCTGGTGAGAAGCAATGTCAGGATTTCAATGCACTTTCGTCTGACTCGAATATCTCCGTTACTTATTATACAAAAGGTAGGCAGTCTCATTAATATCACAAGAATAATAAATAGGTCCCTCCCGCGCTACAGCCTGCAGAGAAGACTGAAATCCAGCCTGGATTTCAGATTTGAGATTTGTATAACCTGAAAAAAATATGTATACATTTGTATTTATATGTACTGTATCTATACATATTTATGTATATATACATAAATTTATATATATAAATGTATAAGTATATAAATTATGAATATATTTACATACACATACATATATATTTACATATACATATATATATAAATTCGTGCACATATAAAATAATCACAGAGTTATTCTATATCCACTGTTCTCAGATGATCTCAGGTATGGTTGGCAGGTACCTGAGGTCCCTGAGAACTTCTCAGGGGATCTGTAAGATTAGACGCTATTTTCAGAATACTACTAAGATACTATTTGCCTTTTAGAACTGACAGATCAAAGCAATAGTGGGACAAACTGCTGGGGCGTTAGTAGGACTCGAGGCAGCGGGAGCCGACGGCACACTGCCCCGGTTGTTCACCTTCACACGCTCGCCGCAAAAACAAATGCATCAATTGCCACCTTCCCCTGAGCATGTCCTTGACAAAGCAGTAAAACACATTTCATTTCTGTTCATCTCATGCCTTGAGGATGTGTCTTTTTAATAGTCTGTGAGACAGAACAGCGAGAACTTACAGAGCACGTGTGTGCCGGGGCTCGAGAGGAAGCACGGGTATGAGGTTGGGTGCGAGCTCGTCTGTCAGCTGCTTTTGTCATAGGAAACCATGCTCACTTGAAAGAAAAACTGACACACACTTTTTGTTTGGGTATTTGACAAACACTTTCTCGAAATGAATGAAGTGGGCGTTATCACTTCAAGGAAAACAACTGAGAGTGTTTGTTGCCAATGATAAAATCTGAGCTTTCAAATCAAAATCAGATTTTGGAAAATGTGTATATTCCATCACCTAATTAATATATCTTCCCAATATTTAAAGACTTTTAGGATGACATCAGTGGTGATATTAAAAACTATGCTTTTAAAAAATATTGTATAATGAAAACAGCTCATACAACTCAATAACAAAAACAAACAAACAACCCAATCAAAAAATGGGCCGAAGAGCTAGATAGACAAGTCTCCAAAGAAGACTTACAGATGGTCAATAGGCACATGAAAAGATGCTCAACATTGCTAATTATTAGAGAAATGTACATCAAAACTACAGTGAGGTACGACATCACACCAGTCAGAATGGCCATCATCAGAAAATCTACAAATAACAAATGCTGGAGGAGGGTGTAGATAAAAGGGAACCCTCCTACACTGTTGGTGGAAATGTAAGTTGGTACAGCCACTATGGAAAAGAGTGTGTGAAGTTCCTCAAAAAAATAAAAATAGAGTAACCGTATGATCCAGCAATCCCACTACTGGGCATGTATCTGGACAAAACTCTAATTTGAAAAGATACATGCACCCCAATGTTCATAGCAACAATATTTACAGTAGCCAAGACATGGAAGCACCCAAAATGTCCATTGACAGATGAATGGATAAAGAAGATGTAGTATGTACACAAACACACACACACACACACACAATGGAACATTACTCAGCCATAAAAAAGAATGAAATAATGCCATTTGCAGCATCATGAATGCAACTAGAGATTGCCATACTAAGTGAAGTAAGTCAGAAAGAGAAAGACAAATACCATACGATGTTGCTTATATGTGGAATCTAAAATATGACACAAATGAACTTATTTATGAAACAGAAACAGGTTGACACATATAGAAAACAAACCATAGTTACCAAAGGGGAAAGGGGTGGAGGAGGGATAAATTAGGAGTTTGGGATTAGCAGAGACAAACTACTATGTATAAAGCAGATAAACAACAAGGTCCTACTGTATAGCACAGGGAACTATATTCAATATCCTGTAGTAAACCATAACCGAAAAGAATATGAAAAGGAATATGTATATGTAACTGAATCTCTTTGCTGTATGCCAAAACCTAACACAACATTGTGAATCAACTACACTTCAATTAAAAAAACACTGTATAATGAAATGTCTCCACATTTGGCATATTCATATAGCTAAGTAAATCAATATTTTCCAATAAACCAATGCTGGGTGTTAAAAACCCATACATGTGCAAAAGATCCATTCAAAGTGCAAAATAAGATGATAGATTTTAATGTAACAAGGTATGAAAAGGCTGTCGATAAGGTTTCTGATTCTGTGTGGCAACTAACCTTTAAAAGCTACCACTTGGGTTGCTCACTCTCACCACTATTATTCAACATAGTTTTGGAAGTTTTAGCCACAGCAATCAAGAGACGAAAAAGAAATAAAAGGAATTCAAATCGGAAAAGAAGAAGTAAAACTGTCACTGCTTGCAGATGACATGATACTATACATAGAGAATCCTAAAGATGCTACCAGAAAACTACTAGAGCTAATCAATGAATTTGGTAGAGTAGCAGGACACAAAATTAAGGCACAGAAATCTCTAGCATACCTATACACTAATGATGAAAAATCTGAAAGAGAAATTAAGGAAACACTCCCATTTACCACTGCAATAAAAAGAATAAAATACCTAGGAATAAACCTACCTAGGGAGACAAAAGACCTGTATGCAGAAAACTATAAGACACTGATGAAAGAAATTAAAGATGATACAAACAGATGGCGAGATCTACCATGTTCTTGGATTGGAAGAATCAACATTGTGAAAATGACTATACTACCCAAAGCAACCTACAGATTCAATGCAATCCCTATCAAACTACCAATGGCGTATTTCACAGAACTAGAACAAAAAATTGCACAATTTGTATGGAAGCACAAAAGACCCCAAATACCCAAAGCAATCTTGAGAAAGAAAAACAGAGCTGGAGGAATCAGGCTCCCTGACTTCAGACTATACTACAAAGCTACAGTAATCAAGAGAGTATGGTACTGGCACAAAAACAGAAATATAGATCAATGGAACAGGATAGAAAGCCCAGAGATAAACCCACGCATATATGGTCACCTTATCTTTGATAAAGGAGGCAAGAGTATACAAAGGAGAAAAGGCGGCCTCTTCAGTAAGTGGTGCTGGGAAAACATTTAACTAAAAGAATGAAATTAGAACACTCCCTAACACCATACACAAAAATAAACTCAAAATGGATCAAAGACCTAAATGTAAGGCCAGACACTATCAAACTCTCAGAGGAAAACATAGGCAGAACACTCTATGACATAAATCACAGCAAGATCCTTTTTGACCCACCTCCTAGAGAAATGGAAATAAAAACAAAAATAAACAAATGGGACCTAATGAAACTTAAAAGCTTTTGCACAGCAAAGGAAACCATAAACAAGACGAAAAGACAACCCTCAGAATGGGAGAAAATATTTTCAAATGAGGCAACTGACAAAGGATTAATCTCCAAAATATACAAGCAGCTCATGCAGCTCAATATCAAAAAAACAAACAACCCAACCCAAAAATGGGCAGAAGACCTACATAGACCTTTCTCCAAAGAAGATATACAGATTGCCAACAAACACATGAAAGGATGTTCAACACCACTAATCATTAGAGAAATGCAAATCAAAACTACAGTGAGGTATCCGCTCACACAGGTCAGAATGGCCATCATCAAAAAAATCTACAAACAATAAATGCTGGAGAGAGTGTGGAGAAAAGGGAACCCTCTTGCACTGTTGGTGGGTATGTAAATTGATACAGCCACTATGGAGAACAGTATGGAGGTTCCTTAAAAAACTAAAAATAGAACTACCATATGACCCAGCAATCCCACTGCTGGCCATATACCCTGAGAAAACCATAATTCAAAAAGAGTCATGTACCACAGTGCTCACTGCAGCTCTATTTACAATAGCCAGGACATGGAAGCAACCTAAGTGTCCATTGACAGATGAATGGACAAAGAAGATGTGGCACATATGTACAACAGAATATTACTCAGCCATAAAAAGAAACGAAATTGAATTATTTGTAGTGAGGTGGATGGACCTAGAGTCTGTCATACAGAGTGAAGTAAGTCAGAAAGAGAAAAACAAATACCGTATGCTAACACATATATATGGAATCTAAAAAAAAATGGTTCTGATGAATCTAGGCGCAGGACAAGAACAAAGACACAGATGTAGAGAATGGACTTGAGGCCACGGGGCGGGGGAAGGGTAAGCTGGGACGAAGTGAGAGAGTGGCATTGACATATATACACTACCAAATGTAAAATAGATAGCTAGTGGGATGCAGCCACATAGCACAGGGAGATCAGCTCGGTGCTTTGTGACAGCCTAGAGGGTTGGGATAGGGAGGGTGGGAGGGAGGGAGACGCAAGAGGGAGGAGATATGGGGATATATGTATATGTATAGCTGATCCACTTTGTTATACAGCAGAAAGTAACACACCATTGTAAAGCAATTACATTCCAATAAAGATGTTTAAAAAAAATACATTTCAAGACAAAACAAAAAAAGCTACCACTTGTCAACTTTTTGTATCAAAGAGGAACAGGCACGTTTATCTCAAAAGCCTTTAGGCCTCCCTTTTCCAACTACTTCTCAGTGTATGGCTGTATTTTCTTCACATCCTCCAACCAAAACAATATGTCACAACAGATTGAAGGCAGAAGCAGCTACTCTGTCCCGCTGTAAGCCAGACATTTAAAGAGACTTTCCAAAATGTAAAACAATGCCTCCCTTCTCACTAAATTTTTTTGCTTGTTTTTTTTGTTTGTTTTGGAAAATATAGTCAGTTTTCATTTAAAAGCGCTATTTATGATAACATTGTGGGTTCATTATTGTCACTTATTTTTTTAAAAATTTCTCAGTTGATTTTCTAACACAATAAATACTGACAAGTCTAGGCCACATGAACAAAAGCTCTTCAGAGTTCTCAATATTTTTTTTTAATTTAATTTAATTTTTCAGATTCTTTTCTATTATAGGTTTTACAAGGTATTGAATATAGTTCCCTGGGCTATACAGTAAATCCTTGTTGTTTATCTATTTTATATCTAGTAGTGTGTATCTGTTAATCCCAAATTCCACATTTATCCTTCCCCTCTCTTTCCCCTTTGGTAACCATAATTTTGTTTTCTATATCTGTGAGTCTATTTCTGTTTTGTAAATAAGTTCATTTGTATCATTTTTTAAGATTCCACATATAAAGTGATATCATATGATATTCGTCTTTCTCTTTCTGACTTTCTTCACTTAGTATGATAATCTCTAGGTCCACCCATGTTGCTGCAAAACCTGGATGGACAACTTTTTAAAAGCCATACCAAGACCCAAAGTTTGAGACATGCCCTTCTGTATAAATTGAGAAGAAAAGTTCGAAATCCGTTTTGATGTGCTTTCAAGGCTTAAAGTCAGATGGAAGTTTCTCAGAACGAGGGCCAAACCGCCAACGAAACTTTAACCCCTGGGACTGTTCTTTGATATCCTTTTGCCCCCCAGCACTCAGTCCCCCAGCACGCACCTTAGTCACCATCATGTCCCAACCTTGCCTAGTCATCGTGTTCTCCTTCTTATGTATGTCAGCTGTGGCCTCTCTAGGAGGGTCTCCACGTCTCCTCCTCCCGTCCCCACAGTGGGAACCCTGCTGGGCAGCCTTGCTGAGAGCCCTGGGCTGCACTTCCCCGGATGCCAGGTAACACCTGGGTATTGTCTTCATCCTGGCACCACCCAGAGCCCAGCCCATGCTCAGCCTCGCCTCACACGTCACCATCACCACTTTCATGCCAGCTGCTCCATCCTAACAGAAATGCCATTTTCAGCTCTTAGAAACTTCAACTTTCTTGCCTCATGACATGTGCGTTTCATAAAAACAGGTGAAGTAACTAAAATAGGTAAGGACAGCTATCTCAGAATCAGAAAGGTATTTTCAAACATCCTCAACCAGAAACCAAATTACCTTTATAGCAGTTATATCACATTTAACCTGTTGTACAGTTGACCCCTGAACTATGTGGGTTTGGGGTGCCCATCCCCTACACAGTCAAAAATCTGTGTATAACTTTACAGCCTGCTCTCCATATCAGAGGTTCCAAAACCTGGGACTCAACCAACTTTGGATTGTGTAATACTGTAGTATTTACTATTGAAAAATATCTGCAGCTCAGTGGACCTGTGCAGTTCAAACCTGTATTGCTCAAGGGTCAACTGTAATTAGAAACACACATGCACGGACACATCCGTATAGCTATCAAAATGGATTTTTTCCTATTTTCTAAGCCATCAAGAATGATTATCAGCGTGACCTAACAAAATGCCTAAGCAACATTTCAATGTCAAATTTTTCAAAGTCACAACATTAGGAAAAGTTTACTCTCACATATGATTAGGAGGGTTTTGGATGTGAAGATGACATTAACTATAGGAACACACTTAAAGGTCTCCCTAAGACAGATGATTCTCAGAAAAGTCTTATCCACACTTCCCATCTTCTCAGCCAGACCGGGCACGAAGGATGGAGAGTTTCCAGACACCCCCAACCTGCACGCTGGGGGTTCCTGGGACCTGCACTGGCATTTCCTAGATTTCAGATAAATGAAGAGTGAAGGCATCGGGAGGAAGCAAAGTGAAGTTCTCAAAATAACCCACAGTGTCATAACAACATCCGTCCTAGGTAATGAGAAAACATGTGGCTAAATACAAATACGATGTGGATATTTTTTAATTGAAAAAGAAAATCTCTTTCAATATCCTATAATCCAGTCTATTTTCCTCTCCACTAAATTGAGGCATATAATCTTTCATTAACTAATCGCTGATGCACTATTTAACACCTACACTGTTTCAAACAAGATTTGGTTAAATTACGTATAAGAGTACATCTAGTGACACATAGATATATATTTAAATATTTCCCACAGTTTCGGACTTAGTCAACAGTTTAAGTGAATGTTAATAAGATAGGAAACAAATAGATTTGATCCTCTATGGAAACAATTACAGTTATTTTGCAATGTGTTCAACTTTTATGTCCACATTAAATCAGAAATGTAAGGTGTCAAGACGGAGGCTGTGACATCTGATGGGGAAAGATGACTTAAGGTACCCAGCTTTCCACTATATACACCAAGATTATCTACAACATCAATAAATATGAGCTTAATTCCATAAATAAATATTGACGCTTAAATAGGCAGAGTGCAATAATTGGCAGTAAAAAAATCTCAGATCCTTATTGCAAATTAAAAAGTTAAAAACTGACTTTCATAGTTTCTAAAATGAGTATCTGAGATTTTATATCACTTCAAATGACACTAATTGGGACAATTATCTCAAAGGCTAGACACACACTCACACACACACACACCCCCCCCCCAAAGAACTTCCAAACTAATGATGCCACTCACTTCCAAAAGAGAATAAGTCAATGTTTCTTCTCTTAAACTGAATTATCAGTCACTTAAATATTCAATCCCAAGTATAGGTGCCCATGGGTTCTTGATAAATATAAATTGGATTGAGTTAAAGACTATCTTTTTAAAGCAGGTACGGTGTGCGCGTGACATACACGTATCATACACACCTACACACTCAGGTTGTTGATTGGTAAATGATGAAAAAATCCCAGTCCAAGGGGGTCTGAACAGACCAAATGAAGGAAAGACATTGCTCAGACACAGACCTTCCTTCCAACCATGCCCATACGTAAATAACTAAGTGCATATACAGACATATATTTTTATCTCCTATTTACTGCCTTTGTTCCTGTTTTCAAAACCTGCCCTGACCATTTGACCTTTTGGATCAAGCCCAAGAAGTCTGCCTTGTGTTTGGAAGCTCATCCCCATCCCAATCTCTTCCCTCCAGTTCCCTCAGGTGCAGCCTCTCAGAATCTCCCAGCCACTCTTTCTCCCACTCACAGATATTCTACAAATTGTCACTTTCCCACCCTCCACCCCTAAGCATGTCTTCAAAATGCCTAAAATCAACCAAATGTGAGAGAAGTTGTGATGCCTTCTTCCCTTCCACTTCCTGTCTGAGTGTGGGCTTGACAGCTGCCCTCCTGGACCCCTCAGTTAAGTGGCTACCCCATCAACCTAGAGATAAAGATCTGCACATCCCATGAGGTAAGCTGCTTCTTCCTCCCTCATCCCTACTCCTGTCAGTCCCAAGGTCCACCTCATCTTCACTGGGACAATGGAGAGAAGACAAAGATGGCGGCCCCTTCCTCAACCTCCTTAGGCTCTGCTGTGCCAACGTGAGGGGAGAAGGGGATAGAGGACAGGGACTTGCCTCTTCTCCCTCAGAACCTTCTTGGAATCAGCTACAAGTCTACTGGTGCTTCTCTACCAGCCACAAAATCCTCAGCGCCATCACTGGCTTTGGACAGATGATGATTCCAACATGGAGACACATCTATTCTCATATGGGCTTGATAATAACCTCTTACATGTAAACAGAACTTATTTTATGTGTAAATAGAAGTGCTTCACATAGATCATCTCTTGTATATCCACATATTAATCTAATGAGATGGGCTTTTCAATTATCTCTGTTGTATAGTTGAGGAAACAGGCAGAGACCTGGGGTATAAACCCAGGTAGTCTGGCTCCTAGAACCTGTGCTCTTGACCTTATCTCCAAATGGTGGCTACCTCAGAAATAAAGAAGGCAGGTGAGGTGCACGGGAAATCTGCAGACAAAGTATCTGCCTTTGTATGAAATCTGCAGATATCAATGTGGAATACATCTTTTCACTTATTACGTGGTAGCTAATTCTTTATAATTCAGTGGGTTGTCAATACTTTCTTGGGTAGAAACAGAAATTTCTCCCTTGAACCCTGACTTTCTAACAACTTGGTTCACTGTCTTGCATTTCTTTAGAGCTCTATTTCACTTCTGAGAGACCTATCAAGCAGCAGAAAAGATCTTACATTAAAAGAATACAGATTCATTTGGTAACAATATGAAAGAAAGACAGACACATGTAAGAGCTGGATGAGGAGACCTGGAGGCAACAAAATGTCCCAGACCCATGCAGTCATCCACAAAGCCCTGACTGTGTCAGGTTGTAACACATGAACCCCAATCATACTCAAATGTCTAGATGCCTCTTTGAAGTGCAGCAGTATATACATACAGAAGTTAATTAGCCATTTTTGTTTTTCATATTTAAGCAGTCTCTAGGCTTTTTGGAGGGAAGCAATCACTTAAGGATCAAGCACCGATGCTTGGATGAAGCGTGTTGTGATGAACCGTGGCCCAGGCTGAGGCTCCATTCTTGAAGATGCAGCACTTAAGTGTTTGGAGGGCTCCCAAGTCTCACCACTCGAGGACCACAGCGTAATCACACAGCCCCCCAGCTCGTGCTTACTTGAAGATAGAGAAAGGTAGCTCATAAAATTTTAACCAAGCCTTTGGAAAAGGGCCACTTTTGTGGCCTATCACAAAACTGAAGTTTATGGGAAATGCTACTTGGCTAATACCAAACCACATTTAGGGTAAATTGTTTTCTAAATGCCCAGTGGTTGTCTCGAGTTCAGCCCATATTTCCCAGAATTGGAAATGCTTCCATTCTACCTTGAGATCATATACGTATTCTGAAGTCTGTAGTTATAAGGCATCACCTCTTGCCCCCAGGGCCACCCTAACTCATCCACTGGGGAAGGATCCCTCCCCCACTTTTCTGTTTTTGAAAAAAATAAACTCTACATTTTAGAATGTACTTAGATTTACAGACAGGTTGTGAAGACAACACAGAGGATTTCTCACATTCTGCACACCCAGTATCCTCTATTAGATACATCTTACATTACATTACACAGAGACACTTTAAAGTATTGACTGAAGTCCATACTTTATATAGATTTCCTCGGTTTTTACCGAATGCACCGTTTCTGTTCTAAGACCTCATCTAGGACACCACACGGCATCAGGGCATTCAGTCAGCATGTCTCCTGGGCTCCTCTTGGCTGTGACGGTTTCTCAGATTTCCCTTGGTTTTGATGATTGACCATTTTAAAGACTACTGGTCAGGTATTTTGCAGAATGCCCTCATTCCACAAATTGGGATTTGTCTGGTGTTGATATTTTCCTCACTGTTAGACTGAGATCATGCGCTTTTCTGAGGAGAGGACCCCAGAGGTGAGGTGCCGTGCACACCGCATCGCACCAAGGGTCCACGCGATCACTATGCCTGATCACTGTGGGGGCTGACCTTGATCACCCGGCTGAGGTCATGTGTCAGGCTTCCCTGCTGTCAGTTACTCTCCCTGCTTTCTCTGTATTCCCGTCCACTTTGGAGGCAGCACCACGCACAGCCCGCGCCTGCGGAGCAGAGCTGTCTTACACCACTCCGCGGGGGTGTGTCTACTTACACCGCTCCGCGGGGGTGTGTCTACTTACACCGCTCCGAGGGGGTGTGTCTACTTACACCGCTCCGCGGGGGTGTGTCTACTTACACCGCTCCGAGGGGGTGTGTCTACTTAAACTAGGTGGAATTCTGTCGCCAGGGAAATTTGTGTCCCTTATTTATATATGTATTTATTTATTCAATTGTCTGCTTATATTCATATGAACTCACAAATATTCATCTTACACTTTGAATTATAATAAAATACTACTTCATTTTATTGTTTAAATTTGCTTCAGATTTAGCCATTGAAAGCTCTTTCAGTTGGCTCCTGTGTCCTTCTGAAATGCCACCATCACTGTGTTCTTCCTTTGTTTCTTTTCCTTTTTATTCCCTTTCCTCCTTTCCTCCCTCCCTCCCTCCCTTCCTTCCTTCCCTCCATCCTTCCTTCCACGGTTTATAATAGTACCTGTTTACAGAATGGAATTGTACTGGCATTGTATGGCACATTGTATTGGCAGCCCTAAACACTGACCATGAGTCCAATAAAGTCATGAATTATGTATAGAGATACTGAATTATATTTGTTGTTATAACCCTAAAGACAAGAGGAATATGGAAAAAATTCAAGTATAATGGAGCCAAAAATGGATTTGTTGCATCAAATCGAGTGGCTTAACGCCCTGAGAAGGAGTGACTGACGTCTGGTACAGCTACGAAGTCAGACAATCAGTAACGTGGACTTAGGGAGCGTGGAGCGTGACATACCCCATTTGAAGAGTTTCGATGGAGCAACCACAGAACAGGCTGGGACTGAGTTCCAAGAACAAGAAACCAGTGGCGGTCCCTACACGGGGCTGCCCTGCTTGTTAAGAAATCTCAGTCCACTAAGAAAATATCCCTGGGGAACGTCCCTGGAGGGCCAGTGGTTAAGACTCCGCGCTTCTACTGCAGGGGGCGTGGGTTCAGTCCCTGGTGGGGGAACTAAGATCCCGCATGCCACGCAGTGAGGCCAGAAAAAATTAAATAAAAATATAAATAAATAAATAAATAAATCTAGGGGGGGAAAATGTGAGGACTCCATATTTACTAAAAAGAAAAAGAAAACATCCCTGAAGATGCTGAAGAAGCTGGCCTCACACTGTTTACATGTCATGTTTCCTCAGCAGATAATCACTTTCTAGCTCCAGAAAGAGTTAGAATTCAGTACAGAAATGTTTTAGAGAAGAAAACCCCAATATTACTATATTTATGATAAGAAGTTCATGCAGTTTAAATGTTTATGAGTATATTAGTGTTTCACATCAGATTTGTAATACAAATTTTAATGTATAACTGAGTAACTGATTTGGATAAGTGATATTAGCTGAACCACTTACTGGGCTAGACACAACAGTGTAACATTTAAGAAATTATAAGAGTAACTCAATTTACCTGTAAGTTTAACTTACTTGATTTATAAAAATTATTTGGACTCCAGGAAGCTACTGTCAGTCTGATAATTAGAGTACTTAAAAAGGAAATCAAATATATTTAATTTATAAATATAGTTTAATCTGCAAAAATGAATAAAAAACCAAAGTTTATAAATGGGAATAAACATTAATCAAAAATCCCTTAAAAGCACTTGTTCAGATTTGCTAGATATATCTATAGGATAATAAGATTTGTGAGTTGAACTAAAAGTTAAAGGAAGATACAGGCTTTTTGCATTTATAACTTTAATAAATGGCTATATTAATTTCTAAAACCAAAGTAATATTTTAAAGTTTTTTCTTCACTCAAAAAACTTCCCAGAAACTTAGAGAAATAGACTTAAGTTTGAAAAAGAAAATAAAAGTCCATCTAAAACTCAACCACTTGAAGCAATTATGGTCACATTTTTGCCGACCCTGTTTTTCACGGCACTCTTTACACACACAAGAACACGCACATAGGCACGCAGAGGCACGAGCACACACACACACACACTTAGGTAATTTTGCATAAAGAGAAACACATCACACACTGTGTACTTAATTACAGATATTTCTGCCCGATCCTTATTTTCTCTCCCTCCCCTCCACATAAACACACTCAGGCCGACTCTGTCATAACTCTGTGTACGTCCTTTCATAGTTTTCTCTGTAATCGTGCAATCCTCCACACAGATGCACGCACAGCACACACACGTGCACAGTGCATGGTCTGGGGTCATAGTTTGTTTGGTTACAACCCATCTTTCTCTGCGTTACTTTTCTCATGCAGCACTAGCTCACGGCATCCCCAGGTGACCTGGCACAGCTCCCGAACCCTCTCTTTCACGGCTAGGTGATAGTCCTGGAATGTTAAGACGCCCTCATGCTTTTGCCAACACCTGACAGCCTCAGGTGAGGGCCGCACACCCCTCTCGGCCCACCTGCCCCGGCCTAGTCCGTCTTGCCCTTCGCACCTCAAATCTCAGTTCCCAGCTAGAGACCCCTGCAGTCCCTAACCAGAAAGTGCAGTGGGGAACAGCCTTTGCACAAAATCCTCACGCAGAGTGCGGGGACGTAATGTGTCTGTGTTCTCAGAATGTCATGTTTGTCTTATTTTTGTTTGATTTATTTCTCCCTTTTAGACGTGGAGTCATTTGGGGGATGACATCGTTATGAGTCAAAGCAAACTCAGCTATCCAGCTAAGGCCAGGTGAGTTGTAAAGAGGGCCGGCTTTGAACCTGTGCAGCCCTGATGGCATATCTAGTCCATGGCACAGGACGGCTCTGTGGCTTTGGACAAGTTGCTCAACATCTCTGAGCCACAGTTTCATCATCTGTACAATGGAGATCAAGGTCCTGTCTACCTCTGAGGCTGATGGAAGGATAAGTGGGGATTCTATAAGCAAAGCAGTTCCCACTGGGACTGGCTCTTAGTAGACAATTAGTAAATGAAGCTATTATGTTTTTCCACATTTGGTAATATTGATACAAGATGTGGCTGAATTTGAACTTTAATAAAATAAGGCAGATGGAACGTTCTGTGACCAGCTTCACTCCTGTCCGCCGTGGCCTCGTCGCTCTGTGTCCTGCTTCCCCTCTTTGTTCCTTGCTCTTCTGTGATATTCTTCTCAATCCAGTTCCCTGCTTCCCTCTTCTCTCCTTTTTGCTTTTCTGCAATCTCATGATCCCTGTCTTTCCTGCCTGGAGCATTTAAAAGCATTCAGTTGGCAATTCTCTGGTGTACGTGTGTTTCTATTTTTATGTGATACTACCTCACACAACCCGAACTGTATCCCTGGGTTGATTTTCCTAACGTACAATGTGAGGGAGACATGTATCCATGAAGCCCAGGACTGGAGGGAGGTTGTGAACCCTGAGTGCTGGTCCAGCCTGAACTTCAGTCTCTTCTTCCTTCAAACAAGAGGCTTGGGTTTGCCAAACCCTTAGTCTCCTTCCAGCTCCAAACCTTTATATGCACATCAGAGCTATCATGACTTAGTTGTCCGAAGTCTCAAAGCACTATCAGCTCTCTTTGTTTTTATGTGAAACTAGCCTCTTCAGAAATGGAACAGTGTTAGGGATAATTTACTTGCTATGTAGCTGAAGAATCTGCTATAGACTACACGCAAGAGACAACAGTCAGCAGTGTCTGTTCTCCTGTCACTCTGTGCCAGCAGTGATCTTTTTCTATCCACCACCAGCCTACTACTGAGGCAGCGGGACAGCGGCCACATAGTATGAACCCAAATCATCTGCAGTCCCGACTTAGCCTATGTTACACAGTAGCCATCTGGAAGAGCAGCTACAGAGAAATACATTTTACTTACGAAGCAGGAAAACACAAGAGAGAAAAATGTCAGGCTTGCAAAAATATGGAGCCATTTATTTTCTCTCATATTTAATTTGAAGAATGTTACATAAATGCCAACAATTAAGACTAAAAGAGTTGCTACTTAGGTCTGTGTAGGACTCTTTCTGACCTCTTGAACCACCTTGTTCCTCTTCAGCAAGAAAGATCTGTCAATTAGATGGGAATAGAGTTGAGTCCATGTGGAGGGACCATTTGGAAGGAAGAAAATGGTACCATATCATGAGGGTCAAAAACCACCTTCCATTCAAATCTCATCTTCTCATTCCCTGCCAAAGGCCCCTTCTTTTGTCACTTCTTTAAATGTATTCATTTGCAGGCAAATTTAGCTGCACTCTCGACAATGCAGCCAAAAAGTTAATGATGATGTATCAGGCTTGTATTTCTGTTCAGAAAAAAAAAAATCAGATCCATTTACACCCACTAGAGGCCATCACCATTTTATAGAGAGCTCTCTCCCATCAGATACAGTAAACATATGTTTGTATCATCAAGAGTAAGGAAAAAGCTCAGTATTGCATGGGTGATTTTTCCATTATTCAAAAGGAAGGTTGTTTTGCTAAAATAAAAATTACCAAAGCCTAAGTGAGGACGTCCAATGTGGCTCTATTATCAAGCACTACATCAGGGGTGGAAACAGTGTGATTGAAAATAATGCTCCTCTGTACATTTGCTCTAATCTGCATACCTAAATATAAAACAACTAGCTTCTTCCTACACAGCTGCATAGATTACAAAGTGATTCTAAACCTGGCCCTGGCTGTCCCTGTTTTCTGCCCACATTCTGAAAACAGCTTCCCGAGGGCAGGAAGCAGGCTGCCTTGTTCTGTGGGGCGTTCCAAGCACGGAGCCCAGGGTCTGGCCCAACATCTGAACATCTGATGATTGAGTCAAAACGTGCTTCCCAAAGTGCCCACTAGGAGGAGCATCTGAGCTTCCAGCATCTTTTCACCATGTTATTAAGTCCCTTTAGCCCATGGCTTTCTGGTCCTTTCCTATTCTGATGAATCCCCCAGGTGTGGGCTAGTTTATCATTTCATGCTTTTACAGAACTTCTAGGTCTGTAGGGTTTTATTTCAGTGGGACAAGCATGTGGGGTAAGAATCTAGGCGTCTGTTGCCTGTGGTTAAAGAAGGGAATGCCCCAACCCAGGGGGACAGAGCACAGTGAAGATTTGGATGGAGACCCTGGGAACAGGCTGATCGGACATGCATCCTGGCTCTGCTCTGTACAAGCCCCGTGGTCTTAGGTAAATTCTCTGAGTCTCAGTTTCCTCACCTTTAAAATGGGATTAACAATAGTACCCATGTCATAGTGTTGGAAAATTATTCAGCAAGTGGATATTGATAAACAGCTTGGGAGAATGACTGGTACACAGTTCGCACTAAGTAAGTGTCTACTGAGTCACAATCAGATAATTGAATCACAGATGTTCCATCCTAACAACGTTGGAGAGGCAGCCATGGCTGCCAACAACACTGGGCTGGGTGTATGGGGAGAAGGGGACAGGAATACATGGGACAGCTTTATTATACCACTGCCGCCGAGCTTCTCACAACAACTGAACAACCGTCCTCCAACTCTCCTGTTACTCCTGGAGCTTAGAAGCCCCAGTGCCCATCACTCACCCCTAGAGCTAGCATGCTGTCTGTTGAGTAAAAACTGTGCAATCAGGGTTTGCTGGAAAAAATGCCGGAAAAATGCTAGGGGGTGGTGTGAGTTTTCTATTTCTGCTGTGACAAGTACCGCACACTGAGTGACTTAAAACAACACAAATGTATCCTCTTATAGTTCTAGGGGTAAGAAGTCTAAAATCAGGGTGTGTGCAGGGCTGCGTCCCTTCTGGAGGATCTAGCAGTGAATGTGTTTCCTTGCCTTTCCAGGTTCTAGGGCACCTGCATTCCTTGGTTCATGGCTCCCTTCCCCCTCTACCCTGACCTCTGGTTCCATTGTCATGTCTCTTTGTTTTTGGACTCTGACCCTCCTACCCCTCTCTTACAACAAACACTTTGACTACATTGGGCCGACCCAGATAACTCAGGATACACTCTCCATTATCAAGATCCTTAACTTAATCACGGCTGTGACGTCATGTCGCCCTGCAAGGTGACACATTCACAGGTTCCATGGATGAGGATGTGGACATCCTGGGGAGGGGGTGGCCCTGACTCTGTCTACCACGGAGGTTTTTGGAAGTTTGAGAGAAAAATCAATTCAGATGCGGGACTGTGTGGGAGCAAAGGATGGAAAGATGATCCCGGAAGGACAGGATTAACTCAGAGCTGACCCTCCCCTGATCAGAACCTTCCGGGATGGATCTGAGGCCAGAGTTTCCTTGAAGCCATAGGGGGTAGTGTGGGCTCGTCCTCTGGCTCAAATGGCACCTCTTTGCAAAGGAGAACAAAACTCCCCCTTCCTCAGGACCACTGACTGCCTTCTGCCTGACATTGTAACTGCACCAGCTACCATGACCATGGTCTGAACAGTACCCCTGAGATGTACAACCTTGTGCTGTGGCCCTGGAGAAATGGAAATATGAGCATTAAAAAAAAAATAGACTTAATTGTTTTAAATACATATTTTGTTTTGTTTTAAAATAGATCCAAAAGAAAAAAGCTTCCAGAGCCGTAAAAAGATTCCAGATTCTATCATCTGGAATGATACTCTTTGATATGTAAATGATTGATAGAGTAATGATACATTTACTCTTTGTGTAAATGTCAGAAAACATGGATTTTTCAAAGTAGTTGTGCCCCAAAGTCAACTGGGGAGCCTCTAAGAATGGAAATGTGAGGCTCCAGCCCCAGAGCCTGACTCCACAGGCCTGGGAAGAGCCTGACTCTACAGGTCGGGAGCAGGAGAATGCATTCTTACTTAGTTCCCTGGTCCCCTAATAAACCTGGACAAACACACCTGGGATGTGGCAGCCCAGAGAGAAGAACTGCAAACTGCGCCAGGCCCCGGGTCATGAGATCCTCCTGCTGAAGCAGAATCTACATTCCTGCCTCTGTGTTTTAGAACCAGGTCAGTGGGAGAGCTGGGTAGATTTTGTGGACATTGGGCCTAACAGTGAGTAGGGGAGTAGGGGAGAGGGTGGAGATATTTACCCCAAAGTCCACCCAGAGCTGGAGTAAACGTGAAACAGGTGGGGCTGGCCTAGCCCACCTCTAGGAGGGAGAGGATGAAGGTCATTCAGTGCTCCCCGTGGGTGAGCCTGTGTCTTTTCTCATTCACCCTGTGTGATGCTTTGAGGCAGCAGGAAGAAAGGAAATTAACTAGTTCCTGTGTTGTCTAAACGAACAACGACATCAAGCAGCATGTCCTTTCTTTCCCACGCCTAAACTGCACTTAACTACAGTTGGCCCTCTGTATCCACGTGTTCTGCATCTGTGGATTCAACAAACCCAGGATCAAAAACTGGGAGATTGGGATTGACATATATACACTACCATGTGTAAAACAGATAGCTAGTGGGAACCTGCTGTATAGCAAGGAGCTGAGCTTGGTGCTCTGTGACGACCTAGATGGGTGGGATGGGGATGGAGGGGTGGGAGGGAGGTCCAAGAGGGAGGGGATATATGTATACATAGAGCTGATTCACTTCATTGTACAGCAGAAACTAACACAACATTGTAAAGCAACTCTACCCCGAGTTTCAAAAAAATTGAGAAAAAATTTCCAGAAAGTTCCCAAAAGCAAAATTTGAATTTGCTGTGTACTGGTAGCTATTTACATAGCATTTACATTGTATTTTCAATTAGGAACAGAGTATTTACATTGTATTTACAACTAAGGACAGAGTATTTACATTGTATTAGGTATTATATTAATCCAGAGATGATTTAAAGTGTATGGGGGATGTGTGTAGGTTGTATGTAAAAACGACATCCTTTTATATAAGGGCCTTCAGCATCCATAGATTTTGGTATCTGTCGGGGGTCCTGGAACCAATCCCCCACAGATATACAGGGATGACTGTGCTGGCTTTATGTGGCCTTAAATAAGTGCTGCTATTCTTTTCGGTGACAGCCGCCAGAGGTGACAGTGCAGTACGTGGGAGGAATTAAAAGCCCTTCCATGATTTTCTAGAACCTTACCACTTTCAAGTGACACAATGACTGTGCCCTTCTCACCTGAATCTCTGACAGTGATATAAGACCCCATACAGGGTGACTTTCCCACTCCCTTGACATGAAAGGCAGCTGCAATTCCTCTCTGAAATAGTGGATTCTCATATGTTCATCACATGTGCCATTCACTGTCTAATTTGTAATCTCTTAAACTCTCCCCATGAATGACTTCAGAGATGGAGAACAGTTATGTGTCCTGAGTGGAAACAGGCAATTTTGGTGGGTTTTCACTGACTCCCCTCATCTCTAGAAGATTAGTTTCAAAGGTCTTTCTGCAGAGAAGAATATGCAACATTTCAGGATCTCAAAACCCTTACTGCCTTAAGATACTGGAAGATAATTTTGGACCTAGTAAAGGAGAGAGAAATTAGTTTTTGTTTTTTTTTTCCCAAGTGGAGAATAAATAACAACAGTAGATATTGGAAATAGAATTTTTGACATTTCTCAGGAAGAGAAGATAATAATAAAGAACATCCAAGCCTACAATAATGCTGCTTTAAATCATAAGATGGAGAAGTGGGTCTGTTTCATACATGCTGTTTTGGAGACATGCCCTCTTATGAGGTATGAGTTAGTCACCTTGTGTGCAAGATAAAATCATCAAAAACCAACACTGAACTAAGGGGCACATTCTAAATTTTTAATAGAAATAAATGTGTAGGAAAAAAAATGTAATACCTTTTCCATCCTAAGGTGAATTATACTGTTTAGATTAGGTAGCTGTTTATACTGGGAAGAAGTTAATTTAACTGAGCATAAGTGCCTAGAATCCTATAAGACACTTGGAAAGGTGCCTGATTTAGAAGGATGGACGAGATCCACTATCACAGCTTTCCTCTGAAGGTGGCGTAGGTAACGGGGTAATCATTTAATCCAGCCTCTGAAAGAGTCTACAAAGCACACCAAAATTGGTAATTGCAAATGGAGAAAAACTTAGACGTTTGAGATATTTTTATAGTGATCTTAAACGCTCTTATGCTGGATACTTTTGAACGTGTTTGGTATTTGCCTATGACCTGTCAATTTCAGGAGTTCATCTGAGACCCCAGTTATACCTCCACCAGGTCCTTGTAAGAACATCGGACAAGAAGGGTAACACCACTGCATACCACCCACACCTATGTTATGGATTAAATGTTTGTGTCCCCCTGAAATTATATAAGAAGAGGAAGAGATATCCCCCTACACCCACCCCTCTCCTCTCCCCCACCATATGCATGCACTGAGCAAAGGCCATGCGAGGACAAAGCAAGAAGACAGCCATCTGAAGACCAGAAAGAAAGGTCTCTCCAGGGATTGAATCGGTTGGCACCTTGATCTTGGAATTCTAGCCTCCAGAACTCTGAGAAATAAATGTCTGTGGTTAAGCCACCCAGTCTGTGGTATTTTTTTATGGCAGCTGGCTAACACACCATAGCTGCTCAGACTTTACTAGGCACACACATCACCCAGGGATCTTGACAGAACACAAATTGTTGGGGGCCCCCCCTGGAGAATTTGCAGATGCCAGTGATGCTGTTGCTTGGGTACCCAGACCACGCCTGGAGTAGCGCTGACCTACACAACCTTAGGAGGGAGCCATCAGGATTACGACTCGACTCGAGCAGCTGAATGCTGCCCACCTGCAGGGGCCTGTCCCACACGGCCTGCCACCTCAGCAAGGGCTTTATCTCCGTCAACCCCCGCGGGAGATGCTAATCTCCTCTGATAGTTAATTTTGTGTGTCAACTTGCCTGCGACAAGGGGTGCCTGGATCGCATGGTATTTCTGAGTGTGTCTGTGAGGGTGCTTTTGAATGAGCTGAGCCTTTGAGTCAGTGGACTTGCTAAAGCAGATGGGCCCTGCCCTGCGTGGGTGGGGCTATGTGGATGCCCTATGTGGAACTTCTCAGCCTCCATGATCATGTCAGGCAACTTCTCATAATAAATCTGTTATTCGATCTCTCTATATCCAATAGGGTATATGCATATATCCTACTACTTCTGTCTCTCTGGAGAACCCTGACTAGTATAGCTCTGTAGCTCTGTTCACGTTGGTGATCTCCTTTCTCTTAACCCTTTGGTTTGAAAGGTTAACGTTACCGTCACTGCCCCCTCTGTGTAAGATGCAGGGGGCGGTGCCTGCTCAGGGGCGGGCCCCAGGTGGACATGGCGTGCCCTCCTTCGGTGCCACCTGCACCCCTCCTCCCTTGCTGTCTGGTCACTGTCAGTCCTGTTGCCTCTCCCCCCCACCCCCGACAGCTCTTACCCTGCCTTTTCCTTCCTACTCCCACTTGACCCGTGGTCAGTAGGTGTTTATCACCTTGTGTCTAGACTATTGCAACAGTCTCTCTACTGGCTTTTGCCTTCATTTCTCTTCTACTCAATCGGTTTATTCCGATCCATCAAGCATGTAGATATATGTTCATTACTCTCCCATAAACATTTCTCTGATTATATTTTCTCGGCTTTCAGTGGCCTTCAACATCTCCCACCAGTCAACAGTAAATTACCTGTGTTCCTTTTCCAGTTAAAATATCTCCTGTTTTCCAGCCTCTAGGATTTCGTTCAGGCTGTTCCCCACTGAGGAATGCCTTCTCCCTTCTCCTCCTTGTCTCTGCTTATTGCAACCACATAAATTGTTAATATGCAGCTCCAAGGTCACCTCCTCTATGAAACATCACTGATTGTCCTCTGTGAAAATGCTGGCTTCCTCCTCTAAATTCCCACAGCGAATCGCCTGCATGACGTTTGTGACACATGTCCTGGATCCCCTTCTCACCAGGTATTTGAAGCTCCCCCAACAGACAGGAGCTCCCTGGGGCAGAAACCCTGAAGACTCCACCAAAATTTAGCTCAACATCTTGCACAGAGTAAAGGACCATTTTGTAGGTGGACTCCTGGAGGAGTGAATGAACAGATGGATGGAGGAACGGTCAAAATAATCAAGTGAAAAAGTCATATTTTAGGCTCTGTGGTGGTCATGAATGCTGCCCATGACATGCTTCAGGTTCTTTACCTTCTGCGCACCTGGGAGACTGGCTCTTTCTGGTCCCTCGTGGTTGGATGGGGTCATGTGCCTAGCTAGAGCCAATGAGCTGGGAGCAGACGTGACAAGTGTGGCTTCTGGGCTGGACCATCTGCTTGTGGGGATAAAACCTCCCAGAACCCACTTGTCCACTGACACTGTGACAGGCGAGTTGAGAAGGTGCCTGCTTCATCAGTCTGAGAGCCTGAGAGTCTCTCACTACAATGAGCAGACCCCCACTTCCTCCCACGGTGGGTGTACTGTGCGCTTGTTCCTGGGGCACAGCCTCTCTGTCCTAACTGTACAGACCCCTGGGTCTCTCTTCCTCACTGCCCATGTTCATCTCGTGCTCAAAGCTTCCAGCCATGACCACGTCCCTCTCTCCCCTACCTCGTGATGGTGACCTCTTATCACCGATCTTAGTTTAGTAACCTTATAGGACTCCCCTGTGTCTGAGGCTTTGCTTCCTATTTTCTGTTTACAGCTAATGACCCCTGAGGCCCACAGCTCACAGCGGGGCCGTCTGCCTGAGCTCTGGGCTCATTCCTGAGTAGGGATGGCTCATGTTCTTGTGTGTTCACAGTGACTCCGGAACACGGATGCTCAGGAGGAAAAAATCTTCCTGTAAGAGTCTTGTCGCATTTCACAGTTTAGAATTAAAGCAAATGAAGAAATCATAGAGAAAGAGAAAAAATAACAGTGTTTTTTTTCATATAAAAAAATTAAGTCTTTGGAGGAGGAGATTTGGTGTGGGAGGGGTTGAGCATTAGGTTGGTTAACTTGTTTTGCTTTTGTTAATGAGACCTGGGACTCAAGGGCACAGAATCTTTGGGATGAACAGATACACACTACTATAAATAAAACAGATAAACAACAAGGACCTACAGTATAGCACAGGGAACTGTATTCAATATCTTGTAATAACCTACAATGGAAAGAATCTGAAAAAATATATATAACTGAATCACTTTGCTGTACACCTGAAACATCATAAATCAACTATATAATTTAAAAAAGGCACATAATCTATTCTTTCATGTACTTTTTTTCTTTTTTAACTAGTGAAATGTAGTGGAGAAGGAAAGAAATGAGCACTTTTACCAAGGCTACTTTCACACGTGTTACCTGTAAACAGGAGATGTAACTTGCAGGGCTCAAAGCAAAGTGAACACGTGGAGGCCCTTGTTCAAGAACTATTCAGGATTTCCAGACCAGGACAGCAGCACACTGATTTGAGCACGGCCTTTGTGAGTGCGGGACCTGAATGAGGCCAGGCTGCTCCCTCATGAAGCCAGCCCTGCCTGTCACACAGTACCTTTCAAGATTCTAGAACATTTTGCTCTCGCACACTGTGTTCCTGCATTCTGTTCTATGCCCTTGGAGAGCGCAGGGTGATGACAGCTGAGTTAGACCAGCAGCCTGGAGGAGAAAGAGATGGTGCAGAGAAAGAGAGGAACTCCCTCTCCGGCAGCCACCCCAGTGTCACAGGGAGGGCTGTGACAGTGGCCCGCACAGGAGCAGAGGGCGGAACCTCTCAGGGGTCTGCCTTGCTTGCATTTCCCATCTGTGATGTTCATTTAAGCCCTATCAACCCCAGTATGCACAGCCAAGGAAAGCAGAAAACAAAGGCACCTCTATACCCAAATGGATTCTTCTTTTCACATTAGACAACACCTGGGAGAGGCCATTTCTCTTCAGGCGTGCTGACGTATAGAAATTGACCGCTCTCTCATAATGGCCCAGTAGCCTTCATCTTTTATCATACAGGCTCCAGCAGAACCGTTATTAAAATTCACAATTGTGCTGCCATCGGCTATTTCCTGTTTAGTCACTTTCTTAAGACCCTGAGCCTGTTGTGCATTTCCTTTTTCACCATGCATTCCTGAGGGGTCTCAAAGATAAACTCTGAAGGAATGAGAGCCACTGAAGGTGTTTTTCCACCAGAGCTCTGTAACCAGGAGCTTCAGCGACGAAGGAGCAGCCCCCAGCAGTGGGAACCCTGCTTGGGTGCCGGGGAGTTGGTTGTTTGGAGGCGTGTTGCCCGGGGAGGGCAAGGCAGGCAGAAAGGCCATGGACATGATAAGACGTGCATTTTATAACAGGTCTCATTTTTCTCCAGCAGCCAGGGGAGGGGTGGATAAAAGCAGCGTTTTAAAAAGCAAGAAAGCTCAGTGCTGCTGTGATTTGCATGCAGAAGTGCTTGAAATTTTGTCCCGGCAATTATTTAAAAGACAGTGCTCAGTCCACTGATGATCAAGGGCTCGACCTCCGGAGAGTCTGGCAAGGTGCCTGGAATCCACAGGAAGGAAGCCAAGAGAGGGAAAGAGGGGTGCTCCTGCTTTCCACCAGCTAGCTCCAGCCCTCTCCCCTCAGCCCTGCTGTCCTGAGGATGCCGAGCTGCTGCGGAATAGCTGGGAGGGAAGATCCACAAAGGATCGCTCCGCGACTTCCAGCGTGATTTATTAGAGCTCGTGTCTTGCGGCTGCAGCTGTCTGTCCAGGTAATGACACACGATGCGTGATTAAAGTGCGCGTCCTTAAATCAAAGCTGTGCCGATGGTCGGAAAAGGCAGCAAACGGCCCTGGGAACTTGTTCATCCCTCTGATGGGAGGATGTTATTAGGACAAAAGGGGGCCTGTCATCCTAACAAGAGCAACCCTCGCATGGGGAACCTTCTCGTGTTTGCAGGATTTACCTGGGCTCCTCATGGAAGCCTGAGAACCAAAGGGGGCTGGGAATGTGCCCATCACGGCTTGCTGGGCATCTGCATGGCCCCTGGGACCCCTGCCTCTCCCTCTTGCAGGGAGGCCCGTGGGGTGAGGAGCAGGCAGGGACATTTTGCCAGGTGCCCGTGGCACAGGCTGCCTCTCCCTGTTTCTCTCCCTCCAGGTTGCTGCTGGCAGGTAGGGTGGCCGGGCAGTCAGAGCTCATCAAGTCCCCTTCCCGGGATCCCAGGAGTGAGGAAGACTTTGGACATGGGCCTCTCTGAGCAGGGAAAGTGCACCTCCGGTTTGCTGTGGGCTCTATGCCCCTCAGCCTTCTGAAACTGGACAGACCAATGATGCTTTCGGCTGTCAGACGGACCTAGCCACGAGGGCGATGGGAGTGGCGGGGAGACAACAGTCTTTGCTTTCGGGCGAGATCCAGGTTCCTGTCCCTTAAAGATTCAGTAAGAAGCATGTCCAGGGGATGTGAGTAAACTCGGGCAGGAGTCCCACGGCCACTTTTCCGAAGTCCAACTAGGAGCATGGGTCTGCCGAAGCGGAGGCCCCAGCAGAACAGGACTTTGGGGTGAGTGGGTGTACCCCGCTCAGGACATGGGGGCAACGAGAATTAACATGGAGGAAGAGCACACAATAGTGATCAAGACTCTGAAAAGCAGAACGAGAAAAACAGGCACAAGTCCTAGTGTGTAGCTGGAAGCACAAAGGGTTAAACCTCAGCTCCTTAACTTCCTGCTGTGGGAGGACGCCCCTGGACGCTGAGTTTTTAATGCTAAAACCGAGGGTCTCAGGCAAACCAGGACAGCTGGTCACCCCACATGTGACCTTGAGTCCATCTTAACCTGCAAGAACACCAGTTTTATCATCTGAAACATGGCAAATAGAGTCACCCAAACTGCAGCGCTGTTGGAAATTAGCATATAAATATATTGAAAGTGTCTAGTATGTTTCCTAGAAAAATGGAGGAATTCAATAATAGTATTATAAAAAATAATATTCATGATATTTCAACTAGAACAAGGCGCCTGTAAAAGTAGTGAGTTCTCCATCAGTGGATGCATTCAAGTCAAGGCTACAGGAGATTTTCGCCAGGTTGTTGGAGGGAGTTGAAGCCTAGAGCGGGACCAGGGGACTGGGTGAGGTCCCTCCCCGCTGGGGAGTCCAGACTTCCCGGACAGAGAGTCTGCAGCATTGCAAACAAGGACATATAAGGAGCCAACATTCCCAGAGGTTCCTGGAGGTTGTGTGTGAAGGCTGCTGTCTCTCTGAAGCATGGGGTGTGCCGGGTCGCCAGGGCAGGAGTGAGTCAGGAACCCTCTTCGCAGCCTGGGATGCTGGCATTGCAGCTTCGGGGAGCCCAGACTTGAAGTGGTCATGACCGGATGGGGAAACACAGAGGTACCGTGCAGCCACTGAGTGATGGAGAGGGAAACAGGAGCCCCAGGCCAGGAAGGGGCACAGTGCCTGTCTGTGGCGACAGAACCCAGAGGTGGTGCTGGCTCCTGAGCAGGAGACCCCAATGCCACCAGAGCCTGCACCAAGGTCGGCCCTCAGAGCCAGGCCGCTGGCTCTGTCCCCTGGAGGAGGGAGGCCTCTCTGCTGACACGGGTCTCAGGCCTGGCAGAGCTGTTCTGACTGATCACCATGGTCTCCTTGTTGATTTTTAAGCCCTAGAGTGCTGTCACCTCCTGTTTTTGCAGAGTCTACTCACAGTGACCTTGACCTCATGACCTTTGCATTTAAATCTGAGACTGCACATGTATTGATACTTGCAGGATTCTGCACTTCCAGGGCTCAGGCAGACAGAATGACCTAGGGAAGGCTGGGAATTCATGGCCTCTGCTCTGAGCTTAATCCATGCAGCGTCTGGGAGCCTCAACATTTTTCCTATGTCTGTGTCTCTGAAACACTCCTACAGGGGTGAAAAGTTTTGGTGTTTTAAGGAAAAGTCAGAGGCGTGGGTTAGGAATGTGGGGAAAGGGAGAGGAAGACTACTGCGTTTGAGGATGGATGGGGGCAGGAACGGGGGTGTAAAGAGAGGGGAGGAGGTACATGGTGCTGCATGGTGAGCTGGAAATGAAAAGATTTAAGTTATCTTGGTGCATCTTCTGTGGTTTGTTTGCTAATTGTTTTTACATTCCACACGCATGGTGGACATGTGTGATGAATGGCCTGTTAATGTAGTGCAAAACGTGGACATATTACATTTCCTCAAGAAGGATCAACCCAGAATTTCTGAATCCCCAGACAGCCTCACTGTGGCCACCTTTCATCTCTGCTGCTAATCAGTGAAAGGGCAACTCTCACATTAAGACGCCGCTGAAGTGCCGGTGATGGCTCGGTGACGGCTGCTGCGCTACGCAGGGTCGGGCTGGCGTTCCCGGCCTCACTGCTAATGAGAACATTTGAAAGATGAGTGACAGGCCATGGCCATGGAGGTTGCTGGAAGTAATTAAGCACCGCTTCAGTGAAGGGCTGCATCGGCACGTTCAAGACTTGAATGATACACGAGTGAGAGGCTGGGTTGTGAGCGTGTGTTACCTGCCCTGGGGTCTCCAAGACCCTCTCCGTCCTTCCTGGCATCCTTTCCCTGGCAGTCAGGTCAGTTTCCGGGACTGCTGAGACCACCAAGCACGAGCTCAGTCTCCATCCTGTGATATCACGGGATGTGCAAGGGAGGCCTGTCTGCAGATCTCTGGGCTCCCACATCCTTGTTCTGGAGCATGTTGCCTGCTCTCTCTTTTGGCTCCAATGAAAGGTAATGTAGGAAGCTGTGCTGCTGCTGCAGCTTTGGAGATGATAAGAAGGCAAAACTGGCCACCAAGGACAGGGCTAAACTGACACAGGACCAGCCAGGTGATGGAGAGTGCAGACCACTAAAAAGCACATGGAGAAAAATACTGAATGATAGAAGAATGTCGACCACACGTAGATGAGAACAAAGGGTAGGTTATTCAAGAGGAAGTTCAGATGATTCTAGTTATAGAAAAACGTGTAAGCCCATGTAAGCAGAGAGAAAAAGCAGACAACGTCCTTGTAAGTTTTTGGAGAGGAAGGAAGTTTCCCACTCCTTCTGCTGGGCTCCTCCTCGGGGGGTCAGATCCGTTGGTGTAACGTTCCTCATCTCTCCATCATTTCAACTCAAGGGAGCAGTGACTTACGCTTAGTAGTGAGTTTGGAGGGAGGGACTAGGCATATTTTGCTCCATCCTTTTCTCCGCGTTTTGTTGGGAGCTGGCAGAAACACGTACCGTATGGTGGGCAGGTTCTCCAATGGCCCCCAGTGATGCTGTCTCTGACACCCACACCCTCAGGGAGTCCCTTCCTCTTGAGTGTGGGGTGTCATTTCTGTGCTCGGGTTACATGAGATTCTAACTCCCGACGTGAGGCTCTCTGCTGCCTCCTCAGCTTGCATGTTTTGGGGAAGCAAGCAGCCGTGGTGGAGACATCATATGCTCAAGGAATTAAGGGTAGCTTCTGGCCAACAACCAGATGGGAACTTGCAACTGCAGGGAACTCAGTCCTGTCACCCACCACATGACCTTGGCATCAGAGCCTTCCCCAGTGGAGCCTTCAGATGAGACCTTGGCCACGGCTGACACCTTGATGGCAGCCTTGAGAGAGATACTGAAGAAGGCTCAGGTTAGCTGTACCTGGACTCCTGACCCAAGGACACTAGGAGATGATAAACGTGTGCTGCTCTAAGCTGCTAAGTCTGTGGTAATTTGTTACAAAGCCATTAGTTACATCTAATTTCTATTAGATGACTAATACACCCCTTCATGCTGTAAAGGATGCATGGCAGGTCTGCGCTTTGGTAGGGCACAAGGGCCAACAGGATTCCAGGGATGCTCAGGACCGCCTGTGTGCAGTGTTGGATTCCTGGCTCAAGTTAGGAAGCTCATTTGCCCAGAGATGCAAACAGCACTGTCTCACGACACTTTTGTCAGTGACAAATGAGACACTATTTTTGTTTGTTTGTTTTCTTTTGTTTTATTGTGGTTTTCGAGGTAACACTGATTTATAACACTATATGAGTTTCATGTGTACGTTATATTTCTATTCTGTATAACTTAAAACATGCTCACCACCAAAAATTTATTTTCTATCCATTAGCAGTTGAGCCCCTTTACTCATTTTACCTTCCCCCCACCCCTTTCCCTCTGGTAACCACTACTCTGTTCTCTGTTCCTATGTGTTTGTTTTCGTTCCACTTGGTTTGTTCATTTATTTTGCTTTTGTTTGTTTGTTTTTTATATTAAGCATGAGGGAAATCGTATGGTATTTGTCTTTCTCCACCTGATTTATTTCACTTAGCATAACACCCTCAAGGTCCATCTGTGTTGTTGCAAATGGCAAGATTTTATCTTTTTTATGGCTGAGTAATATTCCATTGTGTATGTATACCACATCTTCTTTATCCATTTATCCACTGATGGGTGCTTCAGTTGTTTCCATGTATTGGTCATTGTAAATAATGCTACGATGAACATGGGGGTGGAGATATCTTTTGGGGTTACTGTTTTCATATTCTTTAGATACCCAGAAGTGGGATAGCTGACTTATATGCTAGTTCTGTTCTTAACTTTTGAGGAGAGACGCTATTGTTTGACGCCTTTGTCTCATTCGCATTTTTCAGACCTTGGGCAGGCAAAAGAGAGATACTTCAATGAGATCTACTTTAAAACACCATCTTTGAATGTTAGGATCAGGCGAGATTCTTCTACTTTTTCACTTATTCCATTTAAAAAGACCTGGGAACATGTCCAATTATTATAATCAGAAAAAAAGTATTTTACTAAAAAGGGCCAGCTAAGTGGCCAAGAAAATACAAGTGGGTGCTAAGAAGGACTTTTATTATTGCCCTTGATTTGGTTTCTATGACACAAGCTGTCCTTAAACCATCTAAAGAATACTGGGACCACATTCTTCCCCAGGGCTAAGCTCTGCTACTTCCATCCATCACCCCAGTCCCCATTCCTTCCCAGTGCATAAAACAAAATTGGGATAAATAGGGAAGAAAGAGGAAATAGTCTTGAGTTATGAGAGAGTGCTATGGTTTGTGTCACCTGTCCCCCCCAAACCCAAGTGAGGGGGGCTACAACAGAATCACTCATAGAGGTCAGAGTGCCAAGAGGGTAGGAGAATGGAATTCATACTCCCCAACGGCTACTTTCAGTGGGAGGTGACGTGTTTATCTATCTTACACCTACCTGAACAGGGAGAAGTAAATCAGAGGGAGAGAGAAGTCAGATGGAGAGAAAGCCAGGACAAGGATGCATGAGGTTCCACGGCACTGCAGAAACCGTTTGGGCTTGGTTGATACCTTGTCTAGGATGGCTGGTTACCAGTAAGAGTCCAACAGCAAAAGCTGCTGTATGGGCTTGGGGAACACCAGAGAGGAGGGAGCAGTGATTTATCTCTTTGTCATCCCCCTGAAAATCCCCTGCCAAATAAGTGACACATATTCTCAGAATGGAGCCAGTGTTGTCTATGTAATATAATAAAGAATATATCTTGTCTTTGGCCCTGGGTCTTGTCACGGAGCTTCAAAATCCTTGGAAATTTCGGAATGCAGAGAGAATGTCTTTTGTTATTCATAATGAACTCCTTTCTGCCTGACCTGAGTTTATCCTAATGAGGTAACTCTAGGTGGGCCCTCTGGCAGTTTCAAGGGAGGGGATGGTCCCGCCTGAAAGACAAAGCACCTGATTAGTGCGTGATTAGAGGGCTGGAACTTTCAGTCTGGGGAAGGGAGAGGGGCTGGAGATTGAGTTCCACTATGATGTAGTCAGTCATGTCTCAGTAATGAAGCTTGAATAAAAACTTTGAACAATGAGCCTTGGAGAACTTCCTGATTTTGAACATATCGCTGTACTGGGAGGGTGACATGCCCGACTCCACGGGGACAGAAATTCCTGTGCTCGGGACCATTCCAGATCTTGTGCACTGCACCTGTTCATCTGCCTGTTCATTCATATCCTTTTTACTAGAACACTGTTAAGCATAGCACTTTCCTGAGTTCTGTGAGTCATTCTATCAGATGATCAAACCTGAGGAGGTTGCGGGAAGCCCCTAATTTGTAGCTGACCACGCAGAAGTATGGGTACCCTGGGGACACCACTTAATGCTGGCATCTGAAATGAGGACAGTTCTGTGGGACTGAGTCCTTTAACTCTATTAAAGGACTGTGGAATCAGAAACTAGGTGTGGGTAGTTAGTGTCAGAATTGAATTGAATTGAAGGACACCCAAGTGGTGTCAGAGAATGGGGTTGGAGTGTAGGCTCTTTGCCACGCAGAGAACTTTGATGGGTAAGGATTAGAGAAACACCGCAAGAGTGAAGATAAATAAGGGCTCCTTTGTCCCTCACCAACTCCTCCTATAATCCAACTCAAGACAAGAAAGTGACCCAGAATTAAAGACCAAACTTTTCAGCCATGGGGAGGGTGCAATGTCACAGTTTATATCAGACTGGCCATTATGATATGAGGAAATAGAAAATTCTGGGACCTGCCTGAGAAGTTGTCACAGTAGATTCAATGGAACCCAGTTGAAGGTAGTCATGGGGGAAAACAAAAATTGATTCATTATGCTTCTCTCCACCCCATCAAGACCAGACCTTTCAGTAATTCTCATCATCTAAAATGTACAGTTGACATTATTCAATGTATTTCATTATTATAATCACAAGTTTTTCTAATCACTAAAAGCATACATCACACCAACCTCCAAGGGATGTGAGGCCCATTGCAACTTAACACACAGAAACAAGGTGACTGGCTCACAGGAATGGGTGGTGCAAAGCCCAGACTTCCAGCCTCAGCACAAAACAGCTCTGAAGGGCCAGATCAGCTTCAGAACTCTCCATAGGATCAGCAGAGGCCCCGCTTGCACCTGCGCCCCAACTTCTCCCTCTGTCCTTCTTAGCTCCTGCCCTCCCTCAGAGGTGCTAACCCCAAGCGCTCTGCAATCAGCTTCCTGCACACGAATACAGTAGGTAACCAATGCATTTTCCAACTTTAAAATGGGGTAGTCTCAAATTAAAAGGCAGCAGACCCTGAGCGTCTGTCGAGAACGTTCTCAGTTCTAACTCTGTAAAAACGACGTGGGACTTCCATGGCATGTTAGAACCTACGACTTCATGGAAGCAGACATTTAGGTTGTGGGCACTGCAGGGTGGATGTGAAAACATGGTCTTTCCTGAGCTGCCAGCCACTAGCACCGAAGTCCACATTTGTCAGGGTCCTGCAGGGAAAGAGAACCCACAGGATGGAGGTATAGATGGATGTGTGTTAAGGGATAGGTTCACCAGGTTATGAGGGCCGGGGGCAGGTGGCAGGTGGGTGGGCTGGAGACCCAGGGAAGAGTCACCTTTGCAGCTCCAGTGAGAAGGCAGCCTGGACGTAGAATTCCTTCTTCCTCTGGGCAACTCAGTCTATTTTCTCTAAGGACTTACAACTGACTGGATAAGGCCCACCCACATTATAGAGGGTAATTTGGTTTTCTCAAAGTCTCTTAATTTAAATGCTAATCTCATCCAAAAAATACCTTCACAGCACTATCTAGACTGGTGTTTGACCACACAACTGGGCACCATGGCCTAGCTGAGTTTACACATGACGTTGACTGTCACAAGGTCACCCCTTGTCAACCCGGCACCCGTACGCATTTCTTTACACCACATTTATTCTCTGAATAAAGACAATAGCAAGCTCATACTTCCACTTGGCCTGACACAACTATCCTGTGTAAGACCACAGACACTCTAATCTGTTCCTTAGAAGAGGATGCAAAGTACCTGGGGGCTGTTCACTCTCCTCTTTGATATCTTGTAACTTAAATACGATAATTTAAAGTCAATGCATCTTATATTATACAAGAAGGAGATAAGAGAGAGCAGAAAACAAAAGTAATCGTTATACACACACACTTACACAAACCCCAAACCCACTGCCTGACACCTGCCCCTCATGGGGGACAGGATTGCATGAGCAGAAGAGATTCACTTAGAATCTGTATAATAACAATAACAACCTGTGAAGCAATTATTACACTCTTACTTTTTACAGCTGCAGGAATCATTTACAGTGGCACTTGAGAAGGGGAGGCTTATCGGAGGTCTCAGGAAGTGATCCTGGAGACAATTATTTTATTAGTCATAGGCTTATATTGTCCTTTCTCCTGCCTTCAACACACGGCCAAAGTAACAAGGTGTGATGACAGTGGCAACAATCAGGGGATTCTGCACGTGTTAATGCGATTGATGGTCTCCGAATGCCCTTTTCTCCTCTTTCTTTTCACAAAGCAATGTGCCTTCCCCTTGTTGCATTATCAATAGGCTTTAAGCAAAAGTGCTTTTTTCTCTCTTTTTCACATTTAAAATGAATGGCTATAGACTCAGAATTGCAAAGCAAGTCTGACTCTATTCTGTTTCCCTTTTCTATCAATGGTCTGGTCATTCTGTGTCAAATCTATAGATGAGCCACAGAAGACTGGGTGTGTGGCCTAAGTCTCTGGGGAGAAAATACTATTCTCCAGTAGCCCTCAGCAGTATATGAAAAGTGAAGAAATGATGAAAACCTAAAAATATATGTTCCGAAGCTTCTACTCAGGGTCTTCTATGGCCTGGCCTCAGCTTTCTTGCTCAGACCCTCCTGTGTTCCTTCCTGCTGCAAATAATGGGGAGAAACAACTTATAAGGCCCAGAGTAGGTTATTCTCAAAGGACATGAACACATGAAATTGTTTCCAAGCTGAATGTCCAGGAAAAGAATGGGTATAAAAGTGATGCCAAACCATAGAGGGAAATATGATGCACCTGTTAAAAAGAGTGAGATGGAACTATGTATACTTATCTAGAAAGACAACTAGGATTTATTGTCAACCAAAAAAGCAGATGCAAACCGATAGATCTCGTGTGATTTCATTTTTTTTTAAAGAAAAAGCTGACACGTACAAATACACCCATGAGGAGAAAGGACAGAAGAAGGGGCCATGCAGCTCCTCCAGAGTGCAATGCAGAGTCCGTATCAGCTGAAAGGACTTCAGCCCCTCTTCCTGGAGCTCTGTTCTCTACCCCAGCAGCATCTCTGACGAGACCCACCAAGCTTTCCTTACTCCAGGCCTTTGCACTGGCTCCCCTCTCATTGACAGTAAAGACTCCACTCTGAGCAAGTATAGAGGCTGAAGAATAAGGTATAGGAAGCAAGGCAGGGACTTCTCAGTACAGGCCAGATCCCACGGCACCACCCAGAGATGAGAATCACGCCACCCCAGCAGGAAGCGATGCTTCTGGGACCATAAGTGATGGGTGCTCTCCATTTCCTTAGAGAGAAGACTAAAATTAGAATCAGCTAAATACTGTTTATCTCACAGTTCTCCTTAGAGAAAATAAGTGTATTGAGTCAGCCATTCTCAATGATGTTTCCTCTGCCATGCTTATAAAATCTTGTGTAGTCCTTCAGTGTATAACATAAAACACTGACAATTAAATCCATGGTTCTGGTGCCCAGAATGAGCTAAAAATCAGGTATCTGTTCTGCTCACACAGCCTCAGAGGGAGGAGGATCTTACCTGCCTGCGTGTATATGGGCTGTGGTCCTCCATAACAGCCCTTAAAATCAGCAGCTAAACGGATAGATGCACACATGTGAACACCTAACTTGAGGTGCTGGAATCAATTGGCTAAGGGTGTGGGGATTTAAATAGAAAGTGGGAAAATATATATTCAAGTGGGAAAATATATATTCAAAGGCTTACTGCCCACCCCCTCTCTGTCCTTCTGATGCAGCCATGTCTGGAACTGCAAAAAGTAGATGGCTGGTCACTGCCCTGGCAGTGGGCAGGGAGGGCCATGGGCATCCCTCCATGACTCGCCATTGCATTACAAATGTTCATCAGCGACTCTTCTCTGGGGCTGTTGTCTTTGGATGCATCCTAACATGAGTAGTTCAGATTGTCCCTGCAGAAGGCCAAACCCGGGAGTCCCCAAGACAAAAGTGAGCATTACAGCCCAGATACTCACACTCTACATGGTATAAATTGTCAGAGGGAAATCTCTAAGCCTCACCTTTCCGTAAGCTTATTTCCATGCACCTGTTCACAAGGGCCATGACAGATCAGATGAATCATAAGCTTGTTTCAGCTGAGCTCACAATAAAAGTCCAGTAGCCCTTGAGGACGACATTTATCTGTAGCTGCTTTTCTTAAGTTATTCCTAAACAAAACCATCCATTGTCTTCTGCATCCTTTTCCAAAGGAATTATGTTAAAACCAATGATGTGACAGCAATGATTAAGAGACATGAGAGAGAGAAAGGCAGCCCCTGATGTCCAGGAGCTGAGCTGGCTGGGGGTTCCCAGCTGGGTCTGGTGTTCTCTCGTTGAATGTAAACAATTTCACAGAACACCAAAGCAGAAGAGGCCACTCTGTGACTGAGATGGATCAAGATGAAGCAAACCCACCCCTTCATCATATCTGAATACAGACAATAGCATGAACGTTATCCAAATATACAACAAAATGGCCAAACATCCACTCTCCTGGATAATATGAGTGACCACTGCATCGTTACTAACCACAGCTATGGGCTGACTCCATTCCTCCCCACTTATGGATGAGATTCGTTAAGACGCCCAATCATAGAATCACCCCCACTGCCAACAGCATCCAATCCAGAGCCAAGTGCTGCCTCCTTGACCCTTCCCCAGATCACCTAACATAGGCCCATGTATATAATACATCCTTTCTGACACCTTCTTATTAAGACACCTCACTGGTCCCCATGGTGTGTGTTCTCCCTCAGGACAAGAATAAATCCAACTTGTTCCACTACCTGTGTATGGCTGGTGGGCCATGGCTGGAAGGCATGGACAGAAACGAGGTGGGAGCGCAGAGGTCTGAGACTCCAGCTCAGATGCTCGACTGACTGCCCGGTACGTGCAGGAACTCAGTAAATGTTTTTGAATGAATGAAAGAACTAGTCAGCTAGGGTTGAAACTGAAATGTGTATATCTGTGAGTCTTCGTCACAGACCATCTCACCATGAAGCTGCTAATGCTGCAAAAGCATTCAAACATAAACTGGAGTCCAATAATAATATAAAATTATTAAGATCTGGGGATTCAACTATACAAATAAAAGGGAAAGGCAAAATATCTATTTAAAATAGCATATACAAAATTCAAAATTCTGTGGGGAAAAAAACAGTAAGACATGTATGTGTTCCAAATGGAGAGAATTTTACATCCTCAGTAAAGGACATGTGTAGAAGACGGAAAATGGGGACAATTTTACATCCTCAGTAAAGGACACGCAAGTAGAAGAGGGAAAATGAGGACAATTTTACATCCTCAGTAAAGGACATGCAAGTAGAAGAGGGAAAATGGGGACAGTTTTACATCCTCAGTAAAGGACACGCAAGTTGAAGAGGGAAACTGGGGAGAAGTTTCCTGTTTCTGAGTGTGAGGACCCAGTGTTATAAAGATGTGGGTCCCCTACTCCAAGCTATTCTATAAATCAAATGAAATTTTAATCACCCCTCCATGATCGTTTTTGCAATAGACAAAAGCTTATCTGGAAGAAGAAACACGTGAGCAGAGCAAAGACAACGTCAATTAACAGAGATGAGGGAGGGTTGGCCTTGGAGCCGTCAGAAGAGAGGCAAGTGTTGCCTTATCAAGTCTTTACTCTGTTGTACTGATACAGTTATTTAACCACAAGACAAGGGTGTCGAAATTAAAAAGAAAAGAAAACAAAACAAAAAGACAACTCAATGCAAAAGTATCCATGAGCATTTAGGGCCTGAGTGCAGCAGCTTCCACTAATGAAGAGCTTATCTTTCCTCTTTTTCAGACACTCTGCTGTCAGAATATTCTATCACTTAATCCTCCTAGCTTTAGACCAGGGGTCCCCACCCCTGGGCCTCGGACGGGTAGTGGTACAGGCTGCACAGCAGGAGGTGAGCTGAGGGAGAGCGAGCGAAGCTTCATCTGCCGCTCCCCATCGCTTGCATTACCGCCTGAACCATCACCCACCCCTCCCCCGTCCGTGGAAAAATTGTCCTCCATGAAACCAGTCCCTGGTGCCAAAAAGGCTGGGGACCGCTGCTTTAGACAGTAGGCACAATTATCTCCATTTTACAGAAGAGGAACACGGGGCTTGGAAAGGTTAAGAGAACTTGCCCAAGTTTACATAACTAAGAAGCCATGAACCTGGGGTTTGAAACCAGATTATCTAACTTCAAAACCTAAACTCTTAACAACCGTTGCACACGTTCACCTGAAGTTGCCAGATAGTCTGGAATTTTTAAAAATAGTAGCTTTATTGAGTATAATTCACATACCATAAAACTCTTGTTTCAAGTGTACAGTTGAGTGTTCTGCAACCTTCACCACTCTCTAATTCCAGAACGTTTTTATCCCCCCAAACAACACCTTGTTCTCATTTGCAGTCACTCTCCATTGGCCTATCCTCCCAGCCCTCGGCAACCACGAATCTTTTTTCTGTTTCTATGGATTTTCCTATTTTGGACACTTCATATAAATGGCATCCTATGATATATGGTCATGTGTGCCAGGTTTCTTTCACTTAGAATGCTTTCAAGGTTTATCCATCTTGTAGAATATATTGCTACTTCATGTGTCCATAGGACTGAATAATATTCTATTATATGATATACTACATTTTGTTTATCCATATACCAGTTGATGGACATTTGAGTTGTTTTCACTTTTTAGCTATTATGGATAGTGCTGCTTTAAACATTCATGTACGAGTTACTGTGTCGACATATGTTTTTATTTATCTTAGGTATATACATAGGAGTGGAATTGTTGGGTCACACAGTGACTGTATGTTTAACTTTTTGAGGAACTGCTAAACTGTTATCTAAAGCAGCCTGACCATTTTACATTCCCACCAGTAACGTACAGTGTTCCAATTTCTCCACACCCTTGCTAACATTTGTCTGTTTTTTTGTTTCGTTTTGTTTTGTTTTTTGCCATCCTTGTGGGTATGAAGTGGTATCTTATTGTGGTTTTGATTTGCATTTCTCTATGACTAATGATGTTGAGCATCTTTTCATGTGCTTAGTGGCCATTTGTATGTCTTCTTTAGATAAAAGTCTTATTGAATCCTTTGTCCATTTTTTAATTGGGTTATTTGTGTTTTTATTGTTGAGTTGTAAGAGTTCTACATGCAAGTATCCTATTAGATATATGATTCACAAATATTTTTACACATTCTCCAAGCTGTCTTTTCATTTTCTTGATGCACAAGTGTTTTGATTTTTATAAAGTCCAAATTACGTAATTTTTCTCATGTCACTGACATAAAAATTTACTCCAATATTTTACTCTAAAAGTTTTATAGTTTTAGCTGTTGCATTAAGTCTATTACCTGTTTTGAGTTAGTTTTTGTATATGGTGTGAGGTGGGGATCCAACTTTATTCCTATGTTTTGGGTGATTTATATGTTTATACTAATTCATTTCATGCCCATAACAACAGTCTGAGATGACTTGAGAACTAAATAACTAAAACACATAAAGCTTATGTAACTTGTCCAAGGCACACAGCTAGCAATTAGCAGAGCTAACCAGGAAGTTTGACTTGAGACCTCATTTTCTTAAATATCTTTCCCTCAAATGAAATTGTTATTTCAGAAAGTAAGGACAGGATGAGATGCTCAATGAATGATGTTAGGACAACTGACTAACCATGTGTGGAAAACATGTAAGCTCTGACTTATAACTTACATCACAATAAATTCTCCCTAAAGGGAGAGCCAGTAATGACTAAAGTAGATTAAACAATATGCAATCTGCTGAGAGAGAAAAATGACGGAAGAAAAATTATCCAAGTACCAGAAATCTTGATATTGGGACAGTATCAAGTGGGTTAACATATGTGTCCTAGAATAATAGGCAAGAAAGAATAGGACAAAAAAAAAAAAAAAAAAAAAGAGAATTACTGGAAAAAACAATGGTTGTAAACACCTCAGGTTTGAAGAAAGATATCAGCTTAAAGGTCCAAGGAACTCCTCAATCCAAATCTACACAAATACAAAGGAAACGACATTCAAGTACATCATAGTCAAACTCTGAAATCCCAAGAGAAAGAAAATCTTAAAAGCGGCCAAACAAAAATGACTCATTAAGTGTAGGGGTGGTGACCCTGAACTGACACTAATTTTTAAAGAACCAAAAGACTACCCTGGCCCAACGATCAGGGTAGGGGCTTTTTTAGGTCAGGGAATCAATGTGTTTTGGTTTAGGGCCAGCTTACAGTGGACATAACAAATCTTCAAATTCATCTTGTGATTATTTCCTCAGTTCCAGGATGCGTACTTGGAATAGATAAACTCAGTAACCATTAAAATAAATACCCACATGGTTCTCAAACTGTTGAGTGAGGTCTATCATGATAGGAAAGGGCGGTGGAAACCACTAGCTCTGCCTCTTGCTATCAGCTTAGTAAACTAAAAGCAAGAGTGCAAATCTGGACAGACTGCAGAAATGTGTACCAGGTGAACTGGGGAAGTGGGTGAGGTTAGGGGTGGGGACAGAGATTCAGGAGAGAAGGAGAGCTGGTCACGGGTGAGGGTCTCCTAAAGGAACCCTGAGCCCTAACAGCTCAGAGTGGGGCCTGGAGGGACCTGTTTGGGTTCCTGAGCAGCGCCCCTCTAACCACAGGGCATGAGAGGCAGAGTCGGAGTGAACGCATGGGACACTGTGGGAGATGCAACCTTCCCAGTCTCCCCCCAGGACAGCGGCAACTGCCCCCACCTGCTCTGCCGGAGGCTCCCCTGCCTCTCTGTGCCTCCTGTAAGTCAGACATAACCTACAATTCTGAGTGTTATTGTCAGAATTAGACAAGGGTTTAGAATAAGTTGTAGCTATAGTTGTTATAATGCTTTCCCCCTGCTCAAAATCCTCCAATGGCATTTTATCATATTTAAAATCAAGTCCAAAGTTTGACCATGGATCTAGCCCCTGCCTAGCTCTCTGGCCTCATTTTGTTCATTGCACTCCGAGTGCAATGGTTTCCCCGCTAGTCCTCAGATGTAACCCACTTCTACCTCGAAACTTTGCACTTGCCATTCCATCTGCCTGGGCAGCTCTCTCTGAGCACGTGCACACCTCGTTTCCCTACTTCACTCTGTTCTCTGCAGGGCATTATGTTACATCCCCATCTGCATGTCCTTCTCCCCATGGGGATGTATGCTTCATGCCGGTAAACTTGTTCAAGGAATAAGCAGTGTCTAGTACAGTCCCTGACATTAGGTGATACTCAGTGAATACTGCTGATTGGATAAGCAAACAGATCTGACAAGGGGCAGCTGGGGGGACCAAGAGGGGCTCCTGTGGGTCACTAGGCAGTGACCCCATGGCCAGAGACCAGATGGGACTGTAGGCATCTCAGCGGATGCCAGCACAGAGGGTGACAGATAACTGAGGACCCAGAGCACTGATGCCACCACCCCCAGGAGGCCATGGGAGAGGAAAGATCTTAAATCAACTGAGAAACCTTGAAATAACAGAGATTACCTGAAACTGGCAGAAATAACTTCTCAGTTGCTGGGTAGAAGGGGGCCTCCAAACAGAAGAAGGAAAAAGAGGTAAGTAAGTAAGGGGAGAGAATACACGTTCTTTCCCTCGGAGGGATACCGGCCCCAGTAACATTGAAAAAATGCTGTTGGTATTCACCACTCTCCCTCCACCAGGTACCGACCTCCCTGCTCTGTGATGTGCCCAAGGCCTTCGGGTTGCCACTGACCCTCAGCTGTCATTCCTCCACAGACCTTTCTTACCCCACCCCGGGGCATCATGCTATGAATGCCAATTTGGATGGGGTTCCTCAACCAAAATAAGACTCCTCAACCTCTCAGGGGTACTGATCTCAGCCTGACTTGCTGGGGGGAGCAGTATGATTGAACTGAGCCCCATTACCTGCTGATGATCTGTCCACTTCCTATTTAGTTTGGATGCCTCCAGCTGCAAATAAGAAAACCCTGACCCACACTGGCTTAGACAGAAAAGCAATCAAGTAATTGGTCCTCTCACAGTGATGAATTCAGAGGCGGGGATACTGCAAATGCAGTAGCTTAGGGATAAATCTCAACTTTTCTGGTTTTCTTGATTCTACCTTCCTTTATGTTTGGTTTATCCTCAAGATGATGCTAAAATCGTTGCCATGATAGGGTATCTGGAGGTATCACCTCCAGATAGGGCCAAGAATTAAGAGATGAACATCTCCTGCTGAGTCTACTATTAAGAATAAGGAAATCTTTTCAAAAATACCACAGAAGATTTCTTACATTTCATTGACCAAAACTGGTCACATGCCCATCCTTAAGCCAATTATGCTCAAAGGGAGAAGGCTGCCCTTGGTTGGTTCAGACTAGAGTTCACATCCACTAGTGTAGACAGATTAGGATTTACCTGCTGGAGCAGGTGACCTAGCTGTGGTGCTCTTCCCTCAAACACAAGATTCTGCAAAAGATCTCTGTATCACTGAGTGCATTTGTGTAACAAAGTACCACAGACTGGTGATTTAAACAACAGAAATTTATTCTACCACAGTTTTGGAGGCCAGAAACCCGAAATCAAGGTGTTGGTAGGGCCATGGTCCCTCTGAAGACTCTAGGGGAGAATCCTTCCTGGACTCTTCCAGCTTCCCTTGGCTGTGGAAGCATAACTCCAATCTCTGTCTTCACAAGGCTGATTCGCTCCATGTCTGTGTCCAAATTTCCCCTTTTTTGTATGACATCAGTACTATTGGATTGAGGGCTGCACGACTCCAGTAATACCTCCTTTTAACTCATTCCCTCTGCAAAAACCCTGTTTCCAAATGAGGTCATATTTGGAGATATTAGGGGTTAGGACTTCAATATATGAATTTTAGGGGGACACGATTAAACACTTAACACTGAGAGAGGAGGGAAACTGAAATGGGGTTGGCAACAAATTGTAGCTGCTCTAGTAGCCTTCCCATCTTACAGATCCCTTCTTAACCCCAAAGACTCTTTAGCTGGTAGACTCTCAGGCTCACTGAAGAAGCGAAATGCAAATGTCTAGCTGCCCTACCTGGAAGGAGCCACCATCCAGCATCGGCATTACAGCCACTTGGGGTGTCCCACCAGCTCACTGGTCCCCATTTTTCCACACTTCCTTTCCCATGCTTGTCCCCATCCTCTACTTCTGAACACGGACATTGCCATGAAAGCTGCAGATACTTCTGACAACTGGACTTCAGACTATGAGTGCGTGCATATGTGTAAGATATGGTCGGGGGGTTGCTGGTGGGCTCCACAGTTATGAAAGTGTGTAAACTGGGTGATTTGGACTCAGCGACACCTCGTAGTCTCTGACCGGCACGGATGTGTCTCGAGAGGGGGTGTAATTCGGGAATGATGATGATGATAATAACACCAGCATTCACAGCCTCCACCTAAAGAATACCTGCTATTCGCCTGCACCTACCTAATACCTAAGCTCTTCTGTGTGATGGCTCACGTCAGCCTCACAGCAACCCTGAGAGGAGAGGGAGGTCTGTGCATTGTCCCTGTTTCACGTAGGCTTGCACAGAGGGTGAGTCACCTGCCCCAGGGCTCAGGGCTGGAAGGGGTGGAACTTAGGCAGTGTGAGTCTGGAGCCTGACTGCCGACCACAGGGTATATGCCTTTGATTCATTTATGTTTCTTCTGCTCCAAGGCTGCAATAAGAGTGTGGACATGAAGTAAAGGTGATGAAGTATTAAAACCCAGTTTTCAGTAAAACCTAGTTTTCCATTGATTCATGGTTGTTTATTCCTCCTCAGCCCTTGTGACCCTATTGTCGTGTACTGGTCACTTCCATCCGGATGCTCTGAGATACCCTGCATGAAAAGCATGACACACAGTCTTCATTTCAGGCCACCCCGGCTGTGATTTTCTAGAACAGTCGTGCTGACCTTTTTTTGCCTCAGGAATCCCTTTAAAGATATAAAGGCTACAGTGTTTCTTCCCAGAAAAACACATACATTTTTGCATATGATTTCAAGGGATCGCACAATCCCACAGGATCAGCTACAGCCTTCCGGGGCCCAGGAGCCAAGGTTCTGAAGGTTTCATTTAGAAGCTCTCAAATTAAAATAATAGAGGGAAAGCAGCATTAGACTGAGACACACACAAGAAATCTCAATAGTTTAAGGAACAAAAAACTGTAATTTAGTGTTTTTATGTAGGTAAACTTTACTCCCGCTATTTCTGCGAGCACAAAACAAAGGAAAAAAACAAGCGTGTATCTCTTGTTCTTAAAGAGTGGCCTTTACAGTGAGCAGGAGGGACCTGGGAGCACCCCGTGGAAGGGACTAAGGCCGTCGCAGCCTCACTGCGGGGCAGCCCAGGGTGGTGCTCCTTCCTTCCCTTCAGAGATCACAGGGCAGCCCTGCAGGTGTTCCCGCAGATACCTGTACATCCTAGAGGCAGCACGTGAGGGCGGGAAGTAACAGAGGGTGGATGGACTATCCAAGGCTATTTATAGATTCTTTTATTTTTTTGGCGGTGGGGGGGGGGGGAATGGAGCAATGGGTTATTGTATTCCAAGCCCAACACCCACTCTGGCAGTAGCAGGACATGAGGTAGCCTGAGGTCAAATCACATTACTGAGGTCTGTCCAGAATTGGCCAAGGCCTGGGGACTGTTTGACCAAAGCTGACCCGAGTTGGTGCGTGCACATGCAGTGCACACGCACGTGTCCTCACGTGGGACCCAGGGACCTGCCTAGAGGGAGGCCTGAGGACCAAGGCTGGACTGGAGCCCTTCCGGGTTGGCTCTGGAAGCCAGAGATGGGGAGGTGGGTTCCACAAATAACCGACTCTCCAGGGGAGCGCCTGCTCCTGGTTGATAAGGGATGCTCTCCTACATGGCACGCGGGGATCAGAAGGGACCTGTGCAGAGCAGCAGACAAAAGAAGAGCTGCCTGGGCATCGTGGGCCAGAGATCCAAACAGAAAGATAGCAGGGTTCCTGGAGACACACAGGCTCAGACCGGCCAGGGGCAGAAAGCTGGGACGGTGAGGAGGCGATTTTGGCACCTGGGAGAAGACGGCTCATCCACCCGAAAGATTCTGCAGTTTCTTAGCACAAAAGACCACGTTCCCCAAGTGAGGAGGCTTCTTTTATTTCCCCCAAGTGGGGAGGCTTCTGCAGCCCCTGGTGGGCCTGGGGTGAGGGGCGCAGTGCTGTCACCAGAGGCCACATTTGATTGAAAGTAGAGCGCAGTTCCCCTGCCTTTCCTGCCAAAGATCCTGAACATCTTCCGATGCTTTGGGTCCCTATTCCTGGGATGATTTTTCGTAAAGGATAAATTAGAATTGAGATAACGTAGAACCAGAAGCAAGAATACCAACAAAACCGGGAGGATTTGCACTGATTATTTTTCTGTCTCATTGATGGCTTTCCATGACCACTCCTTCCAAACTTGGTTGCCTTCTGTCTTCCCTGCCCACAGTCTCATCATGCCTGATTCCCAAAAAGGGTCGGGGGGAGGCATTCATTGTTAAATTGCTTTATTATTAGATTAGCGAGTTTTGAAAGCATTGGAGTCGTGGTAAGAAAACGTCCCAGAGAGGAGACCCAGCCAGTGCCAGGGCATGGTCCCCAGTGTCCCCAGTGAGACCCCAACACCAGGCTCTATCAGTAGAGTTCGAGTCTTTAAAATACGTGTAAAACCCAGCACCAGCCATTCTGGGCATCTGGAGTTCTCATCTGAGAAGCTGTCTGAATTTCCTGACATGCCTGATGAGGCAGAAAGTTCTCTCCTATTGCACTTAAAAATATTTGCAGACCAGTTTTTTTTTTTTTTTAATGACTTATAGAAAAGGGAGAGTCCTTACTATTGTTACTGAAAGCAGTGCAATTTCTTTTGAAACATTAAAGAAATTGTGCCTGATGTAAGCCTGGGTAGCGTCAGATAAGAAGAGCCTTGCTGCCGTGCCAGGTGTAATCGCGTTACCAGTGCAGTGACATACAATCTGCTTGCTCAGCAGCCCGGCACCTGCTCTGCCCCCGTCAGGTCAGAGCCAAGGCTCTCCGCTCCCACTTCCTCCCGTTTTCTCAGTAAAAGAGCTGTACGCCAAGTGGCAGGTCTCCCATTGCCGTGTGCAGAGCCTGAACGTGTCAGTTTTCATACACTTAATAGTCTTGCCAAGCAAATATACAAAGAACAAGCGAAAGCCATCCCTGTGTTAGCTGTTGTTTTTGTTTAAATGGTATCATTTGAGCAACAGTTAGAGATACTGTATATCTTTTGCCTTCGTGTTTCTATATCTCTTTATTAAATTATGTTTTTACTTTTCAGAATTTAAATATTATGATTTTTTTTAACATCTTTATTGGAGTATAATTGCTTTACAATGTTGTTTTAGTTCCTGCTGAAATTATGTATAAAGCCACCGGAGGGTTATCAAGTACTGGTAAAATTAGCTGTGCCATAAATGCGCCTCTCTGCTAGCAGTTTGTATGGTTTGAGAGAGAGAAACTAAGATTGACAAACCCTAAGAACAGTTTTCTTTGACGAACACTCGCTTTAAATGTTTCTTTCTCTAATCCCCTCCACATAGCGGGTAGAGCATTCAAGCACAGTTACCTCTTGCCTTGAGTCTTTTGATTTCTTGTATCTGCTCTCTCTGTTCTCTCTCCCTCGAGCGCCTCTGTTTACCCCCAACAATTCTATCTTTCGAAATCCACTGCACCCTTTAGGACTGAACTCAGAGGCCATGGGTACCATTCTGTAGGCACTGATTCTCCAGGGGGTGTAAACCACGCCCTCATCTGTGCATTCCCCGTGTCCCACGCTGTATCCTGACACAGGCGTGTTCTGCTGGAGCTGTCCACACCCAGGCCTGATGGACCCACAGGAGAAAAAGCTCACGAAGGGCAGGGGCACATCTTTGTGGTCCCACGTCCACTACCAGCATCAAAGGTATGGAGAGAGGCGATGTGGGGAAATCTTCAAGTTCTACATTTTCAAATTCTACCCATTTTTAAAGATTTTTTTCCCCTAACACTTTCCTTAATCCGCTCAAAACGATGGTTCTGTCCTCCTTTGAAAGGCACATCTCTGTGCACCTTACTCCTTCCCTTGCACTATGATTAGCAGGCTGTCTCCTTTCTCAAGACATAAGCTCTCTCATTCATGAAGGTAAGGTCTATGGTTGATTGTATTTACATCCTTCATGGGGCACTGAATCTATTAGAGCTTAGATACGTATATGAGTGCGATAGAAAAAAAATGCTTTATAAATTTAAAATATGTTAAAGCAATTGCAAAATACATTTCTTTTGTTGGGGAAAGATGGATCAACATTGGTCAGTATTGGTCTTCAGATCTTGGGTTTCCGTAATGTTTCACCAACTTAGTTTTAAAAATTATGATTTCAACTTTGTATTTAAGTGATATGACAATTTGTCTTCAGATTCTTGAAAATCAGTTCCTCTAGAGTATAATACTTAGAAGTCAAAAGTATGTATTGGATATGTCCACAATATATTTCAAAGCAACCTTATTTCAGAACTTTAATTTGTCTATGATATAAAAGTATAGCGAATAGACAGCTTGATATTTTCATTGTCCTATTAGAAAAAATGGGTTAACTTGAATAAATTCTTAGTAAAATAGGATGGATACTAGTCTGTGTGTAGCTAGCCTTTAAATCTCTCTCTCTCTCTCTCACACACACACAGCACTGGAATTCACTTTTAAATCCAATCTCTCTAATAAATGATATGATAGAGATCCTTGACAAACTACAGACAGCATAATTAAAATAAAAAAGAGGAAGTCTGATCAAAACCTTGTAGTCAGGAAGAAATCACAATCTATCCAGTAGTAAAGAATATAAACGGAGAAAGACATAAGTCATTCACTTAAACTAGATGTACAACCATTTGTGAGTGAGCAGTACTCAGTACAAGTTGGTCTGCTCTGGTCCTTTCTTTGGTGGTTTAGTTACCAAAGTATAAAAATAATTTCACTATAAAGTGCCCTTTCCTAAAAAATGGGTCAGCAACACGGACCCTAAGCATAGTGCTACGCGTTCTTTGTTCTTGTAGATGTGTATGTTGATAATGAGGTTTCTGCTTTCTGGATTTCAGAAGGATCTTAAAGAGGAAATCTATGGACAAGCCAGCTTGCAGATAATAAAAAGCATGAATCGACCTCTGAAAGGAACACATCTGAGAGCGTGCACTGGGCTTTTCCACAATAAAATCAACAGGAGAGAAATGTGGGTGCCAAAGGCAGGGACCCACTCGTCTGCTGTTTACCCAGAGCCTGTACCCACGGCCAGCGGAGCAGAAAGGAGGGGACCCACAGGCTCTGACAATCGCTGAACTTCTACCGTCCTCTTTAACTATATTTTTAGGACAGGAAACCCCCAGCTGCAGCAAATCACATTTTGTTTTTGTCGTGTTTTGTTTTTAAACAGTATGCATGGAGACCACTGAAAATGGAAGCCCCCAAAGCCCTATTTAGGTAAAACGAAGCGCTCTTCTTCCTTACTTTTCACCGTGAGGTACATGGACTTGCTGACGTCCGCGCCCACATCGTTGCTGACCTTGCACAGGTAGTAGCCGCTGTCTTCTTCTACCACGTGCTTGATCAACAGAGACCCGTTGCTGAGGACCTGAATTCGGCCATTCAGGGCAATCGGTTGGAACTGGGGAACCCCAGCACCTGCAACAGAATAAAAAAGAGGAACGGTGATGCTAAGATGAATAAATACAGGGAGACAATGAGCTCAAGGACACCAGACCAATGAAGGGAAGCGATGGACGCCGAACACACAACCTAGAGGACAGGCACCAGAAACACCAAGAATTTTTTCTTTCCTCCGACGATGAAATTCTTGTTTAGGGAGAAACATGTTTATTTAAAATGACAGTATTTCAAACTCTGAGATAAAGAGTAAGAGAACTTACAGATAGTTTCTACAATTCATCAAATTTGATGAGCGTTGAGTAGTTGATAAATTATTCACAGAAATCACAGTAGAATGACTACAGAAGTAGACATCTCTTGTGTAACTAAATACATTTTTTGTGTTCCTAGGGACTTAATCTGTATGTAAACAAGGAGTGCTTCAGGGACAAGGCATTTGAAGACCTCACAGGATGAGCACCTCTGAGACTACAAGGAGAAAACTGATACTGCAGACTTCCCTTCTTAGTGTGGTTTATTCCGGTCTAGAAACACCATGTGCTATCAGCATCATTTAACGTTATTAAACAAATAAGTCAGATCATTGCACTAAGACAGCACAAATTAAAACCCTGCTCTCCTCCGAGTGCTTGCATTCAAGGAAATAGTGGCCCAGATGTGGTATGCTATGGTCATAGATGTGATGTGATCCACACAAAAGATCCATATAAAACTAATTTAGAAAATAAATTTAGAAATAATAAAACAGGATTAAGGCCTCGGGAGATTTCTGGGAAGATGGTAGTTGGATGAATCGGATGAATCTGCTATGTTGTTTGCCCCTCTTCTGGGACTAGGAGGGTGTGGTCCAAGCCTTGAAAGGCTGATAGAGCTTCTCCATCTTCCTGGAGAAAGCTCAAAGCATGGGCCAAGTGTGTGTTCTAGAGAAGAGCTGCTGGTCTGTGTGTCCCCAGAACCTACATGGGACCTGAATAGGTGGGCGGTCACCCGTTCATGCAGGAAACTTCAGACTTTGCATCTGGGGAAGTGAAATGAGAGGGGGATACACTTCCTCCTGTTGTCTCCCCCGAGACTGACCATTTACCTATTGGTATCCCTCAGGTCACAGTGGCAGAGACTGTGGCTATGCCTTCCCTTACCTATTTCAGCTCCACCAAAGAGACAAAGGAAATTAATCATGTATCTGAGGGGACCTTTCATAATGAATTATAAGGACAAGCAGAATCCCTACAACAGATGGTTTCTATCAAAACAGAACTGTTAGAGAGTATATATGGAAACTTGAATTTAAAAAACAGTTCTATTTCTGCTCAGGATGGAGAAAGACACAAAAGAATATCACTTCCATTCTAACAACAAACAAGAGACTGTTAATCTACAAAATCATGCTTTTCTTTGAATGAATCAGAAAGTGGAAGTCACAGGCAACTGGGTAAACTTAGTTGCAAAGAATTAAAAGCCTTACAGGAGACATGGTACAAGTAAACAATTTCATCTTTGGGACAGGGTGAGAGGACAAGGTCCTGGGCATACAAGCAGGTAGGAAGTAAAGAACTGGAAATAAGTATAACCTACTTCAATTGCTACTCTTTCATGCATCATGGCCAAAATTCAATAAAATATTATGAGATGCACACACACAAAAGCAAGAAAAAAGAGCCAGAGAAGAAATGATCAATAGTTTTGAAATCTTGGTATGGAACTATCAGACAGGGACTTTACCACAACTATGGTTAATGCCCATAAACAGGTGGGGGTTCAGAAAGAATATTAAAACTATACAAAAGAGACAGATAGATAAATAAAATGTTAGAAACAACAAACACAATATTAGATCGAAAGAATTCCTTAAGCTAATCAGCAGATTGAACACAGCAGAGAAAATAATTAGTGAACTTGAAGCTAGGTCAACAGAAATTATCCAAATCAAAACAAAAAGTGCAAAAGAGTGAAAAATACAGAATAGATTGTCCTGGAGCTCTAGAACAATATCAAATATTCTAACATTGAGTAATTATAGTCTCAAAAGGAGAAGAAAGACAGGTGCAGAAGAAATAATATTTGAAATATAGAAGACTTTAATACCACTATCAGTCAGTTTGACTTGACTGACACTTATAGAATTCCACACCTTGCAGTAGCAGAATACATTCTGGTTTCGAGTGCACACGGAACAGTTATCCAGAAAGACGATATTTTGGGCCATAATACAAATTTCAATAGATGTTAGAAAATAAAGTAATACAAATCATTTTATAGCTCCACAGAAAAACTAAAATCGAAATCAATAACAGAGATATATCTGGGAAAACCTCAGATATTTGAAACTTAAACAATACGCTTCTAAAAAAACTCATGAGTCAAAGAAGAAATCACCAGAGTAATTAGAAAAAATATATTCTGAGTTGAATAAGAATGTAAAAACAACATATCAAAATGTGTGAGGTTCAGCTAAAAGCAACACTTAGATGGAAGTTTGTAGCTTTAAGTGTTTGTATTGGAAAAGGAAAAAGATCACAAATCAATGATCTAAGCATCCCTCTTAAGAAGCTATTACAGGAAGAGCAAATAAAACTCAAAGTAAGGAGAAGTAAGGAAATAATAAAGAAGAAAACTGAAATCAATGAAATAAAAAACAGAAAATTGTAGAGAAAATCAATAAAACCAAAAGCCAGTTCTTTGAAAAAAAATATAATACAAAAACCTCTAGCTGGACTGATCAAGAAAAGAGAAGAGACATTAGTTACAAGTAACTATAATGAAAAAGGCCATCACTGCAGTCCCTACTTGAATTAAAAGGATAATAGGAAAATATTAGGAATAACTTTGTGTCAATAAATTTAAAAAGTTATATTAAATAGACAAATGTCTGGAAAGACACAAACTCTCAAAGATCACTCAAGAAAAATTAGATAACCTTAATAGTCCTGTATCTATAAGTTAATTTGTAGTTAAAAACTTTCCACAAAGAACAATCAAAGTCCAGACAGCTTCATTAGTGAATACTACCTAACACCTAAAGAAAAAAAAATTTTTACACGAAGTCTTTCAGAAAATATAAGAGAATAAAACATTTTACCACTGATTTTACGAGGCCAGCAACATCTTCATACCAAACTCAAAGACCTTAGAACTACAAACCAGTATCCCAACATAGACATAAAAATCCTTAACCAGCTGAGCCAGGACTGGGAGCCGGGAGCAGGGAGCCGGCCGGGCGCTTGGACAGGCCTGGCGAGCACAGCGGCACAGGGTCTTGGTGCTCAGCCAGGTGTCAGGCCTCAGCCTCTGAGGTGGGAGACCCAAGGTCAGGACACTGGTCCACCAGAGACCTCCCAGCTCCAAGTAGTATCCATCGGTGAGAGCTCTCCCAGAGATCTCCCTCTCAACGCTAAGACCCAGCTCCACTCAACAACCAGGAAGCTACCGTGCTGGACACCCGATGCCGAACAACTAGCAAGACAGGAACACAACCCCACCCATTAGCAGAGAGGCTGACTAAAATCATAAAGAGGTCACAGACACCCCAAAACACACCACTGGCTGCAGCCCTGCCCACCAGAAAGAAAAGATCCAGCCCCACCCACCAGAACACAGGCACCAGTCCCCTCCACCAGGAAGCCTACACAAGCCACTGAACCAACCTTACCCACTAGGGGCAGACACCAAAAACAATGGGAACTACGAACCTGCAGCCTGGGAAAAGGAGACCCCAAACACAGTAAGTTAACCAAAATACACAGCAGATGAAGGAGCAAGGAACAAACCAACCAGACCAAACAAATGAAGAGGGAATAGGCAGTCTACCTGAAAAAGAATTCAGAGTAATGATGGTAAAGATGATCCAAAATCTTGGAAATAGAATGCAGAAAATACAAGAAACGTTTAACAAGGACCTAGAAGAATGAAAGAGCAAACAAACAATGATGAACAACACATTAAATGAAATTAAAAATTCGCTAGAAGGAATCAATAGCAGAATAACTGAGGCAGAAGAAAAGAAAAGTGACCTGGAAGATAAAATAGTGGAAATAACTACCACAGAGCAGAATAAAGAAAAAAGAATGAAAAGAATGGAGAACAGTCTCAGAGACATCTGGGACAACATTAAATTCACCAACATTCGAATTATAGGGGTCCCAGAAGAAGAAGAGAAAAAGAAAGGGACTGAGAAAATATTTGAAGAGATTATAGTTGAAAACTTCCCTAATTTGGGAAAGGAAATAGTCAATCAAGTCCAGGAAGCACAGAGAGTCCCATACAGGATAAATCCAAGGAGAAACACGCCAAGACACATAGTAATCAAACTATCAAAAATTAAATACAAAGAAAAAATATTAAAAGCAGCAATGAAAAAGCAACAAATAAAATACAAGGGAATCCCCATAAGGTAAACAGCTGATCTTTCAGCAGAAACTCTGCAAGCCAGAAGGGAGTGGCAGGATATACTTAAAGTGATGAAGGAGAAAAACCTACAACCAAGATTATTCTACCCAGCAAGGATCTCATTCAGATTTGACAGAGAAATTAAAACCTTTACAGACAAGCAAAAGCTAAGAAAATTCAGCATCACCAAACCAGCTTTACAACAAATGCTAAAGGAACTTCTCCAGGCAGGAAACACAGGAGAAGGAAAAGACCTACAAAAACAAACCCAAAACAATTAAGAAAATGGTAGTAAGAACATACATATTGATAATTACCTTAAATGTAATGGATGAAATGCTCAAACCAAAAGACATAGACTGGCTGAATGGATACAAAAACAAGACCCATATATATGCTGTCTACAAGATACCCACTTCAGACCTGAGGACACATACAGACAAAGTGAGGGGAAGGAAAAAGATATTCCATGCAAATGGAAATGAAAAGAAAGCTGGTGTAGCAATTCTCATATCAGAAAAAAGGGACTTTAAAATAAAGGCTATTACAAGAGACAAAGAAGGACACTACACAATGACCAAGGGATCAATCCAAGAAGATATAACAACTGTAAATACTTATACACCCAACGTTAAGAGCACCTCAGTACATAAGGCAAATACTAACACCCATAAAAGGGGAAATAGACAGTAACACAATAATAGTAGGGGATTTTAACACCCCACTTTCACCAATGGACAGATCATCCAAAATGAAAATAAATAAGGAAACACTAGCTTTAAATGACACATTAGTTAAGATGGACTCAATTGATATTTATAGGATATTCCAACCTAAAACAACAGAACACACTTTCTTCTCAAGTGCTCATGGAACACTCTCCAGGATAGATCATATCTTGGGTCACATATCAAGCCTTGGTAAATTTAAGAAAATTGAAATTGTATCAAGTATCTTTTCCGATCACAATCCTATGAGACTAGATATCAATTACAGGAAAAAAACTGTAAAAAATACAAACACATGGAGGCTAAACAATATGCTACTAAATAACCAAGAGATCACTGAAGAAATCAAAGAGGAAATCAAAACATACCTAGAAAAAAATGACAATAAAAACATGACGACCCAAAACCTATGGGATGCAGCAAAAACAGTTCTAAGAGGGAAGTTTATAGCAATATAATCCTACCTCAAGAAACAAGAAACACCTCAAATAAACAACCTAACCTTACACCTAAAGCAATTAGAGAAAGAAGGACAAAAAAACCCCAAAGTTAGTGAAGGAAAGAAATCATAAAGATCAGATCAGAAATAAATGAAAAGAAATGAAGGAAACGATAGCAAAGATCAATAAAACTAAAAGCTGGTTCTTTGAGAAGATAAACAAAATTCATAAACCATTAGCCAGACTCATCAAGAAAAAAAGGGAGAAGACTCAAATCAATAGAATTAGAAATGAAAAAGGAGAAGTAACAACTGACACTGCAGAAATACAAAGGATCACGAGAGATTACTACAAGCAACTCTACGCCATCAGAATGGACAACCTGGAAGATATGGACAAATTCTTAGAAAAGCACAACCTTCCAGAACTGAACCAGGAAGAAATAGAAAATATAAACAGACCAATCACAAGCACTGAAATTGAAACTGTGATTAAAAATCTTCCAACAAAGAAAAGCCGAGGGCCAGATGGCTTCACAGGCGAATTCTATCAAACATTTAGAGAAAAGCTAACACCTATCCTCCTCCATCTCATCCAAAGTATAACAGAGGGAGGAACACTCCCAAACACATTCTATGAGGCCACCATCACCCTGATACAAGAACCAGACAAAGATGTCACAAAAAAGGAAAACTACAGACCAATATTACAGATGAACATAGATGCAAAAATCTTCAACAAAATACTAGCAAACACAATCCAACAGCACATTAAAAGGATCAAACAACATGATCAAGTGGGGGTTATCCCAGGAATGCAAGGATTCTTCAATATACGCAAATCAATCAATGTGATAAACCATATTAACAAATTGAAGGAAAAAAACCATATGATCATCTCAATAGATGCAGAAAAAGCTTCTGACAGAATTCAACACCGATTTATGATAAAAACCCTCCAGAAAGTAGGCATAGAGGGAACTTACCTCAACACAATAAAGGCCATATATGACAAACCCACAGCCAACATCATTCTCAATGGTGAAAAACTGAAACCATTTCCGCTAAGATCTGGAACAAGACAAGTTTGCCCACTCTACCCACTATTAGTCAATATAGTTCTGGAAGTTTTAGCCACAGCAATCAAGAGACAAAAAAGAAATAAAAGGAATCCAAATAGGAAGAGAAGAAGTAAAGCTGTCACTGTTTGCAGATGACATGATACTATACATAGAGTCCTAAAGATGCTACCAGAAAACTACTAGAGCTAATCAATGAATTTGGTAAAGTAGCAGGATACAAAATTAATGCACAGAAATCTCTTGCATACCTATACACCAATGATGAAAAATCTGAAAGAGAAATTAAGGAAACACTCCTATTTACCACTGTAATAAAAAGAATAAAATATCTAGGAATAAACCTACCTAGGGAGACAAAAGACCTGTATGCAGAAAACTATAAGACACTGATGAAAGAAATTAAAGATGATACAGATGGAGAGATATACCATGTTCTTGGATTGGAAGAATCAACATTGTGAAAATGACTCTACTACCCAAAGCAATCTACAGATTCAATGCAATCCCTATCAAACTACCACTGGCATTTTTCACAGAACTAGAACTAAAAATTTCACTATTTGTATGGAAACACAAAAGACCCCGAATAGTCAAAGCAATCTTGAGAACGAAAAATGGAGCTGGAGGAATCAGGCTCCCTGACTTCAGACTATACTACAAAGCTACAGTAATCAAGACAGTATAGTACTGGCACAAAAGCAGAAATATAGATCAATGGAACAGGATACAAAGCCCAGAGATAAACCCATACACATATGGTCACCTCATCTTTGATAAAGGAGGCCAGAATATACAATGGAGAAAAGACAGCCTCTTCAATAAGTTGTGCTGGGAAAACTGGACAGCTACATATAAAAGAATGAAATTAGAACACTCCCTAACACCATACACAAAAATAAACTCAAAATGGGTTAATGACCTAAAAGTAAGGCCAGACACTATAAAACTCTTAGAGGAAAACATAGGCAGAACACTCTATGACATAAATCACAGCAAGACCCTTTTTGACCCACCTCCTAGAGAAATGGAAATAAAAACACAAATAAACAAATGGGACCTAATGAAACTTAAAAGCTTTTGCACAGCAAAGGAAGCCATAAACAAGACCAAAAGACAACCCTCAGAATGGGAGAAAATATTTGCAAACGAAACAACTGACAAAGGATTAATCTCCAAAATATACAAGCAGCTCATGCAGCTCAATATCAGAAAAACAAACAACCCAATCCAGAAATAGGCAGAAGATCTACATAGACATTTCTCCAAAGAAGATATACAGATTGCCAACAAACACATGAAAGGATGTTCAACATGACTAATCATTAGAGAAAGGCAAATCAAAACTACAATGAGGTATCACCTCACACCAGTCAGAATGGCCATCATCAAAAAATCTACAGACAGTAAATGCTGGAGAGGGTGTGGAGAAAAGGGAACCCTCTTGCACTGTTGGTGGGAATGTAAATTGATACAGTCACTATGGGGAACAGTATGGAGGTTCCTTAAAAACTAAAAATAGAACTACCATACGACCCAGCAATCCCACTACTGGGCATATACCCTGAGAAAACCATAATTCAAAAAGAGTCATGTACCACAATGTTCATTGCAGCACTATTTACAATAGCCAGGACATGGAAGCAACCTAAGTGTCCATCAACAGATCAATGGATAAAGAAGATTTAGCACATATATACAATGGAACATTACTCAGCCATAAAAAGAAACGAAATTGAGTTATTTGTAATGAGGTGGATGGACCTAGAGTCTGCCATACAGAGTGAAGTAAGTCAGAAAGAGAAAAACAAATACCGTATGCTAACACATATATATGGAATCTAAAGAAGAAAAAAAAAATGGTTCTGAAGAATCTAGGGGCAGGACAGGAATAAAGATGCAGATGTAGAGAATGGACTTGAGGCCATGGGGAGGGGGAAGGGTAAGCTGGGACGAAGTGAGAGAGTGGCATGGACATATATACACTACCAAATGTAAAATAGACAGGTAGTGGGAAGCAGCCGCATAGCACAGGGAGATCAGCTATGTGCTTTGTGACCACCTAGAGGGGTGGGATAGGGAGGGTGGGAGGGAGATGCAAGAGGGAGGGGATATGGGGATATATGTATACATATAGCTGACTCACTTTGTTATAGAGCAGAAACTAACACACCATTGTAAAGCAATTATACTCCAATAAAGATGTTAAAAAAAAAATCCTTAACCTAACCCTACCAAATGAGGTTTATCAATATATAAAAACAATATAAATAAATAAATAAATAAATAATTTTAAAAACAAACAAACAAAAAACAATAATATATCATGACCAAGTGACATTTATTCTAGGAATGCAAGGTTGGTTTCAATTCAAAAATTAGTGAATGTAATTCATCATATTAACAGACCAAAAAAGAAACACAATATGATTACTTGAATATATACAAAGAAAAAAGAAAAAGTATTTTAGAGTTAAACATCCTGATAAAATCTCATAGTGAACTAGTCATAGAATGGAATTACTTGATAAAAGGTTTCAAAAGGCTTACAGCTAACATCATACTTAATTCTAAAAACCGAATTATTTTCCACCAAAGATCAAGAAAGAAACAAGTATGATTGGTCTTGTCCTTTTATTCAACATTGTTCTGAAGATTTTATCAAGAGCAATTCAAAAAGAAAATGACATAAAATACATATGTATTAGAAAAGAAGAATATAACTGTCTTCCTTCACAGGTGACATAATTATTTACATAGATAATGAAAGAGCCTACAAAAACGTTGCTAGAATTATAAATGACTTTAGCAAAGTCACAGGGTACATCAAAATACAAAATTCAAAGTTAATTTTTCTTTTATATATTAGTAACAAGCAATACTGAAATTTAAAAAAATAAATTGCATGAAAACATGAAATATTTACAGATAAATTTAACAAGATATTTGCAAGACTGGTCTACTGAAAACTGCAAAAGTTGTTGCTCACAATTAAAGAAGACCTAGATGAGTAGAGATGGGGCATTACACCATGTTCATGGATAAAAATTCTTAATATTTTCAGGCAGTTATTGGAAATCTTGTTGTATAAAAGGCCAAATTTTATGGTTTGCAAGCCATACAGTCTGTCAGAATTACTTATTTCCTGTCATTGAAGCATGAAAGCAGCTATAGAAAGTACATAAATCAGCACAATTACGTTCTAATAACATTTATTTACAAGGGCAGGTTTTGAGAAGAATTTGACTTGTGGTCTATAGTTGGCTGACATCTGATTTAAGGTATGTAAAAAGTATATAGATGTAAGATAATTGTAAAGTTGGAAGGGGGTGCATATACTAATAATACTCACACACTTGGATTAGTTCTTTATCTCATATCTGATGTGTGAAATATTGTAACATCTTTCTAGGTAGAAAAATGGTTTTAATTCATCTTATTCATAAAGAATTCAAAATCAGGGATGAAAAAGTTTTTAAAACATAATAGTAGTTTTTAATAACTTCAATATGTTGATTTCCTCAGTATCAGCTACTGACTATTTTATAAATGAGATGAAATGAACAAAATCATTCTTATCCTTATACCTGTTCACTCCTTGGGAATAGTCAAAAATTATCAAAATGTATAAAATGCAAAATTACAACAGAAGCATGTATAATATAGATCATTTAAAACTTAATCCATATGAAAGTTTACAGAAGAATTAAAGAAATGTTTGATGGATAATGAACATATCACTAAATGAATGGTTGATTTTGGAAAATAACTGATGAAAGCTATCTCCAAGTTCATCTGCTGGGGTTTAAAACATGAGAATTTCAGATTAGGAATCTGTGAATTTTTGGTCAAAAATTTAAACAGGGGGTCTGGGCAAGATGGCGGAAGAGTAAGACGCGGAGATCACCTTCCTTCCCACAGATACAGTAGAAATACATCTGCACGTGGAACTGCTCCTACAGAACACCCACTGAACACTGGCAGAAGACGTCAGACCTCCCAAAAGGCAAGAAAATCCCCACGTACCTGGGTAGGGCAAAAGAAAAAAGAAATAACAGAGACAAAAGAATAGGGACGGGACCTGCACCAGTGGGAGGGAGCCGTGAAGGAGGAAAGGTTTCCACACACTAGGAGCCCCTTCGCGGGTGGAGACTGCGGGTGGCGGAGGGGGAAGCTTCGGAGCCGCGGAGGAGAGCGCAGCCACAGGGGTGCGGAGGGCAAAGCAGAGAGATTCCCGCACGGAGGATCGGTGCCGAGCAGCACTCACCAGCCCGAGAGGCGTGTCTGCTCACCCGCCGGGGCGGGCGGGGGCTGGGAGCTGCGGCTCGGGCTTCGGTCGGATCGCAGGGAGAGGACGGGGGTTGGCGGCGTGAACACAGCCTGAAGGGGTTAGCGCACCACAGCTAGCCGGGAGGGAGTCCGGGAAAAGGTCTGCAGCTGCCGAAGAGGCAAGAGACTTTTTCTTGCCTCTGTGTTTCGCGGCGCGCGAGGAGAGGGGATTCAGAGCGCCGCCTAAACGAGCTCCAGAGACGGGCGTGAGCCGCGGCTATCAGCGCGGACCCCAGAGACCGGCATGAGACGTTAAGGCTGCTGCTGCCGCCACCAAGAAGCCTGTGTGCGAGCACAGGTCACCATCCACACCGCCCCTCCCGGGAGCCTGTGCAGCCCCCCACCGCCAGCATCCCGTGATCCAGGGACAACTTCCCCAGGAGAACGCACGGCGCACCTCGGGCTGCTGCAACGTCACGCCGGCCTCTGCCGCGCAGGCTCGCCCCGCATCCGTACCCCTCCCTCCCCCGGCCTGAGTGAGCCAGAGCCCCCGAATCAGCTGCTCCTTTAACCCCGTTCTGTCTGGGCGGGGAACAGACGCCCTCAGGCGACCTACACGCAGAGGCGGGGCCAAACCCAAATCTGAACCCTGGGAGCTGTGCGAACACAGAAGAGAAAGGGAAATCTCTCCCAGCAGCCTCAGAAGCAGCGGATTAAAGCTTCACAAACAACTTGATGTGCCTGCATCTGTTGAATACCTGAATAGACAACGAATCATCCCAAATTCAGGAGGTGGACTTTGGGAGCAGGATATATTAATTTTTCCCCTTTTCCTTTTTTTGTGAGTGTATATGTGTATGCTTCTGGGTGAGATTTTGTCTGTATAGCTTTGCTCTCACCATTAGTCCTAGGGTTAGGTCCGTCCGTTTTTTTTTCTTTTTTTACTTAAAAACTTTTTTCCCCCTAATAAACGTTTTCTTAATAATTTTTTCCTTATTTTCTATTTTTAAAAAATTAAAAAAAAATTTTTTTTATTATAATAGCTTTATTTTATTTTATTTTATCCTCTTTCTTTCTTTCTATTTTTTCTCCCTTTTATTCTGAGCCATGTGGATGAAAGGCTCTTAGTGCTCCAGCCAGGCATCAGGGCTGTGCCTCTGAGGTGGGAGAGCCAACTTCAGGACACTGGTCCACAGGAGACCTCCCAGCTACATGCAATACCAAACGGCGAAAGTCTCTCAGAGATCTCCATCTCAACATCAAGACCCAGCTTCACTCAACGACCAGCAAGCTCCAGTGCTGGACACCCTATGCCAAACAACTAGCAAGACAGGAACACAGCCCCATCCATTAGCAGAGAGGCTGCCTAAAATCATAATAAGGCCACAGACACCCCAAAACACACCACCAGACGTGGACGTGCCCACCAGAAAGAAAAGATCCAACCTCATCCACCAGAACACAGGCAATAGTCCCCTCCACCAGGAAGCCTACACAACCCACTGAACCAATCTTAGCCACTGGGGACAGATACCAAAAACAACGGGAACTACGAACCTGCAGCCTGTGAAAAGGAGACCCCAAACACAGTAAGATAAGCAAAATGAGATGACAGAAAAACACACAGCAGATGAAGGAGCAGGGTCAAAACACACCAGACCTAACAAATGAAGAGGAAATAGGTAGTCTACCTGAAAAAGAATTCAGAATAGTGATAGTAAGGATGATCCAAAATCTTGGAAATAGAATAGACAAAATGCAAGAAACATTTAACAAGGACGTAGAAGAACTAAAGAGGAACCAAGCAATGATGAAAAACACAATAAATGAAATTAAAAATACTCTAGGTGGGATCAATAGCAGAATAACTGAGGCAGAAGAACGGATAAGTGACCTGGAAGATAAAATGGTGGAAATAACTACTGCAGAGCAGAATAAAGAAAAAAGAATGAAAAGAACTGAGGACAGTCTCAGAGACCTCTGGGACAACATTAAACACACCAACATTCAAATTATAGGGGTCCCAGAAGAAGAAGAGAAAAAGAAAGGGACTGAGAAAATATTTGAAGAGATTATAGTTGAAAACTTCCCTAATATGGGAAAGGAAATAGTTAATCAAGTCCTGGAAGCACAGAGAGTCCCATACAGGATAAATCCAAGGAGAAACACGCCAAGACACATCTTAATCAAACTGTCAAAAATTAAATATAAAGAAAACATATTAAAAGCAGCAAGGGAAAAACAACAAATAACACACAAGGGAATCCCCATAAGGTTAACAGCTGATCTTTCAGCAGAAACTCTGCAAGCCAGAAGGGAGTGGCAGGATATACTTAAAGTGATGAAGGAGAAAAACCTACAACCAAGGTTACTCTACCCAGCAAGGATCTCATTCAGATTTGATGGAGAAATTAAAACCTTTACAGACAAGCAAAAGCTGAGAGAGTTCAGCACCACCAAACCAGCTTTACAACAAATGCTAAAGGAACTTCTCTAGGCAAGAAACACAAGAGAAGGAAAACACCTACAATAACAAACCCAAAACATTTAAGAAAATGGGAATAGGAACATACATATCGATAATTACCTTAAATGTAAATGGATTAAATGCTCCCACCAAAAGACACAGACTGGCTGAATGGATACAAAAACAAGACCCATATATATGCTGTCTACAAGAGACCCACTTCAGACCTAGAGACACATACAGACTGAAAGTGAGGGGATGGAAAAAGATATTCCATGCAAATGGAAATCAAAAGAAAGCTAGAGTAGCAATTCTCGTATCAGACAAAATAGACTTTAAAATAAAGACTATTACAAGAGACAAAGAAGGACACTATATAATGATCAAGGGATCGATCCAAGAGGAAGGTATAACAATTGTAAATATTTATGCACCCAACATAGGAGCACCTCAATACATAAGGCAAATACTAACAGCCATAAAAGGGGAAATCGACAGTAACACAATCATAGTAGGGGACTTTAACACCCCACTTTCACCAATGGACAGATCATCCAAAATGAAAATAAATAAGGAAACACAAGCTTTAAAGATACATTAAACAAGATGGACTTAATTGATATTTATAGGACATTCCACCCAAAAACAACAGAATACACATTTTTCTCAAGTGCTCATGGAACATTCTCCAGGATAGATCATATCTTGGGTCACAAATCAAGCCTTGGTAAATTTAAGAAAATTGAAATCGTATCAAGTATCTTTTCTGACCACAACGCTATGAGACTAGATATCAATTACAGGAAAAGATCTGTAAAAAGTACAAACACATGGAGGCTACACAATACACTACTTAATAACAAAGTGATCACTGAAGAAATCAAAGGAGAAATCAAAAAATACCTAGAAACAAATGACAAAGGAGACACGATGACGCAAAACCTATGGGATGCAGCAAAAGCAGTTCTAAGAGGGAAGTTTATAGCAATACAAGTCTACCTCAAGAAACAGGAAACATCTCGAATAAACAACCTAACCTTGCACCTAAAGCAATTAGAGAAAGAAGAACAAAAAACCCCAAAGCTAGCAGAAGGAAAGAAATCATAAAGATCAGATCAGAAATAAATGAAAAAGAAATGAAGGAAACAATAGCAAAAATCAATGAAACTAAAAGCTGGTTCTTTGAGAAGATAAACAAAATTCATAAACCATTAGCCAGACTCATCAAGAGAAAAAGGGAGAAGACTCAAATTAATAGAATTAGAAATGAAAAAGGAGAAGTAACCACTGACACTGCAGAAATACAAACGATCATGAGAGATTACTACAAGCAACTCTATGCCAATAAAATGGACAACCTGGAAGAAATGGACAGATTCTTAGAAATGCACAACCTGCCAAGACTGAACCAGGAAGAAATAGAAAATATGAACAGACCAATCACAAGCACTGAAATTGAAACTGTGATTAAAAATCTTCCAACATACAAAAGCCCAGGACCAGATGGATTCACAGGCGAATTCTATCAAACATTTAGAGAAGAGCTAACACCTATCCTTCTCAAACTCTTCCAAAATATTGCAGAGGGAGGAACACTCCCAAACTCATTCTACGAGGCCACCATCACCCTGATACCAAAACCAGACAAAGATGTCACAAAGAAAGAAAACTACAGGCCAATATCACTGATGAACATAGATGCAAAAATCCTCAACAAAATACTAGCAAACAGAATCCAACAGCACATTTAAAGGATTATACACCATGATCAAGTGGGGTTTATTCCAGGAATGCAAGGATTCTTCAATATACGCAAATCAATCAACGTGATACATCATATTAACAAATTGAAGGAGAAAAACCATATGATCATCTCAATAGATGCAGAGAAAGCTTTCGACAAAATTCAACACCCATTTATGATAAAAGCCCTGCAGAAAGTAGGCATAGAGGGAACTTTCCTCAACATAATAAAGGCCATATATGACAAACCCACAGCCAATATTGTCCTCAATGGTGAAAAACTGAAACCATTTCCACTAAGATCAGGAACAAGACAAGGTTGCCCACTCTCACCACTATTATTCAACATAGTTTTGGAAGTGTTAGCCACAGCAATCAGAGAAGAAAAAGAAATAAAAGGAATCCAAATCGGAAAAGAAGAAGTAAAGCTGTCACTGTTTGCAGATGACATGATACTATACATAGAGAATCCTAAAGATGCTACCAGAAAACTACTAGAGCTAATCAATGAATTTGGTTAAGTAGCAGGATACAAAATTAATGTTCAGAAATCTCTTGCATTCCTATATACTAATGATGAAAAATCTGAAAGTGAAATTAAGAAAACACTCCCGTTTACCATTGCAACAAAAAGAATAAAATATCTAGGAATAAACCTACCTAAGGAGACAAAAGACCTGTATGCAGAAAATTATAGGACACTGATGAAAGAAATTAAAGATGATACAAATAGATGGAGAGATATACCATGTTCTTGGATTGGAAGAATCAACATTGTGAAAATGACTCTACTACTCAAAGCAATCTACAGATTCAATGCAATCCCTATCAAACTACCACTGGCATTTTTCACAGAACTAGAACTAAAAATTTCACTATTTGTATGGAAACACAAAAGACCCCAAATAGCCAAAGCAATCTTGAGAACGAAAAATGGAGCTGGAGGAATCAGGCTCCCTGACTTCAGACTATATTACAAAGCTACAGTAATCAAGACAGTTTGGTACTGGCACAAAAACAGAAATATAGATCAATGGAACAGGGTAGAAAGTCCAGAGATAAACCCACGCACATATGGTCACCTTATCTTTGATAAAGGAGGCAAGCATATACAGTGGAGAAAAGACAGCCTCTTCAATAAGTGGTGCTGGGAAAATTGGACAGGTACATGTAAAAGTATGAAATTAGAACACTCCCTGACACCATACACAAAAATAAACTCAAAATGGATTAAAGACCTAAGTGTAAGGCCAGACACTATCAAACTCTTAGAGGAAAACATAGGCAGAACATTCTATGACATAAATCACAGCAAGATCCTTTTTGACCCAGCTCCTAGAGAAATGGAAATAAAAACACAAATAAACAAATGGGACCTAATGAAACTGAAAAGCTTTTGCACAGCAAAGGAAACCATAAACAAGACCAAAAGACAACCCTCAGAATGGGAGAAAATATTTGCAAATGAAGCAACTGACAAAGGATTAATCTCCAAGATTTACAAGCAGCTCATGCAGCTCAGTAACAAAAAAACGAACAACCCAATCCAAAAATGGGTAGAAGACCTAAATAGACATTTCTCCAAAGAAGATATACAGATTGCCAACAGACACATGAAAGTATGCTCAACATCATTAATCATTAGAGAAATGCAAATGAAAACTACAATGAGGTATCATCTCACACCGGTCAGAATGGCCATCATCAAAAAATCTAGAAACAATAAATGCTGGAGAGGGTGTGGAGGAAAGGGAACACTCTTGCACTGTTGGTGGGAATGTAAATTGATATAGCCACTACGGAGAACCGTATGGAGGTTCCTTAAAAAACTAAAAATAGAACTACCATACGACCCAGCAATCCCACTACTGGGCATATACCCTGAGAAAACCATAATTCAAAAAGAGTCATGTACCAAAATGTTCATTGCAGCTCTATTTACAATAGCCAGGACATAGAAGCAACCTAAGTGTCCATCAACAGATCAATGGATAAAGAAGATGTAGCACATATATACAATGGAACATTATTCAGCCATAAGAAGAAACGAAATTGAGTTATTTGTAATGAGGTGGATGGACCTAGAGTCTGCCATACAGAGTGAAGTAAGTCAGAAAGAGAAAAACAAATACCGTATGCTAACACATATATATGGAATCTAAAGAAAAAAAAAAAAAAGGTCATGAAGAACCTAGTGGCAAGACGGGAATAAAGACATAAACCTACTAGAGAATGGACTTGAGGATATGGGGAGGGGGAGGGGTGAGATGTGACAGGGTGAGAGAGTGTCATGGACATATATACACTACCAAATATAAAATAGATAGCTAGTAGGAAGCAGCCGCATAGCACAGGGAGATCAGCTCGGTGCTTTGTGACCATCTAGAGGGGTGGGATGGGGAGAGTGGGAGGGAGGGGGATGCAAGGGGGAGGAGATGTGGGAACATATGTATATGTATGACTGATTCACTTTGTTATAAAGCAGAAACTGACACACAATTGTAAAGCAATTATACTCCAATAAAGATGTTTTAAAAAAAAAAATTTAAACAGTAAAAAAGTAACTGCCTTCTTTTTCTGCTCAAGATCCCATTATCTTGAGGAGAAAAAGAAGGGACTACAGCCTTCCTAATTTTTTATACGCACATATAACATTGTGCTTTGTCTATACAAAATGGTGTTTATTGTCCAATTACTCAGCACCTACTCTGTGGTGGATCCAGGGCAAGTAGCTATGGTTACAAAAGATGGTGGCCTCTTTGTCAATCTCTCTTTGAGGTCAGAACCCTCACTGTGGGTAAATGTGAGTGGCCATATTGTGAGCCTTCCTACGGAGAGCCTTCCATGAGGGTCTCCCCCAACCAACAGTCTGTTAGAAGCTGAATCCTGCCAGCAACCACCTGAGTGGGATGAACCTTGATATGACTGAATCCCTGGCCAACAGCCTGACTGCAGTGCTGGGAGAGACCTTGATATGGAGGACTCAGTTAAGCCATACCCAGATTCCTGCCCCACAGAGATCATAAATGTGCTTTATTATTGTTAAGCCACTAAGCTTTGGGGTAATTTGTTACACAGCAACAGATCCCCAATACACTGTGAAAAACTAGGTAATCAGGAATCCTTTTAGTTCCTCAGTTTCCTCACCTGCAAAATGGAGATAATAATAGATCCTCCTTCATAGGGCGGTATAGGCATTTAAATTCTTAAACTATGGTAGGACATACAGTAAGCACACATTATTGCTGTTTTTTTCTACTTTCTGCTTCTAATTATTTAATCATTTTATGATTAGTCGACTATTTCTTTCCTACTCCACAAGACTAAGGACAATGTTGCAATGAACCTCTGCTTGTCAATCAATCCATCAATAGAAAGAAAGATACAGTGGTAGGAACTCCATTGGATAAATACTTGGAGTGGAATTCTGCACATCTAAGTGTTAAAATATATTGCTAAGTTGCTTAGTAAAAGACGGAGTAATCTTATTTCCTGGGGCTGGGGTTAATTTTTTCCTCACACATGTGCACTATTAATCTTTTTGATCTTCATCAATATAGTATATATCTCATTATTTTAATTTACATGGTTTTACTAACTTGTACATTTTTTGGTTGCTTTTGCTTATAGATAAGTCTGAGCATCTTTTTATAAATGTATCAGTAATTTGTACTTGTTCTTCGGTGAACACTCTACCTATATATTTTGCCCATGCATCTACTGAACTTTGTCTTTTTCCTCTTTATTTGCCAAAGCACTTTGGTTCCTAAAAGTGATTCTATATTCCTATTTTACAAAACTTTATTTTTGTTTGTGTTGTTTTAATCAGGATTGTACATTGAATATTATCAGCTACCTTTTCATCATCTATTGAGATGATCATACTTTCTTTTCTCCTATAAAAGTTTATTGTATCTTTTAAGGATCTGGTTTCATAAATTATAAAATTCCTTCTTAAGGATAATAGTTTCTTTGGGGTAAGGATAAAAAATACTATTGGAACTTAAAAATCAAAGAAAAAGCCTTTGATTTTTACTTAAGTGCTTAAATTTGTTTGACAGTTTGTAAAACCTGTAAAGGCTATTGATACATTTCTCAAAGTTAACTGCAAGCTGGGAGCCAGATCTAGACTACTACACACAACCTGGAAATTCAGCCAAACATAGGATTTAAGAAATGTCTCCATAAGGCAGCAAACCAGGAAATCTGAAAATGCTATGGGATTTACAAATTCTGTAAAAATGGGTTACAAATCCCTGAAAATCTAATAAAATGCTGATAGAATGTGAGAAAGTTATAGGATCGTTCAAGTCAAAAACACAAATGTTTTCTTTTCCTCAAAGAATTTTCACCAGAAAAATACTTACAATATTTGACACATTTACAGTAAAGAATTACAATATACAATTTAGCTACATTGCTAAGCTTTCTCAATTAAACAGCTGAAAAGGATTATCTATTAACTCCTATCTCGACCGAGAGAAGCCTCTTCATTACTAAAATGTCCTAATGGAGACAGAGATAAAGTATAAGTGCAGTTGAAAACCATTAAATCTTTTTTTTTTTCCATCAGAAAATGAACCTAGCTTGAAGGGATATACCATTTATAAATGTGATCAAGCTTGCTAAACAGAGTAATTTATCCACCAATAGGACAACAGTCCCAACGATGAGTACTGTTTAATTTGAGGGAAGTGGACTTGGCCATGGTTTGATAGGTCATCTACTTCAGATTCATTGTTATTGTAAAGAACAAAATTTAACACAGTGCATACAATATTTCAAAATTCTGCAATCTTGTTAGCATAAGGTAAGTACTTTGGGTAATTAACTAGAAGATACACTTAGAGCAACCAGAAGCCATTAATTAAAAAGATGTCAGTTTTCTGTGGATAGCTGGGGTCAAGTGGCGACAATTTCAATGTTCTGTTACATGAAAAGCAAATGTTCACACATTACATAAGGCACCCACAGAACGACTGGGTATGTTCATATTGTGTGACCTTTATTATTTATTGAAAAGATACACCTAGTAGGACTCTCAAGAACTGAGGGAGTAGGAATAGTGGAAAAAGAATAGCTGAGTAACACCAAGTGAGCCCACTTTGAAGGCAGCAACAAATATGGTCATTGTTTCATCTTTTCTTCCCTCTGACATCTTTGCTGATCTGAAGTGAGAGCACTTGACTAAGAGTCAGAAGAATTGGGCTCCTATGTTATCTCTTAAACTTAGGAGCTCTGCCCTTGAGCAAGTAGCTTATTCTGTCTGCATCCTTAACGTCATCATATATGAAATGGGAAGAAGAATTCATTTACACACTATATAGATTGTTCACACGAAAAGGAACAAGACTGCATGAACGCAAGTGGGTGTCAATGCCCACCTGCTGGGACCAGAAGAAGTTGGTCAGCGAGCACATGCAGAGAGTCACCTGGCAGGTGGAAGAAGATTGTTTTGGAGGGGAAGAGAACAGGAAGAAGGAGATCACTTTCTGCTCCCTGGGCTGCACCCAAATGATAAGCTGTTCCTTCTCCTCACCAAGGAGTCAAAACACAGTCCCTTTCGTCCTTATGGAGAGGGCGGTGTTTTCCTGAGGAATGAGTTTGTTTTCCTTGCTCAGGGAGAGGGCCCTCCTCCTCTGAGAACAGTTGGTGGGGTGAAGGGAGTGAGTAGCTACAAAGATGGGTGGGGATAGGATGAGGAGAGAGCAAGTACCCAGAGAAACAGCAGGTGCACCCATTTCAGGTGTGGCTGCTGGGAAGGGAACCCTTGATCAGTGACAGAGGGCTGGGTTCTGGGTCCTGTTCCAGAGAAGAATCCCAAAGAGGACAAAGGCACAGTCCTGAGACACGGGTCCAGTTCCAGGCTGGAGGGCTCTTCCCAAGCCCAAAGAAAGACGCTTCCACATGGCACACAACGTGCACATCATGTTTTGTCTCTGTGTTTGCATCAGATATTGTCTGTTTATCTTAGCACTACTGCTGCACTTCTAAACTCTTCCCTAAATTTCAGGGATGGGAAGCCTGAGAAGAACATCTCCCCGGCTGATTTGTCACTGTTCTGGTTTATATTTCACCGGGGAGAGGCACTTGAATGCGATTTGGAAAGTGCAAGGAAGGAGAAATCATCGTTCTCTTTTAGAAGCAGTAAGTCGATGCATGGGCAGATGCCGAACATCCAAGTCCGGGAGAACAAATTTTGTTCTAGAGCAGCTGGAACCACAGATGGAAGTAGCCTCTCCTGGCTCCCACATTTGTCAAGTTCTTAAAAGGCAGTTGAATTCCTCCCATCCTTCTAAAAATATGCATGCATCTAATTCCCTGTATTAAATTCCTTCTTGATAAAACACCGCACCATAACTGGGACAGCATCAAGGTTACTTCTTTTGTAAATTTGCATATAATTATGTTCACTGTGCAATTCACTTTCTTCTTTTAATCTCTTTATGTCTATCCTGAATAATTCTATCCAATGAAAACAACTGAACTTAGGTGGTCTAGACTGGTGCCTGCCGAGGGGTTGTTAGAATTTGGTGGTCCGCTAGTTTATCATGCTAATTTCATGACTTTTACTCTGTACCTAATCTGCAAGCACCCTTTTTTATCATCAAGATGGAACACTGGTCCCTTACTCACTTATCAGAAAATGGAACCATGAACTGACACGATTCAGCACTTGTTGATGGGACATGCGATACCGGAGGCAGTTTGAGGGGCTGGACTTTGCTGAGGCCACCACGGCTTTGCATTGGGACCATGGGCTGCGAGCCGCCCCTGCAGCTGTGTCGACCATACAAGGTTTTCAGTCACCACCTCCTTGGAGCAAGAGATGCCCAAACATTTGTCCTCAGTGTGGCTGCCCCTATCCACAAGAGGATGGTTAGAAAGTTCCTGGGGAAAGACAATGAGAAAGAGGGAAGACAGAGGAGTGGAGAAAAAGAAGAGAGGGCAAGATGGACCCCCGGGGCCATTGTCCTGGTGACTCTACCAAGGCTCGGGGTAACTGCAGTTTCCTTGGGCGGGGGTGGGGCATCTACGATGGTCCTGATGCAGCTCCCGGAGCCACGGAGACCCCGCTTATTTTAGCACAGGGAAAGGCCGAAGTTTTCCATTCCTCGTGAGCTTTATTCCACCATCAACAGAAAATACACCAACGTGATGAACGTTCATCCTCTCCGTTCCGCTCACCATCCTTTTCCAAGAACTCATTATTGCTCAGTGAGACCCATTGCTCCTACCTGCGAACAGACAAGCAGAGCTGCTTTCGTTGTACCTGAGGGAACCACATTTGACCTTGAGGTTGGGTTTATTTTCACCACTTATGTCACAGGGAGGTGTCACTTTCTCCTTTTTAGATTCTTTGAGCTCTTTCTCTGCATTCATTCTAGATTCATAGCCTGTCACGTATTTGCATGGGGACAAGGAACACCGGATGATAAGTGAGACTTGATAGCCTCGACAAGCCTGGTGCAGGAGTTTGGAGCAGGTGTTGCTGGAAAGACCCGAGTGGACGACTGCAGGTCCAGTAAACCAGTGGACAGAAGAGGTTGGATGCATGGGGATGGAGGCTTGGGGGCATCCTAACCCACACAGAAAGCGGGACAGGCGTGGTTAGAGCTCTGGGTGGTGATCAGACAGACAGGCAGGCAGGGAGGTGAGACAGGATTAGATGACCAAGGGCCAAGCAGATGACCAAGACAGAGAGATCCAGTGTCCAGGACAGGGGTGTGAAAGCAACGCTTGGTCTGAGCAAAGGCTGTGATCTGGCATTCAAGGTCAGAGTGTAAGTGGCCACGAGGGTAAAGAAATGAAGATAAATGCCTTGAATGCTAAAACAAGAAGGAGGCTCAGGCCCGAGGTCAGGACACGAGTGAAACCTGCAAGGATACAGGAAATAGGATTAAGGGACCAGAGCTTGGGAAGGAACTTTGGGGGTCCAGAGACCCAAGGACAATCCTGACTGGGCCTCCCCACGGTTACTTCAATAGGAAGCCTCTTGTTTTCCTACAGGGGAAAAGAGGAACAATCTCATTTAAGGGACTTATTATTAGTATTTTTTTGGTCTCTTGATTGTTTGTCCCCATCCAGACTTATCTTTTGAATGGAAAGCAGGGGATCTGCAGTGGGGGCCATCTCTTGACTGCTGAGGAAGAGGTGGCCGTGGTCAACTCAGCAGGGAGGTCTGGAATTCGTTTTGGTAGAAAAAATGTCCTACAATTAACATGCTTGAGAACTTGGGCTTGTCCCTTGCTGCACATTCTTCATGGCATTTGGAGACTAGGCCTTGGGGATTGTGGAGGGTGCTGGGATGTCACCTTGACCGTGGGAGAGAGGGTGTGAGCAGGACCAAGCTGAAGCACTCCAGGGCAAGCCCCTGAGGTAGGAGGAGGCTCCAGAAGGCTCACCTGGGCAGTGCAACCAGGCGTACTAAGCACACATTTGTTTCTCAGTCTAGAATTGAGTACACTGCATGGACATATCCAGAGAACTGTTGTGAGTGTCAGATTTTTTCCTATGGATTTCTGAACAAAGGATTGAAGTCCCTGTTGGTCCCTATAAAGAGTCCACAGCTTCTGCTAACAACCATCTGAACCTACAAGTGGATCCTCCTCCAGTTCAGATGAGACTTGGCCCTGGCCAACAGCTGCAGCCCTATGAGAGATTCCGAAACAGAGCACCCAGCTCAGATGTGCCCGGACTCCTAATCCACAGAAATCATGAGATTTTTTAAGTTGCTTTGAAAAAAAGAAAATAAAAAGAGTGTATGGGACTCTTTTGGGAGATGGGAGCGTTTTGGCAGGTGGGTTGATACCAAGCAGAAGAGGACACTTCTGGGACCCAGGAGGTAAGGGACAGCCAGGACCCTGGGTGAAGTATACCTTGTGGGTACAGAAGGACAACTTCCAACAGCTTTCTGGGGACAGAGGAGATGCCTGAGCAAAAGCAAAACTATTGTGAACCAAATAGTGATGGATTCTTTGATGTCTCCAGGAAAAACTGGAGTTGAGGAAACTTTGGTCTCATGTGAATGTGCTACAGGTAAGAGAAGGAAGGGCACAGGGCGGGGGTGAGAGAAATAGGCAGGAAACAGGGGGTCCCATCCCACTGCAGCCTCTCTATGTACTAGAGAGCGGAAGAAGATAGGAACTCCCCCCAAATTAAGGAGCACTTCTCCCTTACTTGGAAAAGAAAGAGACACGGACAGCTGCAGAGAGTCAACAAAAACTGGCTAGTGATGTAACACCTTTCCACCCAGAAAACCAAAGAGGATCAAAAAGAACTATCGGCAGAAGCTTATAAATACTCACTACCCCAGACCATAGTAAGAAAGCAATAGAATTTATAATGGGCATATAAAAAGATTTGAATAAATGGAAAGACTGTCCATGATATTGGCAGGGAAGACAATAGTTTAATGATATTGATGTTCTCCATGCTAACCTTTACATTTATTACAGTGTTCCAAATTTTTCAGAATATTGTTTTGGGAACTTGATATAATTAGCCTAACTTTCATCTAGAAGAAATATGCAAATAAAAATCCATGTGAGAAATCTAGGACATTTTTGAAAAAGAAAAACAATGAGGGGAGGAGTGTTGTATGAGATATTAAAACATATTAGGAAGAGATAAACTTCTAGTATGCATGGTCCTGATGCCAGACAGACAGTGCGAGAGAGAGGGATAGAAAACGGATTTCAGCAGACACATTTTTTTCATAGACTATAAAGGAATTAAAGTTAGTGGGAAAAGGTTGGGCTAGGCAATAAATGGCTTTAGTACAATTGGCTAACTGTGTGAACTGAGGTGATGACAACAGTGATGATGATGGTAACAGCGAACGTGTATTGACTAATTGCTATGCCAGGCACCATAATAAATGCTTTCTAAGAACCATCTTATTAAATCATCACATTACTCCCCTTATTTCATTTGCTTCCCATATGAGGAATCTGTGGTTCATGCAGGCTAAGTAATTTTCCTGGAGTAACACAGACAGATGGTGTGTGTCTGGGGTTTGAACTCAGCCCACTCTCTTAACTGATGATTTCTACTACTTCTCCTTTATTTTTCTGAAGTAAAGTTCAAATTTAATAAACCTTAATACATAAACAATAGGATTTAAGTTCAAAGGGTTTAAAGATGGCAGCATAAAACCAGCATTAGAACAGTATGGAGGTTCCTTAAAAAACTAAAAATAGAATTACCATATGACCCAGCAATACCACTCCTGGGTATATACCCAGAGAAAACCATAATTCAAAAAGACACATGAACCATTGTAAAGCAATTATACTCCAATAAAGATGTTAAAAAAAAAAAAGACACACGCACCCCAATGTTCATTGCAGCACTATTTACAATAGCCAGGTCATGGAAGCAACCTAAATGCCCGTCGACAGACGAATGGATAAAGAAAATGTGGTACATATATACAATGGAATATTACTCAGCCATAAAAAGGAATGAAATTGGGTCATTTGTAGAAACATGGATGGACCTAGAGACTGTCATACAGAGTGAAGTAAGTCAGAAAGAGAAAAACAAATATCGTATATTAACACACATATGTGGAATCTAGAAAAATGGTACAGATGAACCGGTTTGCAAGGCAGAAATAGAGACGCAGATGTAGAGAACAAACGTATGGACACCAAGGGGGGAAAGCAGGGGTGGGCGGGTGGTGGTAGTGGGATGAATTGGGAGATTGGGATTGACATATATACACTAATATGTATAAAATAGATAACTAATAAGAACCTGCTGTATAAAAAAATAAAATAAAATTTTAAAAAAACAGCATTTCTTTTCTTCCTGGAAATCATAAAAAAGCAAATGGGAGAAAGAGGAATAGAAAATGCAAACTCTTTTATGCACGAAATTAGGAAATAGCTAAAATCTCAACCACAAAATAGGTGATGGGGCAGCCAACAGTGTACACTGAGCAAAGGAACATGCATAAAGACAAGGAGAGATGGATCACGGCTGGGATTCTGAGCAAGCATCAGCAGGGTACCCATTGTGAAAGTGGGGAGCACATCTGAGGGGCAACGGACATCAGCGACCATGGTGTGCACAGGCTGGGTGAGGGAGCAGCTTCTCTGGACCTGCTGTGTGTCTTAGATCAGTGAAGGAGGGTTCAGGGAGGAGCCAGATACTTGCACAAAGCAATCTCTTCCTGGGGATATGCATTTTCTTCAAATGTGAGCACTCAAAAGGAAGCCAGGATCTAGCAAAGATACTACAAGGAAAATGGAAGAATAAAATAGAGACAGAAATCTATAATGAAATCTCCTCAGAAGAACGCCATGATTGAGGTGAAAGCTGTGAATAAAATAGCTACTTGTCTATGAAGCAAGAGCTCAAGAGAGAATGAAATGTGAGCTGGCGGAACTGGAGAAAGAAGGGAAAACATAAAATCACAAAAATGAAGGCAAAATTGGAGAGAGCACAAAGGAGAACAGACTTTGTGGGGAAAAAGATGTCGTAGAGAATAAACATGAGAAAATATCCAACAAAGTAAAATGGGAGTAAATCAGTTAAAAAATCAGAGAGAAAATGACACCCTCTGGAAGACAGGTGAAGGGAATCTGATGGCACCGTAATCGGAGACCCAGGTCGCCATGCTACCTCCTGGGCAGAGGCAGAATATCCAGATCTTAAAGGAACAAAGATAGAAATCTACTGGGCACCTAAAAACGTTTTCAAAAATACCTGGGAATAAGTCTGGAAATTAATTCCATAACTTGGTTGACATGTTGCAAAAAGATGACTTCTGCACCCTAACCCTTGAAAAGACCCAAATTGGTGCCAGGTGTCACCCATCACCTTCTCTCGGAACAAAATCAGTTCATTCTGTTGTCTTAGTTTGTATATTTTCTGTGACTTGAGATAAACTTTGAATATACACACCCACAAATGCAAAGCACGGAAGAGAACAAATATTTACAGACATGATTCAAGAAGAATTTTCTTACATAAAAGATGATTTGAACCTACATATTAAATAGGCATATGACACATCTGGGGGAAAAGTGACCCCACATGCATAACATCAAGGCATAGACTATACATTTACTGGACTTCAAAGTCAGCTCTTCAGTGCATGCAGGCAAAAAAAAAAAAAAAAAAAAAAAATGAGTCGTGTCTAAGAAGAAATCAGGCAGCTTCTGTCCCCTCCCAGGAAATAATGCAAGCTACCAACTCCTACAAGCTAAACTCACTTTATGTGCAAAAAGGCAAGAGGCAAGCCACCGTGAAGAACAAACCTGGAATATTCCTCGCTGGAGAACTATAGCTAAAGGAGTAGCATTGAGCAGGGGGTCAATCTAACACAGAACTGAGGTGACACCAAAGTGGGGCACACACCGGCTGAGCAGAACGCGGAAGGGACAAGCCCTGACCACGGAGGAAGCACTGACTGATAAAAAATTAGGGTACTTAGAAAATGCATCATTGCTTATACTGAGAATTGGGTTGCGTCTACAGAGAACGAGGCCCAAACTGCTGATGTTGACCCCGGGCCGATTTGCTCTCCTGACGTTGCTCTGTCTCGGTAAGTGGCACTTCCACTGTTCTCAGAGACCCGGGCATCCTGTTCGACGTCTCCCTTTCTCTTCGACATCCAATCCATCAGCCAGATCAATTCAGAAATCAACTACTCGTGCCTTCGTGACAGCTCGTCCAGGCCACATCACAGCACAGGCCTGCTAACCGGTCTCCAGCTGCAATTCCTGCCTTCCACCTAGGGCCGACAGGGTCCTTTGAAAACACTAGGCAGAGCACATGGCATCTCTTAATTACCCCAATAGCCTGCTAAGTTCTGGTGTCCGCAGGGCAGCAGGAGAAAGGAGAGCGCCGCTGTCACAACTCTGATCCACTGCCTGCATTCCCCCCGCCGCCCCCCGCCAGGCAAAGCCACATCTTTAAGGGCATCGATGAGGCATCTGACCTGCTGGGACCTCCAGAACCTCCTTTCACTCCACTGCAGTGAGTGAGCAGGACCCAGCTCCAGTGTCCTCCTTGGTGCTTCTGGAACATTCCAGGTATAAACCCACTTCTGCCCCGGCTTTGACCCCTTGACTTTCAATGCTCCCCCCAGATAGGCACATGGCTCATCTCCCATTTCTTTTAAGTTTCTGCTCAAACATTACCTTCTTCTGGGCCTTCTCTGATAACCCTATTTTAAATATAAACTACTCCTCACTGCTCTCCCGTTCCCTACACCAGGCATGCCCTGACTCTTGTCCTTGGACATTCCTCCGACCAAAGCATCCCTGGAGGTCAGAAGTGGCCCTATTTCTGGATGGCCAGAGAGCAAAAGATGTCCAGGCAGCCCATGGGCCAGGGCATCAGTTATCTCTTGCATCAGCGGCCCCTCTTTCCCCTTTAGCAGCTAACAAGGGGATGGTCCAGGTCCCCAGGACAGCAATTGAAACCCACTTCCTCCACTATAAATGACATACATTTGCTTAGCTATTGATTTCTGTGAGCACAGGTAAGGCCCACCATGGTATTAAACCCTGATTTTTTTTTCAAATCTCTTTTTGACAAGAAGCCTTGTTTGTTCATGTAAAAAAAAAAAAAAAATCAGGAGACAGAATTGAATGTCTTAGACTTTGTGTATCCAGACCCAAGGTCAATACTGTAATAACATTATTTTTCGGGAAAGATTGTTTCATTTCTGCAATAGCTGCCCTTAAACCACTGCAATTTACTCTGGAATTCTGCAGCTTCAGGACTAAATTGCATCTCTTGGAGAAACAGCCTGAGTTTGGGGGGCGTGTGTGTGTGTGTGACATAGAAGAACTGCACTTATGCTCTTAGTGACTATTTGATTATGGGAAACATGTTCCATAAGCAAGGCTAAATTTTTCTTAAGAAACATCTTTGCTACTTGCATAATTAAAATAATAATATACCATTTCCCCTATTCTATTGAAAAATATTAAAAAACCAAGCATAATACCTGGCATTATTCTCATCGTAAGAAACAGGCACTACTATAAACTGCGGGAAGGAGTGTAGACGAAAAAAGTGATGACAAGCGGCCGATACGTATTGAAATCTATAGAAATTGCTTACTCTTTGAACCATAATTCTACTTATAGAAGTTTATCACCAGAGAGAAAATGGACACGTGTACAGAGATCAATGAGATAGAAGTCACTGTGACATTTTTACGATAGTGAAAAACTGGGAAAAAACACAATATCCAACAGTAGTGTTGGACACACCTGGTTGCCAAGCATCCATCCTCCCCCTTAGTGAAATCGCCTGAGTTGTAGTCACGACGGCCGTATGCTTAGCTATAACAACTTGTAGAACCTCTGTGGCGAGGGCTGACCTGGCCGGTGAGACATGAGCAGAATTGATTTATCACACAGTCTGGAGAGGTCCTTAGAGGGAACTGACTCAGGTGGGTGTGAGAGCCTTCTCTCTGTGCTTTTCCTCGTCCATGGAAATGTGCAAGTGGCCACTGGACCTTAGTAGCCATTGACTGATGGTGGGAGATGCTTTCGAAGAGTGACAGAAGAGATAGATGTAAACAGTGTGGGTCCCTGATGACTCAGTGGAGAAAAACTAATCCTGCCCTATCTACTCCCAGACTCCTCTTATGAGAAGGAGTGAACCCTTGTGGCATTAAGTCACTGAATTCAGTCCTAACAAAGGCAAGAGAAGTTAGATGTATTTATTGATGTATGAATAGAAACTCAACAGAGACGTTAAAAAGTCACAGTGAACACCCATATTTGTTGCCGTGGAAAGACATTCATAGCCTATTATTAACTGAAGAAAGAAGGTTGTAGATCAGGAAGACTCACATGCTCGCAATTTTTTTAAAAACACAAAATTATATGTATATCTACAGATATATATATTTGCCAGGGAGACAGGTCTGAAAAGCTAGATGGAAGTTTACAGTATCGGGACTTCCCTGGCAGTCCAGTGGTTAAGACTTCACCTTCCAGTGCAGGGGGTGTAGGTTCAATCCCTGATCAGGGAGCTAAGATCCTACATGCCTCATGGCCAAAAAAAAAACAAAACCAAAATCATAAAACAGAAGCAGTATTCTAACAAATTCAATAAAGACTTTAAAAATGGTCCACTTCAAAAAAAAATCTTAAAAAAAAAGTTTGCAGTATTTATCTTTGGTTATCTTTGAGTGATGTTTTTAAAGGGGGATTTTAACTTTTAAAAATTTGTTTGCTGCAATTTTTAATTTTTTCATTAATGATTTTAAATTGCATATCAAGTTCAAAGGTAAAAAGGCTTCTATAATTTAATTTGCACATCAGTGATGGGAAGGAATAAGATGTCTGTAACATCCATAACAGAGAAAGGGTTATTTAATCTATGAAAAACACTCTTTCAAATAAATGAGACATGGAGATGAGTGTGAGAGTAACATGAATGAGAAATTCTCCAAATGGGAAAATGAAATGGTCTGTAAACAAAGGCTAAAACATTTTCAACATCATCAGTAATCTAAATTTGTACATTAAAACAGGAATTTGTAAATTAAAACAACTCACCCATCACATACTAAAGATTAAGGAAAAAAGGATACTATCTAGTTGGCGAGGGTGCAAGACACACACAGCTTCATACTACTGGTCAGTGTGTAAATTGCCCTAATATTTTCCAATGTGTCCTGGTCCAGTGCGGACCAAGAGCCTTCAGTGTGATCACAGTATTTCACTTTTAGGGATTATATAGACATTTCTCCAAAGAAGACATACAGATGGCCAACAGACACATGAAAAGACGCTCAACATCACTAACTGTTAGAGAAATGCAAATCAAAACTACAATGATGTATCACCTCACACCGGTCAGAATGGCCATCCTCAAAAAATCAACAAACAATAAATGCTGGAGAGGGTGTGGAGAAAAGGGAACCCTCCTACACTGTTGGTTGGAATGTAAATTGGTACAGCCACTATGGAGAACAGTATGGAGGTTCCTCAAAAAAAAAAAAAAAAAAAGAAAAAGAAAGCAACCACACATATGGACATTGAACTAACACACGAGGATGTCCACTTCTGCAGTGTTCGTAATAGTGAGAAATGGAAAACAACCCAAGAGAAAGAAAGAACATCCACACAATGTCAAGCATTAGAAATAGTTTTGAAGAAGACGAGCATCATGGAAGATGTTTGTAACATCTATATAAACTACATGCACATCGACATAAGCTACATTAAATCAAATGTATGCTATTTGTTTCCATGTAATGCAACATAGGGCTACAAGTATGGCCCCAAATAAAAAGTCACGCGGGCAGATACTCTGAATAATAGGCTTTTATTTTGGGATAAAGTGCTTTTCACATGGACAATGTATGTGGCATGCTACAGGGGAGTAATCTCAGGGATTTAAAACAAATTTAATTGATTCTCCCCCTAAAAAAATGGTGTCTATCCCTCTCTTTCTTTCCTCTGCTCCTTCTCCCTAAAGGAAATACACCAAAAGGAACTGTGGCAAGTATGCCATTTGTTTTTCTCTGATTGTTGTTACTTTCACAATAAGAAAATGCAACACACTATATACCTTAAGTCTTAAGATTGTTAGGGAAAAAAAAAAACATGATTTATTTATTTATTTGTTGTTTGTTTATCCTATCAGTATATATTTGGCCCTCACCTGTTTAATAAATTACTGAATGAAGTTATGTGAATGAGAAAGGAAAGAGAATTTCCAACACATTCATAAGCCTAGTTAAGGAAACTTTCCTGGAGAAGGTGATAAGATAGAAATAAATTATTTTTACCATGTCTAGAATGGTTCCCTCATTAGTTTCCAACACTGCCCATTTTAATTTATGTAATGTTTACAGTGTTACCTTAATACTGGGAAAAGTTGCTTTGCCTTTGAAGAGAAAGCAAGATTAAGGGTGAAATTTTGCTTTTAAAAAGAGACTACCAAGGAGATGATAGGTAGTTTTTTATATCTATGGTATCTAGGTAAATAAAGCAACCAGTAGTTTTATTTTAACCTTTTAAGGCCACTTACCCTTACTTATCTAAATACTGGGGAAATAATTTTCCAACAATGAGTAATTCTGACAATTTATACTTGTTTTTCCATGTGTATGGGCTTGCAGGGGTCCCCAGGCAGATCATGGTCATCCAACATAGGTAGTCAAGGTAGAGCTTTCCCAGGTAGTCAAGGCAGAGCTTTCCCAGGTAGTCAAGGCAGAGCTTTCTCAGGTAGTCAAGGTAGAGCTTTCCCAGGTGCTGAAATAACTTACATGAATAAACTGCCTCCCCTACCCGGTCTTTCCAAGGGCATGTTATACAAGAACATTTCATGGCCCAAATGAAAACACTTAGGTGGGTTACTAGGGGTGTATGTGAAGGATGGATCCACTTGGTGGAGGTGGGGACGTACATATTTGTAAGAAACATCTCTGCAAGAAATGCTCATCTCGTCCTTTAGAATATAACATACATTTGATACGTAACAAGCAAATCAAGTAACTTCATACCTTTAGAGAATTTCCACACGATGGTGGGTACGGGATAGCCCTCAGCTGAGCAGTTGAGGATGACAGGCTTGCCGTAAATCCCGTCCTGGTCCCGTGGCTGAACCACAAACTTGGGAGGAACTGAAGAGAGAGAAATGCCACCAGTCATTCAGACAAGACTGCAGATTATTAAAGCTGTGATTTTAAGAAATCCAAGAATTTTAACAAGCATGGAAGTACAAAGAATGCTTTACATATATGTGAAAATAAAGCAGAGGATTTGTAATTAGGGACCAATTAAGGAAGCAATTTCAGCGCAGGTGATTTTTCTTATGCTATCAATGATCTGATGCAGATGGAAGTTGCTTTGCACTGGACTCTGGAGTGTGGCAGTTTGACTAAACCAAGGGAATGTGACATTCTGTTTTTGATTTGTGTTATGGAAGATCATCAGGGATCCATTCTTGGGTATGAAATGTTTTTAAAGCACCCAATATCTATTCTTCCTCTAACAGGAGATGAAGGGAGAATTAATAGTCTCTTCCTAAAGGCAGTAAAGAACACAACATGGTATTGAACTTTTCCTAAAAATCTGATAAAGACACATAGACCATTATTTCTGACATCAGTGCCCTTCTGAGCCAAAAAGGGACTATGGAAGCCAGTTGAAGTGAGGTGCCATGAAGGCTTTATAGAGTACCTATGAAAAAAAAAACAACAGATTAAGTAACTGCTTATTTGGTGAGTTTTGTGAGATGCTGAAAAAAACACCATCCCTACCCAAAACATACACATGCACTCTGCTTAAAAAATACCTGCCAAGAGAACATAAATGTTTTGAGTTAAGTTATTGTGATTTTAAGAGTATTCAAGTCTTCTCTTAAAGAGAAGATACAGATTCTTCTAGGAAAGGTAGCATCTAAAGGTGTTAGGATCCAGAAATCTTTTCCAGCAGATCAGTGACTAATTACAGGATGGATTTTCAATGAGACTGTCACGAGACTAGGTGAGAGGACATAGATTATGTCCACCATATATTAGATACTTAGCAAATGTGCGAGTTCTTCCCCTCCTTTCCACAACTCCTGATAAGGCTAATCTTTTCTGCATTGCAATTTCCAGAATTCTTCATTTTGAGGCAAAAATGTGGTCCTATGTGTTAGAGATATATAGGAATTCCAGCCACCACACGAAATGGACTGGGGAGAAGTTTAGAGTCTACATCAGTTAGGATCTTAGAAGCACGTTGAAATGGCATGAGCCATAGTGAACATCACTTTGCCCACCAAACAGCCAAGGAGGGGGGAACAAAATCAAGAGAAGAAGCAGCTAGAGATGGAACTCACTGCTGTGTTTCTGGAAGAAACAACAGAGAGTGATGGCTAAGAACACAGAGCCAAAGGCTAAACACCTGGATTTGATCTCCAACTTTGCTACTTCTAGGTGAGTCATCTTCTGTAAGCTGTCAAATGTTTCTTAGCTTCGATTTCCTTATCTGTAAACTGGGAACTCATTTTATAGCATTGGTATGGGGATAACATGAATTAAGATTATAAAAGTTGTCAGAAGTGCCTGGAAGATATGAAGTGTTGTAGGAGTGTTGGTTAATTTAGTAGATGCAGGTGTGTCCAGCTTTAACATATCATTAATAAACACAGTTTCCAATGTGCAAATTATTTAATTAAATAATTTGCACAGCCAATGGGTCTTTTCATAGTGAGCAATTTTATTTCATTTAGGTGGTATTCTGAGACAAATGTAGTCTATAAAATGTAAATATATTTTTAAAAAGTGATAAGGGATGTCTGTCTGTCTCATGGTGAGAAAATTATTCCTAGGAAAAAAATGCTGGAGATTTTATAGAGCAAAGTTTTCTAGTAAAATTAATCTAACAACCACAAGGGTAGACTGCAAAGTTTAAGACATCATGTCAGAATCATTCTGTCCAGGGTGGAAGGTAAATATGCAATCATGTACATTCTGTCTATTTGGCTCAAATTCTGGTAAGAGCAAGGAATCTCTTGTCAAATGGGCAGGGTAGCTAATCTCTTGCATTTCCTCTGGAAGAATGTCTAATTACAATTGATCCATGATCCCTCCCCTCGATTTGGTTCTAATCCAAAGCAATATTATTTAAAAACGGATCACAGAGGTTTACATGGAAAATAACCACTGACATATTGTAAGTGTAAGGCAATTACTGAAGGAAATGGCCCATAAAATTGAGAATTATCTTTCATACGCCCCTCTTTAATTTCCTTGTATCAGGTACTGATGATTCTTTCTTGCAAATGTGTCACATATCCTCAAATTCTCTTCATCTTCATTGCCGTGTCCTAGTCATGATGCGTAGACAGGGTGTGTGGTGAAGTGCCTCCATCCATCTGGTTTCAGCACCGCAGGGTGGACAGCTCCATGCATTTTGCCAGGGCATCACACCAAGAACATGAGTCTCTCTCTGCTGTCTCAGGGCCTCCTCTAAAGTAACAAACACTCTCCTTCATGGGTGCAACCAGTGGGGGATGGGTGTCGGGATAAATGCCCTGCCTCTCCATCCTCCGATCCTATTGGACAACTCTAAGGTGTGCTCTACGTCTGTGCATCAGAGGGTGTCAGAATCACCTGAAGAGTTGATTAAAACCCAAGTTGCTAAACCCTGTCCCTAAACGTTTTGACCCAGTAGGTCTGAGGCAGGATCCAACACACTGTCTTTTCTAATAAGCTCTCAGGTGATGCTGAGGCTGCAGGTCCAGAGACTACCTTTGAGAACAACTGTTCTGTGTGATGCCCTGGAAGGTTCCCAGAAGAAATGAGCCCCAGTTGCCCACAGCAGCAACTAGTTCATTAAAGTAACTTTTACTGATTTTCCCCCTCCTTTCCTTATCTCATTTCCCTTCATTCTCTCACTCTGGGATCCAGGAATTACATCTCAAATAAGTGATCTACAGCCAGTCCTATACCTCACACTCTGCTTTCAGGGGGACTTAACCTGAGACAAGGCTAAAACTGGCTCTTATCTGGATTTATGAAACAGCTTCCTAACTAGTCTACCTGCTACCTACTGGCCCACTTGAATGCATTCTGCACAGTGGCCTGAAAGATCCTTCTAAGAGAGAAATCACATGATGTGACTTCCCTGCTTAAAATCATCAGTGCCTTCGCATTGTCCCTTAACACAATTGAAACCCTTACGATATTTTGAAGGCTCTTTATGACTTGGGCCCTTGCACTCCAGCTTCATCTCTTGACATTTCCTCTTGTAAGCTTTGCTCCAGTCTATCTATTCTCCAGCTCCCCCTGGGTCTTCACATAGGCTTCTGTATTTCTTTGTTTAACAAATTATCAGTTAATAGTATTTACATCTCAGCTCAAATTTCACTTAGTCTGGGACACCTGTTCTGATGCTGTGGACAAGACTGAGTGCCTCCACAGAATCCTGCGTTGTCATGTCATAGCCTTTACCACACGTTTGGTGTTGCTGGTTTAAATGCCCGTCTCCCACATCTGGCTGCACATCTGGGAGAACAAGAACCATGCCTTTCTTGCAGACCATCGCACCCCAGCACATAACACAGTGCTGGAACATAGAAAGTATTCTGCAAATATCTGTTGAATGGACAAATCAATAAATGGATATTATTGTTCCAGTTTTAAAGACTAGGAAACAGACTCTATCCAAAGTAGCATGGCTCAGTTAATAACTCAGATCAGAGTGACCCCAATGCATAAGGTCCTTGAGGAGGATGGGTCTAGAAGCACCATCTCACAGAAGAAAGCAGAGAACTCTGCAGGAGGATTTTGGTCAAGGAGATACAGAACTGGAGGGGGAAGGATGCAGAGCTGTCGGGACTGTCATGATTTTGACCAAAACTTACGATAGGACCTAAAGACTGAAGACTCTGTATTGTCTCGGTTATAATTCCTCCAAGTTGCTGGTTTCCTTTTTTTTTTTAATATATTTTGGTTTCCTTTTATTTGCAGAACACTTTATTTGTGGTCAACATACCCACCAATATAGTTGGCTTTCCAATAGAGAGACTTTTCCAGTGGGGATGAGGGTGATTAAAGAGATAGAAGGGATGGGTTCAACCAAATAATTATGTCGCATCCCCAAAAGGCAATGCAGGCCACTGTTGCCATACCTTTCTATGAATCATAATTGCGTGCACATGCAATACTCCTGTCCCCCTAAAAAGAGTCACGTGAGACATATATGTTCTAAAATACCCAAATCCTGTCATGGGACCCATGTAGCCTGACAGTATCTGAAGTCTCGAAGGGATTCCTTTGAGAGGGTTGCCTGCTTCATGATGCTTAAGATGAGGGTTGTTTAAAATATGTGATTTTCGGCTTTGGTCTGTTTATTAAAGGGAAGACTTATTTTTGCTGTTTTTAAGGGAGGAATAGGACAGGTATATAATAGGACAGGTATTTTTCAGTGTTAGGTGCAGTCCAGTGTTTTATGTTTGGAACTCTTGGCCTCTAAGTAGCTATATATTTCCAAAGAATGGATGTAGGTTTTGCTATCTGTCAACAGGGACAGGGATTCAGTTTTATTGAAGGTAAACCGGAAGCTATTTGGCGGTGGCAGCGGAGGACGGGGGTCCTGTGTAGATAAATATTGCCATTCTCTGGTGTATGGCATTTAGTCAAGATAGTAATTGATCCAAGTCTAGGTAAGATTTAATTTATGACATTGGAAACTAAACTCCAGTGGCTTCCTGTCATACCCAGAATAGATAACCTGGCCCCTCCCTTCTCTCCTACTGAACAGGGAGCACATTGGTCTCTTGCTGTACTTTGAACCCACAAAACCCACTCCTGACTCAGGGTCTTTGTACCTGTTTGTCTCTCTGCCTGTAACTCGCTTCCTACAGAGAGACCTGTGACTCACCCCCTCACTTTGGTCAAGTCTCTTTTCAAAAATCTCTTCAGAAAGGCTTACCCTGTGCATCTGAAAAGTCCATTCCCTTATCACTCTCAATTCTCCTACCAAGCTTTACTTTTCATACCACAGGGAGACACCTGACATCATTTGTGCATTCATTGACTCTCTCCTGCACTGAAATGTAAGTTTTTTTTTAACTTTTTACTTTATATTGGAGTATAGTTGATTAACACTCTTGTGTTAGTTTCATGTGTACAGCAAAGTGATTCAGTTATACATATACATATGTATCTACTGTTTTTCAAATTCTTTTCCCAATTAGGTTGTTACTAAGTTTTATGGGGCAGGGACTTGCTCTCTGTGTGTTGATCACCATTGTACCCCCAGCACTCACAGCATCTATTATAAAATACGTGCTTAACAAGTATTTGTTGGAAGAATGAAGGGATGAATGAAGCAAAATGATAGCATGAATATAGTATCATAAATTGGGTCCACAAACAGCAACTAGATAGTGGCCTTATATAAGTTTTATTTTTCCTGCCAAATAAAGGTCAAGTAAGGGCTTTTTAGATGATGTGTTTGTTTCACTATGTGCCAGTTCATCATTAAAAGCCAGAAACAACAGACCCGTCATAAGATATAAAGAAGTATAAGAAAACTGACCTTTGGAATCACAGATAGGAAATCATAGTGTTGGTAGCTTTCCTCGCAGTGGTGCAGAGCCAATAATGGGAACCAAAGGGCAGGCGTGTTTTGCCATTAAGTTCAGTCCTTTCCCTCAAAATGGCTTCATCTATGCCAAGGTCACCCAACTGAGTGTGACATTAGGGTGACCATCCATCCACTGCCAGTGTAAGTCATGAGACACATGCATAAGTGCTAAGGGGTTTTTCTTTTAACTTCCCTTATGATAATAGCTAATTTATTTTAAATTAAGTCTTCATAAATCTTCCCAGTGACCCAAACTATCAAAAATGTGCTTAGCTTTACAATGGCCCAAAGTCATATGACTCTGGTGTTAAGGAATAACCAGGAACTGGGTTCCCAAATTCCATTTCAATCCTACCCTTTTATCCTATACCTCAGCTTTAACGTCTCAGTTATCACCTCTATCTTCCACACACCATTTATCCCCAACTGCTTCAGTTTCTGCAAAACTATATTGCACTATTACCTTTTTGACTGTATTCCCTAGGCCACCATTCTAATTAATTGCCTGATACTTGGGATTACCCCCAGCCTCTTCTACGTAATGTGTCCTCAATCATGTACCAAAGTCATGCAGATGTGAGTGGAAGGAAGGGAGAAACAGAAGAAGAGCCGGAAAGGGAGTAACCACCTGCTGGCTTATTATGTGCCAGGTGCTGTGATAAATACATTCTTTTTTTTAACCCTCAGAAAACCCGTATTAACTATTCTCCCATTTTAGGAGTAAGAAAATTGGGGTAAAACTAGCTTAAGGAATTTACTCAAGATCACACAGCTAATAGGTGTCCAAACTGTGATAGTGGTGGAAGGAAAAAGAGAGGTGAGGGAAGCAGGGATGGGGTCTGGGGGGTCAGTTGACAGGCCAAGGGGTCTTCCCTGGGTTCCCTTATCTGTAGAGACACAGCCCACTGACTGCTACCAGACTGGTCTCCCACCCCCAAAGGCAATCAGTTCCAGGACTTCTGAGGTTCCCCATCACTTCCTACATCAAGCATGTATTTGTTCAAGGCAACAAGCAGGCGGGCTAACTATGATAATGGCACAGCCTCTGTGTCTTAACTGGGCTGTTTATCCCTCATTGACCTTAGAAAATATGTCTGAATGCCTCTGTCCTCCTTCTACTCATTCATCAAATGAAGAGAAACTGGAGAGCCCTGCTACTATCTGGGTGCTAAGGACATAGCAATTGTTACCTGATTCCATTCTCTCAGCAATTCCAAGAGGTAAGTCTCATTATTTCCATTTTACAGATGAGGAAACTGAGACTCAGAGAAACTCAATCATGTTTCCAAAGTCATATAGAAAATGAACAAGCAAAAATGTGGACCTTGGTTTACTTACTGAAAGTTCCAGTGTTGTTGCTGTATTTTTTTTAAATTAATTTATTTAATTTATTTACTTTTGGCTGTGTTGGGTCTTCGTTGCTGCCTGTAGGCTTCTCATTGCGGTGGCTTCTCTTGCCGCGGAGCACGGGCTCTAGGTGCACGGGCTCGGTAGTTGTGGCTCATGGGCTCTAGAGCGCAGGCTCAGTAGTTGTGGCGCACGGGCTTAGTTGCTCCGCCGCATGTGGGATCTTCCCGGACCAGGGATTGAACCCGTGTCCCCTGCACTGGCAGACGGATTCTCAACAACTGCGCTACCAGGGAAGCCCTGTTGCTATATTTTTTATTTTCTTTCTAAACCTTACTTATACCTCAAGGCTGATGGCGCTCACTCCTTCCATGAAGTCTATCAAACGGCACTGACCTCTCCCTTATCAGAAGTCGTTTTGCTCTTGTAATTAGCAGTCTGTCACTTGGAGACTTTCCAACCACCCTCACTGAGACAAGGCAACTTCAAGGTCTCTGAACTCCTTATTCTATTTCTACTTTTCCCAAGCTACATCTCAGGCCGAAAACTTTAAAGCCCCTAAGAGAAAAACATTCTCCAATTTGAGTTAAAGATTTAAATAAAAACCCATATAATTATTCTCTAACACGGCTTGCTATTTTTATGTGGGTTTTGTTTCTCCAACTATATCTTTGCATATTTTTCATGAATCAAAGGACGGATTATGTTCCAAAGTTAGTGAGTCTACACTGTGCAGTATGGAACACTCTTCATTCCAAATGGCAATAATCAATAAGATTCTTCATTTTACCAAAATATCTATTTAGCTTATCCAGAATGTGATCTAGCTGAAGTGGTGATAAAATTCCACCTCTTGACCATTCAAACTAAAATTTGAAATTCTGAGAGCAGCTGCCTGATCTCTAGCTATACAAGAAGAGAGGCTGTCACCCACGGCAGGCATTAGTCATCCAGGGAGAAAGTCCCCTGCTCCAATCATTGTGTACGAAGGGCAGAGGGGAAACAGAAGAGTTTGTGAGATGTTCTACATTTTATTCCAATGCGTGACTCGTCCTGCCATGAACCATATGATTTTTCTGCTTTAAATCTCTTCATAAATTTCCATGGCCTCCAGACCTCTTTCATAGGACAGAAAGCCTTCAAGATGTGGACCAGACTTAGCTCTCAAGTCTCATCCTTCTTCATTTTGCCATTTTGCACACCATTCCCCCAGACACAGATGTATCTGCCCTGTCAAGCCCTCCTGCCATTGCAAGTAACAGACCTTCTTCCAGGAACATGATGTCTTCCTTCCTCTCCTCTTAACTACTTGCTATATTTTCTAATCCTTCAGGATTTCTCCCTCCCTTCTGGAATCTGCCTCATTCCCGCTGGAGCAGGAGTTCTCAATGGGAGGAAATGAGCTTTCATCATCCCAGTGACTACCCCAAGGACTGGCAGTTGGGAGTACGTGCTAGGTCCTTTGTTGCTTCATGATGCAACAAGGGAAAGATGAAGCAATGAAGGACAGAGCAAATGCAGTCATTTGGGAGTGGGTGTGAAAGATTATATCTATCCATTGATATTTTGAAGACATAAAGCTTAGTGATTTTTTTTTTCTTTTGCAGACAAGTAAGACACAAGAAAATACTGAACTCATGGGACTGTTAAGTTTTTGAAAAAAACAAGCAAAATAATGATTGCTACAGACAAGGACTTTAAAATAGAGAAAGCTTCATTAGAGAGTTAAGGTTATCTTGTAACCCTTATCTAATTAATTCACTTTAGCCATTGCCATTCCAAGTGTAATTAAAAGAAGAGCAGGCCCAAAGAAAGCTGCCTTGCCTTTATTAAGGTTTATGTAAAGGTGATTATTTTCTGAAATCAGCATGATGATCTATTATGGTATCTATGCAACATGAGCTCAAGAATTGGCCCAGGTTTAAATTTTAATTCAATGAATCATAAACCCATCTCCATTGTAGCATGGGCTAAGGAAAGTTGTATACCTTATGTGCCTTATATATTCTATTAAATAGAATTAACAGAGAGATATATTTACTAAAAGTCATGTTGAAGTTAGAATATTTTCCATATGTGTTATAAAATATGATACAGCCCGTGAGGAAGGAGTGCCTTTAACTTTAAATCACTGAGCATTAATGCCAGAAGGGAAACTACTTTTTATTGAGGCCAGCCACTAACCTGTGACACCTATTTCATACAATGCCTCTCAAAATATCATTCGGCTTTTGATAAATGATGTCTCCTCCATTGGCAGAAAAGTTAATGTTTTGTGAAGGAAATTATTTCATTATTTCATTTTTGAAGAATTTTGAATATTAGAAAATTTACATTTAAATTTTTTAAAAATTGAGGTGCAATTTATATACAGTAATATTCACAGGTTTTAAATGTACAGGTTGATAGATGATGCAAAAATCTGTGAAATCTACACCCTATGATGTGCTATGGCATGGTTTTTTCTTTGTGCTTATTTTACTTGAGCTTCATTAATCATTTTGACCAGTAGATTTATATTTTTCACCATATTTGAAAATTTTCAAGTCATTACTATTCAGATCTATGTTTTTCCTGCCCTTCTTTCTGAGGCTCTAACTGTATTTATACTGGACTCCTTGACATTACTTCAAGCTCACTGAGGCATTGTTTGCCATTTTAAGTCTTTTATCTCTCTAAAAAATTTGGATATTTTTCTCGTGCCCTCTTTTCAAGTTCAATTATCCTTTGTTCTGCAGTATCCAAGATCCCACTTAATATATCCAGTTAATTTCTCATTTCAGATATTGCGTTTTTCAGATCTAGAATTTCCTTTTGGTTCTTTTTAAAAAATGTTTTATACTTCTCTTCTTGCATTCCCTATGTATTCACTCATTGCACACATCTTTTCATTTGAATTTTTGAAAATGCTTATTATAGCTACTTTAAAACCTTGCCTGCTAATTCTAACATCTGTATGCCCATTAGGCTGTTTCTTTTCTTTCCTTTGTTTTTCCTTTTATTTATGGCGCACATTTTCCTATTTCTTCTCATACCCAGTAATTATGTGCAAGGCATTGCAGATATGTTATGATATTGAGAGTCTGGATTTTGTTGTCTTCCTTTTAAGAACACTGAATGTTATTCTTGCAAACAGTCAATTTACCAGTGAAGAAATTTAATCCTGTCAAGGCTACCTGTAGGCTTTTTATTAGGGTTGGGCTAGAGTAGCCCTTATCCCAGGGCTAGATTAGGCCTCTCTTATTGTGTGGCCTCTTCTGAGATTTTAACTGAATTCCCTGTGTGTTCTCTACTCTGGCTAATCGGAACTCCAACGTTTCTCAGGACTGTGTGACTACTGGAATCTTTATTCATCTCACATACTCCTGGAAGTTGTTCTCTGCTAGATTTCATAGGGTCTCGCCCTATGCATATGAAGTGTAGTATTAAGCTAAAGACTCAAAGGGAGCCTTATACAGATTTTTAGAAACCTTTCTTTGAACAGCTCCCCCACTCTCTAGTACTCTGCCTTGCAATATCCAGCACCTCAATAGCTCTAAGTGTCTATCTTTGTTTTTCATCACCATAAAAATCACCATTATCTATTTGGGCTCTGCATCCATCTATCATGGTTTGGAAAGTGCACCAAGAAAAAATATGGGGTGAATTTGGGGCTTAACTCATATATTTCTCTCCTCTCTAGGACCACAGCCCTGTACTGCCTGTTTCATATTTGGAAAATGGTTACTTTATAAAGTTTTGTCCAGTTTTATAATTGTTGATGGTAGGAGGATAAATCCACTGCATGTTACTCTCTGATGACCCCATCTGATGAATTTTACATTTATCTTTTAAGTTACTTGACTCAAAATCTGTCTCACTGAAATTTCCAACAATTTCTGTTGCTTCTACTTTCTGGAGCCCCACCAAGGTTATTACTACACTAGTTTGGACATATTCCACTCGTTCAAAGAAGCCAATTAACTAAGTCAAGGACTTGGATCCTGTAATTATCTCTTTATCCTGCCACATACTTTTTTCCTCTCTATTGGCTCATTCCCATCAGTATGTAAGCTTCCCTTGTCCCATGTCCACCTCGCCTCCTGTCATACCAACATTCCTGAAAATATAAAAATAGTTGTATTTTCCTGAGTTCCCACACATTCACCTCCCTTTCTTTTTTCAAGCCCCACTAATCAGGGATTCACTGCAGCCACGCCACTCTACAAGGTAACAAACAATATCCATCTTCTTAAAACCCAATGAGCAATTCTTGGTTCTCCTCTTTTTCTACTTTCAGTGGGATGTGATATACGTTATCACCTATCTTTCTTGATTATTTCCTATTTTGCTTTCAGGTCCCCAGAGTCCACTGGATTTCCTCCTATTCCACTGATTGTTCCTTCTTCCTGTCTCCTTTGCTGATTCCTCCTCTTATTCTGGAACCTTAAATTTTGGAATGCCTTGAGTCTAGACCTTCTTGTTTTTCCCACATCGTTCTTGCCCTTGTGACAACTGCTATTCCTTGTATCTTCTCCACTTCTGTAGAAGACACTTTCATTTACCTTATTAGGCAAAATATGTACTTCAATTAACAATTCCTCTTTCTCTCTCTTTGCAACATTCACTTTATATACATGCTTTGTTTGATTCGTCTCCAAAACATATTGCAAATTCGTCTGCTTCTCATTACCTTGACTGTGACCACCTTCACTCAAGGCGCTTTTTATCTTGCCTCGACTTCTGAAATAGCTTCTTACCTACTTGCTTTCTGGACCAGTCCATTCTTTCCACAGCTGCTAGTGTGATGATTAAAAACGTAAATCAGGCCATGCCACTAGCCTAGTTAAAAGTCACCAACGGCCTCTCTTTGCATTTAGAAAGAAAACTCCAGACTTCTAAAATAGCTGCATATTCAAATTACCCAGGGTGCTTGGACTTAAACTTGGCTGCATATTAGAATCAACTCAGGGATTTTACAAATTCCTCGTGCCTGGGTCCCACCTCCAATGATGGTTATTTAATTGGACTTCAACCTGGACATCAGGAATTTTTTAAAGCTCCCCACATAATTTTAATGTGTGACAAAATTCAAGAACCACTAACAGGTGATTTTGAATTGAAAAAAAAAAAAAAGGATAATGCCCCAGAGATCTGGGAGATGGATAATGATTTAGTTGGGCTTCGTTAGGACCAGAAAATGGTCATCAATGTTTTCTTAAATCTCCCAGGAGATTTTATGGTGAAGTCCAGATTGAGAACCACTGCCCCCGCACATTATCTTGTCCTTGACTATTTCTCCAGCTACTGACCTGCTTTGAAGCACATTTCCTTTCTCGGGGCTATATCACCTAACTAGTGACTTAATGTTAATTTCACAGAACCTAATTTAACATATTTAAAAAACAACCACACGGAGAGACTAATCAGATTGTGATCCACTACATTATCCTGATTGGCTAGGCTCAATTCCAGGTCATCTCACCTTTGCCTTGGTCAAAAAATTCTGGTTGCCTTTCCTGCGAAGTCAAGTGATTCACAGAACACTCATGTACATTTTTATGTAGCATTTCTGTTCTCTGACCTGGATCCTTCAGAGCAGATTATGTCGGAGACAAACTAATGTACTCACTGCTTTGCCCTTCACAAATGATAGTAAGAGTCAGTTCTTCTTATAAAAAAACACTTGGGAAGCAGTACTAGATTGGCTCCCATTTTTATGCATCTTCAAAAATGGGAAAAATATTTCATGTATCCCAATTTTATTAGCATAAGGCCATTTGTACCTTTGTTTTGTATCCAACTGAAGGTAGATTTTGTTACTCACTCAGGGAAAATCTTTTTCACAGATACAAAGTTGGTGCCTTCATATGAATTCTAAGTATGCTCCACTTTATTTTGTTGGCAAGTAGACAGAATGAGCATTACTCTTCAACAAGAAAGGAAGGAGAGGGGTCATGTGGACAAGGTGTGAGGACCAAGGAAGGACATGGGAACCTATTGCTCAAGAAAGAGTCTGCTTAGATCTACTGACTGTCCTGCAGGTAATGGAAATCATCCCCTCCTGACAATTACAATGACAGCCCTGTGTTCGAGGACTTGAAAATGCAAACAATCAACATTAATATAAATCTTTAATTTCATACAGTTACTTTTGCAATGTGGATGAATATTCTACTGGTGGATGAGCACATACGACTCTAGGAGAACCGTAAAATCACAGACCGTCTATGCTCCACAGACACTGGAGAACACTAGCTTCTCATTTTGAAGATGACAAGTGTGAACCTTGATGGGAATCTGCTGACTTGCAAAGAGATTCGAAATAAGACTGTTGCTTACATTTTAGGTGCATTGAGAGCCCTGGAAAAGTTTTCTACAAGTTAAACCATCTTATTTTAAATTTTTTCATAAATATTGCCACACTTTGCTTAATTTAGTAAATGTTTCAGTACCCTTCCAAAATAGACATTTAATGCTCCACAGAAGGGAGGAACAAAGAAAACCACATTTCTAAAACTAAAATAAAAAAATATAAAAAGCTACTATTTTTTGACTTTAGAAAAACTGTGATATATGGCTTTGGCAAATATTATTTTTAAAAGCCATCAATCTAAATGATAATATAAAAAGTGCTATATAAAATAAATACAACACAGCATGAGCTTATGGATTTTGGGCCTCACAAGTCACTGGGTTAATGTAGGGAAGCCTTATTTCAAGAATTAAATCCCATGGTCCCCACATCTCATTCACACATTTCTTCTCTGCTAATTTTTTGAAACTTCACATTTTAGGTAAATAAACCTTGGCTTGGAGTTTAGGGGAGTTCATAGTTGGCTTCTTCAGCTGTGTGTGTGTGTGTGTGTGTGTGTGTGTGTGTGTGTGTGTGCGCGTGTTTGAATGGGATGACAGGGAATTCTTATGAATTCTGGTTATTTTCATAACATTTCAAGGAAACACCATTGGTGAGTGTTGTTGAATCTGACTGCATAGGTGCCATGCATCCTAAGTGTCTCCTCACCTCTCACAATTAGTTGGCTTTGGTGCTCCACAGCTGCTGCCTCATTGCGGGCTATGCAGGTGTAATTCCCATTGTGCATCAGGGAGAGATTGGAAATCCTTAAGGAGCTCGTGAAGTCAATGTTGTCAATGGTCACCCCGAGGCTTGCTGGGATTGGCCGGCCGTCCTTCTGCCAGGTGATGGTGATGGGTAGGTCCCCTGAGACCACAACACATGGGATGAAGACCCGCTGTCCAATGGAGAATCTTGGAAACTCAAAAGGTTGGATAAAAGGTGGAACTGAAAGAAAAGAAAAGAAAAAGTAATAGAGGAAAGATGATAATGAACTGTGTAAATACTCTACATTTTTTTCTTTAACCCTTTTGCATGACATTGAAAGAGTAATACAAATCACTGCTATAGCATAAAAGTATATGAACCGGTAGAAGATTTGAAATTGTGCTCTTCTGTTATTTGAATTTTCTCATTGTTCTAAATGAAAAGCATGGCTTGATTTGTACTTCAGCAAATATGCTTAATCACATTTATTTTGATAAATTTTTTTAAAATTCAATTATCATCTTTAAAGGAAACATTTCAGATTCTGCACTTTTCAGTGTAGATACTATGAAAGAGGGATCTGGGTTTGGTTTTCTCTTGGAAGCTTTTAAAAATGATGTGTACAAGAGGAGACTTCTTTCCTGCTTTGCTAATATTAGGAGTACAATTACTGTTCCCTCTTCAATCCATTCCACATCTTGTTAATACTTTAAGCCTATTGAAGAAGCAGAGATTCCAGTTTAATTGTTAACATTTTTTAATATCTAACATCCAACTAATAGCAAATGTTAATTTAAAAGATTTGTGTTAGGATAATTGCATCATTACTCTGCACCCCTCAATTTTACACATTCCTTGCACATGACCTTAAGTTATGAACTGGTCCGTGGCCAGTTTTCCGAGTTGTGGAGCTGTGTTGCTACTGAAGATAAGGTTATATAGTCTTCAGCTCGGCCAGCCGTGGACACAGCCAAGCTCAGTCTGGAATGTTCTTTTTTGATTTAATTTCCCTAATAAGCTCTTATTCATCCTTCTTGCCTCAGGACCATTCTTCTTGGCAACTTCCTAGATGGCTTCACAGGGTGTCAGCATTATAAAATGGTCAATGTGGAGCCAGAGGAGCCAACTTTGGATCCTACTGTGGTTACTTATTCGTCATGGGGTCATGGGCTAGTTATCAATACCCTCTTCCTATCAGCCTTTTGGGGTAGTTACTCATAGATTATTAAGATTATTAACATAATAATAACCTAATATAAACCAGTTATTATATTAGGTGATTTTACAAAATGAAGTTATTAAACAGCAGGATGTCTGCAAAGTTTATTCTTTAAATCAGTCATAGTCTCCTTTCAATTATCAACTCAGGGGAGACAAAAGGGATCCAGCTGAGAAACATCTGAATGGAAACTATTCATTCATTCATTCATTCACTCAAGAAGTGCTTATTGAGCACCTGGTATGTGCTCAATACTGCACTGTGTGTGCTGGACAGACAGCAATGAACATGATATACCATCTGTACCCAGTGGAGCTTTCATTCATAGTCATAGGCAGCGGATGTCAACAAAGTATAGCAGTGGTTTTTCTGTAATTTAATATTATTATTACTACTACTGTACGCTTTCAAAAGAAGTTGGAAGTTAGAATTGCAAGTTAGTCATTAGCCAAATTGCAAATCAGCCAGAGTTAGTAAGCAGGTGACTCAAGTTAGGTTTTACCAGAGAAACAAACAAACAAGCAAGCAAGGAAACAAACAGCTGAAAGTACAGACAAGCATATTCAATGTCCAAACTGCTGTGGATCCTCAATGTAAAGTTAGAACTTTGGGTCTGCAACAAGTTGATCTGCCGCTAAGAGAAAAAGATCTCAGGATGAAGTTCTACCTGGAGCTTATAACCAATGAGTTAGTGATATTTTAGAAATGTGGGTAGTATGAATTTTGTTTTTTGTTTTCTTTTTAAATTCTGATCACTCTGTAGCTAATTCTTGCCTCTGTTCTTAAAAAATAGAGCCCTTTCTCTATCCTGTAACTTTTTTCTGCTATAAGAAGACATTCTTATGCTTAATAAATATTGACAGCCTGCACCCTGCATAGATCAAGCTGGATTACACTGTGTTTGTTCATAGTTGTCATTAGGCGGGGAAAGTGCCAAGCTGTAGCAAAAGTGCTTGTATTTCTCTAAATCTTGCCCCAAGTGTTACGAATGTTTACTCCATATTAAGTATTAACACTTAATAAGTGGACATTTAAAAAATAAAAAGTAACTATGTTTCCTCTTCTTTGCTTTCTTACACACAGAAGCCTAATTTTGAGTCTACTCAGAGAAGCCTAAGCACCCATTGCTGGCTTGGTGCTTTTTATCTAAATTGCAGATCATTTTTCTAAGATAAGAACTTTGCAGCCAGACTACCTGGGTTTAAGTTCAGCTGTGCTACTAACTAAAGTCATTAGCACCCCTATGTGCCTCAGTTTCCTTATTTGTAAAATGAGGGGGGCTGCTGTGGGCAGTGAATGAGCACAGGGGTCACAGACTTTCACATGCACCTGAACTGGTTTCTTAGCACTGATTCTATTTCATAAGCCTTTCATATGAGGGAAAAAACAGAACAGCTAAGCGAAACATTAGTGGGCAAGGGAAAGGACTCCATTTCTCTTACTAGTTACAATACGGAGAAGAAATATATAAGGACTTAGTTTCTAAGCCCCAGATCAAGAAATAAAAATAAGGGCTTCCATCGTGGTGCAGTGGTTAAGAATCCGCCTGCCAAGGCTGGGGACGTGGGTTTGAGCCCTGGTCCGGGAAGATCCCGCATGCCGCGGAGCAACGAAGCCCGTGCGCCACAACTACTGAGCCCACGAGCCACAACTACTGAAGCCTGTGTGCCTAGAGCCCGTGCTCCGCAACAAGAGAAGCCACCGCAATGAGAAGCCCGCACACCGCAAGGAAGAGTAGCCCCCGCTCGCTGCAACTAGAGAAAAGCCTGTGCGCAGCAACGAAGACCCAACACAGCCAAAAATAAATAAATAAATAAATTAAAAAAAAAAAAAGAAAGATAAGATGTAGCACCTCTGACCTATCTATTTAATAACAAAACAATATGGGCCGTAGGCCGTTAATAATTATTAAATACAAGAGTGTCTTTTTTACAGCAGAAGAAAGTTATAGGACAGAGAAAGGGCACATACATATTATTTTTGAAGAACAGAGGCAAGAAGTAGCTACAGGTGAATCAATTTTTAAAAATTCATGCTTTCCATAATTCTAAAATATATGTAATTCACTGGTTTATAGAACTCTAAGAAGTATAATTATAGTTAAAGAAGTAAATTTCAAAACGTTTAGGTATAAAGTGACACTGCTGGAAATGCAGATTCCAAACCAGTGAAAACAAAGGTCAGAAAGCCCAGGCACTAACCCTCACTCATGTCACTCAAAGGATAATCCCTCTCTCTGAACATCGTATTTTAAACTTCTGCGGCACCCTTATTATCTCCTTTCTTGGTCTAAACCAGACGCTGAGAATTCAGGCATATTGATGAGGGCTCAGTAAGAAGCCACGACTGGTAAGGTAAAGGTGGGGAGAAACGAAGCATAAACTATAAAGAGTAGATACAATGCAACACACACAGCAATGGGGGACGTTGTTTGCTGGGGCACACTGCCTTTAATAGCCAGATGTTTTGCAAATTAATACAATATCATAGTGCATAATTAAGACTCTGACTCATAAGTTATTGTTAATATATTACAGGGGAAAAAGATAATATTTAAAATATTTTAAAATGTATTTACAAACAGAAACTATCCAAGATAGTTAAAATAAAATTTTCATGATGAAAGGAAGGACTTAGTTAGAGGGAAAAGTCATTTTCCCAGAATAATGTCAGAATCAGGTTTGTAACTTCTTATTTTGCCTGCCACATTACATTGGGATGCACTTTATTTTTTTAACACAAATGAAAAGACCTGTGTGTCAGTTCACTTCTTACCACATACGTTGTCTCCCTTGCTTCAGCCACGATACACAAGTCTGCTGTACAAAATGCTTAAAAATATTTTAAGGGGTCCAGAATCTTATATTTTACATGTATTAAGATATAAAATTGGAGGCAAAAAGTAAACCAAGTGATTCAAAAACTCTTGTAATGATTTTGGTGAAGCCAAATCACCTGTTTGAGGTGCATTGCTTATTGTGCCTGAGTCATTATGTCACCTTTTAAGGTAAATTCTCTGAATATCATTGACAGTAAAACCTTGTAACAATACAGGAGCAGAAATTCTGAATGTGACCTGCGGCAGGTTTCCACATAACCGTCCTTCATAAAGTATGTAAATATCTGCTAAATGTCACTTCTTACCAGGCTTGTGTATTTCATTCTACATAATGCTGGGGGTTCCTTTCTCTGAGGCAGTGCAGAGCCCTTGAATACTGTCAAATGTTAGTTTAGATTCTTATTCTTTCTAAACCCTTAACAAGAACATTAAATCAGGCTAATACATTTCTGTGTCTTGTCCCTCAAAAATTAACTGTATATTCCTTTTCACAGGGGACAGAACAAGTTTTACTTTCCCCCTCACCCAGAGCGGAGTATGACATACTGAAAGAAACATAGTTGTGTGTTGGCCAGTCTTGAGTAGTTAGCAGTGTTATCTTGATCCAGTTTTTTTTTAACTCTATGATTCCATCTCTTCATGTGTAAAATGGTGACAGTGACACAATTCATGAGTGTCAGGAGAGGGCTTTATGTAACATGCCAGCCCCAGAGCCCAGGGGGTACCTAGAAGTAGCTCAGTTTAGCATCCTTCTACCTTTCCTCTTCTTAACTCTTTTTTTTTTTTTTTGTCCCAAGGCCCATAATTCACTGGGAAAATCAAATACATTACATGCTTGTTGAGACATATAAGGCTCTATTGCCATTGCCACATATAATTTCATCAATTCCAACATTTTGTCATTTCATTTCCAGTGGTAATTTAACTCCATGAGTCTCCATACAAAAGTCTCAGGTTGACAGCTTCTGGTATCAAGCTGCTCAGGGAGCCTGCCTCAAGCCAAAGTATTCTGAGTCAAGGCTGTGGTTATTTTCATCTTTCTAGCTCCTTTTCTCCATTCTGTTTAACAAGCCCTTTCTTCCCGTCCTTTAAGACATTTTCTTTTTATAACATCTTACATGTTTCATAAAGTCTCCAAAAATTGCATCTCCTAATCCTGCCCATTGTGGGAATGCAAATCCCATGGCTGATCTCTGAGAGTTCAGTCCCAATTACACACCCATTTTAGGATCCGTATGCCCATCAGCGATGCCTAGAACCTGCGTAGGCTCAGGGCTCTGTACTGTCCATCCAAATACAAGCTGTGGCTCGAAAACCGTGAGGCTGGTGAACACGTGTGACTTGTGGGTCGAGCACATCGCTTAATGGACTGTCTACCCATAGAACTGGTCCTTTGTCCAATTCTGCTACTTTACAGTATGCTTTAGAGTACAGAATTGTAGATTACTGCCCCTATGTGATATAGTCCTCCATTCTGTTCACACAACACAATTAAAATCTTTCTCCAGCCACCCCAAGAGCCTGTTGTTCAAGACTTTATAATAAAATGTATGACACGTGAATACAGTGATCTATGTATGAGGCTGTTTCCTAAGTAGAGTGACCCAGGATGCAGGAGATATATCGAGTTTATCTTTTTTACTTCCCACAACTAGTGGAATAAATGGCATCTGGTACATCTTAATTGCATAATAGTTTTTGAAAATACCTTTTAAGAGGTGATGATGAACATGTGTCTACATTTTGCACATTAGACAATCCTGAAGTTGCGAATACAGAGGGAGATACATCCAGGACATAACAATGATGAGATGGCGAGATGGGAAGGACAAAGGTGATGCTGCTATTCAGCCTGAGTAGCCTTGGGGCCCATGAAGTTTATGATGGGATAGAATGAGCAGACTAAGTAATTCCCAAGTGGTTGGTCACTAAATCTAGAAACTGAGAGGCATGCATACTTCTGTCTTGTTCTCAATCGTATCATCTAATAAATCACTAGATCCCTCAAGATTCCCTGGTCTAAATCTCTTTTGAATCAGGACCTTTCTATGCATTCTTACTTCCACCGCCAGAGTCCTCTCTTACCTCTCACCTGTACCAAAATAATAATTATTTTATTCTCCCTGAAATGCATTTCCCACATATCCATCACCAAAGTGTTCTGAAATGCAAAACCCGCCTGAAAACCTCCAAGTGTTCCTAGAGTATAATTTCCAAGATCCTTTACCCAGTCTACAAAACCCTCCAAGACTATCTAATATACCTACTTCTATACCTATCACTCTTTACTCTTTTTGCATTCATGTTCTCACAACAACAAATATTTTCCGTGAACACATATTACATGCCACATGTCCTAGGGGCCCAGGACTTGTAACTAGTGGACCCGCTGAGCCACCCCTCCCCCTGCTGTTAGGGCAAGTTGGAGAGATAAAGTCAAGACCTGGCCTTGCTTATTCAGGTACGGCCGTAAGTGCCAACTCTGAACCACTGTGTGAGCTTGTTCCCCTGAGCTGAGTGACTTCCGCCAGAGCTGCTTCTGGCTCACCACGAATTGGGCTGCCGGTCCTTGGCCTGTACCTGCCGAAGTGAGAAGGGCATGACCAGAGCGCTTCAGAGCTTCAGGAGGGTACAATGCACAAGTAAGAAGGGCATTGCTGGGAGCCGGCAGGTGCTAAATAAACCAAGGCTTAAGCATGTGCACATAAATGTGGGCTTCTTTACAAGCCCTTCTTGACCTTTCTCTCTAAGCTCCCTTGGGGTTCAATATGAACTGATATTAACTGACACCCAAACACTGACCTAGAAATAAAAGGCAGGAGTGAGCCAGCAGGCTGCTGCTGGGTGGGAAAGGCAGAGAAGGAGTGAGTCATTGTCTTTCCCGTGTGGTAGGACGGCATTCAGGGTCCATCTCTAAAAATTCCCTTAGGGAGCTGTATCCTGGGCATATTTTCAACAACCCAAGCCATATAAAACGTAAAAAATTAAAGAGGTTAAAAGTATCTATTTTTCTTTAGCCAGAGATTGAAATTACCACACTTAAATTTCTGTGGCTGAGTTAAGTAGGCAGTTTGGGTGCATTTAGGGAAATTCACACCCGTGAATTATTTAAGGCGTGCTCAGGTAAGGAGAAGAATTCTTGTTTGGCTTAGAACTCTTTAAGACAGGTATCATAGCAAAAACGTAAATTGGAGTTTCAGAGATTACTCAGCTCTGGCTACATTCTAAGGGATAAACATTCTCCTTCATAGACAGAAAACAATAGGGGAACAAATCACACATATTTACCCCAGTTTCAGAAAGTCCCAGGTTCAAGACACCTGCCGTGACTTGAAGGCCTGTTTACAAGTGAAACAAACAACACGCAAAATCATATACACGAATTTCACAATTCTCGCTCCAGATGAGCACCTACAGTTCTCAGTCTCTTCACATTTGTCCTACTGTCGTTAGAACACCATCTGCTATAGATATTGCTGTGATAAAACACATCTTTTCTCAGATTATATTGTAAGTTTTACAGTGAGTGGAAACTATTTTGCTTCCTAGTATTATTTCCTAACGCATGTTATTTTTTCTATATAGAATATTGTCCTCATTTTACTCAACAAAGGGTCCAATACAGCCAATGAGGTGTTAGGTTTTTTTCAATTATTAGAACTGAATTACACAATGTTTGTGTGATCAATGTGATCAGAAATTATCTATATATCTCTCTATATTACTATGGACTAGTAATGTATTCTCAGGAATAATAAATGTTGTCACCATCTCTGCTTGCTTATGGGTATTGATAAATCCTAGATAGATGGTTTATAAGAGTTCATAGATCCCATAGCAAAGGGATAATGAGGGTAGGTGCCTCTTCCATTTGAAAAGTTCACACAAAGTAAGAAGGAGATTAAAAACCTTAAATAAATAGTTCAGCGCTTCAAAGGAAGACTATGTGCCCCTCACTAATGGAGACATTGTTCCTCAGTGCCCTGGCCTGGCTTCCTCCCTCTGTTTCCCTGACGGTCTCACCTACAGCCTCCCTGCCAGGTGTGAGCTCGATGCAGTGGATTGCCTCATCAACATCTTCATCCAAAACTCCTTCTCAAGCTTCCTGCCTACTTGTTCAGTTGTCCGCTAAGACCTCCATCTGGATGGCCCAGAAGCATCTCCAATCCCAAACCAAACGTGTCATGTTTCCCCTTAATCTAAGCCTCTCCTTCAATTCTCTAGCAAAATCTCCCAGCTGAAAGAAGCTCAGAATAATAAAAGTTATTACACGAGTGTTATTTATAATATAACATAGTATGATATGATACGATATGATTTCGTATAATATTCCTAGCTGTACATTTCTCTTTATCTCCGACCCCTCTCACTGGCTGTGATATCTTGTCTACTCCACCTCTCAGTACCTCTTGCATCTGGCTCTTTTTTTCCTCAAGCATTCTTCCATCATCTTTATTTTTTTTAATAGATCTTTATTGAAGTATAATTGCTTCACAATACTATGTTAGTTTCTGTTGTACAACAAAATGAATCAGCCATATGCATACCTCCCATCATCTTGTATTAAAACTTTTCAGTTGTGTCCTAATTGGTCTTCCCATTTGTTTTCTTTCTGAAGTATAATCCATCTCATATACCTCAATCAGATTAGTTTTTCTAAAACACTTTTGTGAGTATCTCCCTCTGCTTCTATCACTTCGCTGCCTTTAGGATGGAGGAGGAGGCACCGAACGCTACAAGATCTGACACTGTCTCTGTGCCGACTCACACCATTTGCCTACAGTAAGTGTCCTTTGGTTCAGCCACATTGACTCTGAATGTCAAGGGCTGCACCCTGTCCCTCTTTCTGTCCCCCGCCCCAGCAGTGCCCATTCTCACCCCTACCAGCTTAAAGTGTGAAAACTCAGCTCAGCTGTTACCTGCTTTGGAGATTTTTTCAGGCTGTAAATCCCTTTGAGACTCAACTCAGTTTCTCTTGGAAATCTTTTTTTTGACTCCAGAGTTTATGCCCAGAACTAGTTAGATGTCCATCTTTCGTACTTCCAAAACACCTCCCATATATTTCTTTGATGGCATTGTGTTGAAATCAGTGACTTTCTTATTTGTCTGCCCACTCTTCTCCCATCGCTAGTTGAAATGTTTTGTTTCTCACCCTGTGCCACTTTCCTCAAGACTTTTGCTACCTCCTGTCATGTATTATAGTTATTTGTCTACAGGTCCTCCCACTGACCCCAACCCTGTGTTGGCAGTGACCATCTTATTATTATTTGATCTCATTAACAGTAGATGCACCGATATGGCCTGAATAAACTAAAGAAATCATAGGAATCAAAGAGATTCTTTGAGTTAAAAATTGTTTTGGTAACAAAACATCTAGTCTAATGATGTTACTACCCTCCACTGTGACAGTTTTCATCTGCTATTTGAAATATTGGACTAGCGTTATTAGAGAAAGTGGGAGCAATTTAATGAAAACATTTTTTTTAGGAAAAGGTATTTAAGATGCACATCGATAGCTATTTAACATCTGCATAAGTGGTAGGATTTGATATACGTGAAGACACGTGGCCCAGGTTCCTTCAAGGACATGAGCCCCAGGTTCTGCGAGTGACCTCAGGGGGCACCCTTCAGTCATCAGCTACTTCAAAGGTGGGCCCAGCTGCAGAGATCCCCCTCACCCAAGTGCAGGCCTTTCCAATGAGTGACTGAAGAGGGCAATTTTGCCCCAACTCAGGACAACTCTGAAGGAGCACTCTTTCTCCAGAGCCCCCTGCAGAGTCGGATGAGCCCCCTGCTCATCTTCTCCCTGTGCCCAGTCCTTCTCCCTTTCCCTTCTTCCACACGTGTTGATGGTAAGGACACTCCCTGGTAAACATCCTGCACACCAAACTCCATCTCAGAGGCTGCTCCCGGGAGAATACAACCTGCAACACTTTGCCTCATCTAAAATAAAAAAATTGATATACTATTCATAACAAAACCAGGTCTGTTTGTAATATTGCCTCTGTATACTGCATCCATCCATCCATCCATCCATCCACCCATCCATCCATGTTGCTCTTATTCATTTTGGATTGTGACCAGGGGAGAATTATCATGTGCACTGGGTTCTCTTTTAGTAAGACCCCTCTGTACGTGATTATCAGTATTTTCCTATTTCCTGCAGAACAGAAAAGGGATGACAGAAGCAAGGGAAAAAATAGTTTGAAAAGTTCATTTTAAGAATGCTGCTCATTACCTTCAAAAAGTCTGTATTTGTTTATTCATTTGTTTCTTTTACTCATTTACCTGTCCTCAGCTCAGCCAGCGCTCAGCACCGAACTTCCGTCTTTATCTTTAATATGGGGCTATGCATATTCACAAGCTAGCTCAGTAAGTGTATGTCCAAGAGTACAGAAATGAGGAAGAATTCAATGCCAATATTTGAATTAGGACCCAAGAAATCCCAGAAGGCTCAAGTTAAAAACACAAGAAAACCTGGCAAACATTAATCACACACACACACACACACACACACACACACACACACACACAAATACCCAAGCACGTTCACATGCTGCAGGCACTGGGTAATGGGTTTCCAGTAGATGAAGCCAAAAGCATCGGTAGGGTTCATAAGCTAAATACAACCCAACAGAATAGCACAGTTGACATAAGAATAGTGTAACTTCAGAATAAATCAGAGATGAGCGTAGCTAACTCTCCTACTAAGATTTTTAAACAAGGTCGTTCTTACGTAGGATGCCTATTTTGGACTACCAGATTTTGAGAAGAACTACGGAGCCATAAATATGACAACATAAGTATAAAGGTAAGAGAAACTTTAAAAATGTTTTAAAATATCAATTAAGTCCATGGGAGAAAATACACTTAAAACATTTTAGGAAGAAAAAAAGAAATCCTTAAGGCATAATGTAGAATTATAATAAAGAGAAACAGGAACTGCTGTTTTCATCAGCTGGAAAGATACATATTAGATATAAAGAAAAGACAAACTGCTTGAAATTTTCAGAAATAAAACACTAAAACGAGCCATGAGAAACATGACAGCATCTTCTTCCAAAGCACTTTCAGGAAAAATGGACCACCTATATAGGTGCCTGCAGTGGGATACAGGGATAGGAATTGGGTGGTTTTTTCAGGGGATTCTAGCTTTTAACCATATGAGATGTTTCTTCAAGGATTTTCATGGAAGGCATTTGATAGCCATAACCATATTACGTTGAAATAAATAGTTTCTTTAACATTTAAAAATGATGAACACCTGCAGAATTCATGAGAATTTCTGTATTTAACAATAAGAGTCACCTTGGACTGAGGAGATAGATAGGCAGGCTACTTTTCTCCTGGTTGGGGTCAATAATATGGTTACATAGAGACTTGGTAATAAAACTGAGTAGTTTTCTGATTAACCCAAACTAACTTGCATCTCTAATATTTAAAGAAAAGCCATTTGAATCATAATGGCATCAAGAAAATGAAACATAGCTCTCGTGTTGTACCAACCCAGGTGGAGAAAAGACTCTTCCAGATGGGTTGCACTTATTTTATTTTTATTTCTATGGACTATTAGTGCAGGCAAAGCCATGGGACTCAAACTAGAGGTGATGACAGCCAGGCTAAATGACAAGGACAGCCAAAATTCACAAAATCGCTGGCATTCATTTTAAAGCTTACCTTCTTTTCCCAATTAGCTTCTTTACAAGAATTGCTAGTAATAGCAAGGTATTTACTTGAGAATTATTTTTCATGACCTTGACTTAGAAAAGGTCATCCTTCTTTAAAAGCTTGGTTATTAACTGTAACTGACTTCAGGTGGCTGTATTCTTTTTTATGAAATATGTCATAGAGAAGACAAGGATATAAAAAGGTAACTATGATATTTCAACAAAGCTGTAAGTCAGTGAAGTTATTTTGGCAAATTTCAGGCATTGAATTAGTGATATAATGAAGGAGGGATATTGTTAAATGCATGAATATAGACCAATGAAAGATATGTCCCTCTATATTCCATCCACCCAATATTCACATCAGCATAGATCTATGAAAAACTAATTATACAGACCCCTCTCTACGCTTTCAGCCAACTGTGTGTCCCTGCACGAGTCTCCTCAATTTTCGGGGTCTCTAATTCTTCTTGATGAGACTCAGACAAGATGGCTTTCGGCGTAGACGTGTTCTGATTCTTTGAAAGAAAGGTACAGAGTGAAATCTTCCAAGTATTTTTATCACTTGTGGACAACTTGGAAGATTCAGGTCTGCAAAACCAAGGTATTTTATTGCCACACCCAGATTAATACACATCATAAGCAACTGGCTCTTTCTTGAAGAAATTAACAAATTCTTTCACTGAATTGAATAGTTAGTACAAGGACGTTTATGTGCTTGGAGATATGATTGCAGCATATTTATGAGCACTTAGTATCAACAGATCTTTTTATAAACCTAATTATCAATACTTGAGTGATCCTGTTCAGTGCCAAGTTAAGAGAGAGAACAGGAAGTAGAGAGTAAATGGAAAATATAAAATAATCTGACTAAAACAACTTTTGATATAAAATCAATTCAAATAAACATATATGTGTTAAACATGCATCAAAAGTCACACACACACACACACACACACACTGGATTAAAAATTGGGTTCAAGCAACATCACAAAATAAAAAGTTACATAAAAGCAGGAGTTGAAGAAATGGGAAAAGATCTACCAGGCACAAAGAAGGCAAGAAGAGTAATTTTTAATCATATAATAGATATTACAAGACAAAAAAATACCAGAGATTGTAGCAGAAGATAGATAAATCAATTATATTTGGTAATATTAACTCCCACTTTGATCACTGGTCAATGAAAGGAACAAAAAAATTGGCAAAGCTAGAGATGAGATATAACACAATTATTAAATTTAGTCGAACACGTACAAACTTATGCCCAACAAATATATGAAAAAACAGACATTTATTAAAATACATGAAACATCCATAAAGAAAGTTTCAATACATTTCACAGAACAAAAATGACCTCTGACCACACCACCATGGTATCTTGATATACGGAGAAGAGTGGAAAGCATGGGTCATTTAATAAATGATATTAGGAATACTGACTCAATCAATAAAGAAGAAATTGGACACCCATTTCTACTATATCTCCAATCCTCGATGTGGACTGAAGACCTAAATGTGGACAGTGGAATGTAAACACAGAGCAAATATAGAAAAAAAAATGTAGGCATGGATCTTCCATGAACCCAGAGACTTCTTAAACCAGATCCCAATGAAGACAATCAAAGATAAAGAGTCAAGAGAGCTTGGAAAATATATTCACAACTGTTTATAAGTAACAAGAGATTCATATTTACATTAAAGAACTATAGCAAAGCAGGAAGAAACAGCAGGAAGACTGATGGCAAAATGGGTAAAGGAAATTCATAGATGGGACACCAAAGTACCTAAAAAGAATATAAAGAGATGCTCAACCTCAGTAGTGATGGAAGAAATTAAAATAAACATTACATCCATTATATTGCAAAAATTAGAAGGGCAGATAATACTAATTATTGGCAAAGATATAGGGAACTGTGACCTTCTACACATGGCTGGTGGCGGCATAAACTAGTATAGGAATTTTGGAGAGTGCTATTCAGTCATTAGTGCTGTATCAGTCATTATATGATATTAAATTCTATGATGTAACAATTCTATTTCCTATCCTATACTTAGTATTACATATAGGCACATCCACAAGGATATTCGTTGTAGCATCACATAGAGAGTCAAAGATCTAGGAGACAACCTAAGTGTTTACTTTTATGGTTTTATTATACATATTTACATATTTATCTTAATAAGGGCATAGAAAGCGTATTTAAGATAAATATATGCACCACATCTTCTATATCCATTCCTCTGTCCATGGACATTTAGGTTGCTTCCATGTCCTGGTTATTGTAAACAGTGCTGCAACGAACATTGTGGTGCATGTATCCTTTTGGACTATATTTTTCTCCAGACATATGCCCAGGAGTGGAATTGCAGGGTCATATGGTAGCTCTAATTTTAGTTTTTTAAGGAACCTCCATACTGTTCTCCATAGTAGCTGTACCAATTTAATTCCCACCAACAGTGCATGAGGGTTCGCTTCTCTCCACACCCTCTCTCCAGCATTTATTGTTTGTGGATTTTCTGATGATAGCCATTTTGACTGGTGTGAGGTGATATCTCATTGTAGTTTTGATTTGCATTTCTCTAATAATTAGTGATGTTGAACATCTTTTCATGTGCCTCTTGGCCATCTGTATGTCTTCTTTGGAAAAATGTCTATTTAGGTCTTCTGCCCATTTTTTGACTGGATTATTTGTTTGGATGACATTAAGCCTCATGAGTTGTTTGTAAATTTTGGAGACTAATCCCTTGTCGGGCACATCATTTGCAAATATTTTCTCCCAATCTGTGGGTTGTCTTCTCGTTTTGTTTATGTTTCCTTTGCTGTGCAAAAGCTTTTGAGTTTACAATAGCCAAGACATGGAAGCAACCTAAATGTCCATCAACGGAGGAATGGATAAAGAAGATGTGGTATGTATATACAATGGAATATTACTCAGCCATTAAAAAGAATGAAATAATGCCATCTGCAGCAACATGGGTAGACCCAGAGACTGTCATACTGAGTGAAGTAAGTCATACTGAGAAAGAGAAATACCGTATGGTATCCCTTATTTGTGGAATCTACAAAGAAATGATACAAATGAACTTATTTACAAAACAGAAACATACAGACTGAGAGAGCAAACTTATGGTTACTGGGGGGAAGGATGGGGGAAGGGATAGTTAGGGAGTTTGGGATCGACATGTACTGCTGTATTTAAAATGGATAACCAACAAGGACCTACTGTACAGCACAGGAAACTCTGTTCCATGTTATGTGGCAGCCTGGATGGGAGGGGAGTCTGGGGGAGAATGGATACATGTATATGTATGGATGAGTCTCTTTGCTGTGCACCTGAAATTATCACAACATTGTTAATCAGCTATACTCCAATATAAAATAAAAAGTTTTAAAAAAGAAATATATTAAGTAAACATAAATATGTGGTATGGAAATAGGGAAGAACAATACCAGAATTGGTGAATGGTTTAAAAAAAAAGATAAAACAAAATAGGGAATTTGTATGAACTGATGATAAAGGTGTGGTATAAACCAAATATTGACAAAACAGAACAAAGTTCCCATCTGACCAATCAGCACCTGGGTTTTTGTTCTTGAGCCCAAAGGAATGTCTCAACAGTGGGGACTCGGGTTATAACAAAGAAATCTTATCTTCAGGATCGAGGTGATATTCTCTTTTCCCTCTTTCAGACATTAGACAATTCCTAGAAGGCTGTGTTTCTCTGAGAGTAGATGGACACATCCATGTGTCCTTACAAAGGAAACCAGTTTCTGAGCTTTGTTGTACACAACAGTTGAACGAATGAGGATGTTAAAGATGGTGAGTCAGGAAGGCAGTGGCTCATCGTTGCCCGCATTGGGTAGTTTCTATGGGGAAGGGGGAGAGTTCCTCTGAGCTGCCCCAGAGGAAACAATGGGACCAGAAAGAAGAGGAAGAATTAGAGAAGACAGATTTGTATTCAACAGGAGGAAGAAATGTCTGATCATCATGGCCAAGCAGAATCAGAAAAGGGCTTAGAGCTCACTGGGGGCACTGCAGAGACCCCGTGCAGACAGTCCGGAAAAATCTGAGTACAGTCGAAGGGCAGGTTGAGTATCACATGGGATGCTGGTCTAGATGAACCCCAAGTTTATCCCTAAGGTTCTATCCTTGTATCATCTATTTACACATATGTAGGCATATTTTATATATACTTAAGTCCATCTACATTTAAATATAATACACATAAATATTTACACATGATTTTAACACATACAAATACTTTATGTGTGAATGTAATATCTTTATATTTATAAATGTAATAACATAAATATTTGTCATATATTACATGTGCATAAACTACAAATTCTGTTGAACTTACATATTTTGACAATTACTTGTGTCTGTACTAGTCCATATTTAATGAGTTTAAATTTTTCTGATTAAAATATTATCAGGGCATTATCACTTAAGCACTACCAAAGGTTTTTTGTTCCCTGCGTGTGTTTGTGTGCACATACAAGTGTGTGTATTTCCAGAGAGATTGACTATGGGTCAGGCAGTGAAAGTGTGAGTAATCTTCTTGTCATGTTTTCTTCCTTTCTCATCTCTACTTAATTCTCTCCTTCTTGAAGTCCCTGTGTCTAACATGCATAACAAGTATTGCAAAACCTTTTTTCTCCCACACTTTTAATTTTAACTGAATAAAAATTTGCATTCTTTGACTTCATAGCAAATCAAATACATGTTCTTTTTCTTTTTGTCTACTTAGAGGAAACCAATTTGAGATGTTATTTGTAAAAAAAAAAGAAAATTAATATAGTGTTTCCTTAAAGAAAGGTACCAGTAGTGGGATTGCTGGGTCATATGGTAATTCTATTTTTAGTTTTTTAAGGAACCTCCATACTGTTCTCCATAGTGGCCGTATCAATTTACATTCCTACCAACAGTGCATGAGGGTTCCCTTTTCTCCACACCCTCTCTTATTTGCAAAACAGAAATAAAGACACAGACATAGAGAACAAATGTATGCATACCAATGGGGAAGGGGGGTGGTGGGAGGAATTGGGAGTTTGGGACTGACACATATACACTCCTGATACTATGTATAAAATAGATAACTAATGAGCGACTCTACTCAATGTACTGTGGTGACCTAAATGGGAAGGAAATCCAAAAAATATATGTATAGGCATAGCTGATTCACTTTGCTGTACAGCAGAAACTAACACAACATTGTAAAGCAACTATACTCCAATAGAAATTAATTTTAAAAATAAATAAATAATTAAAATGTAACAAGAAACAGATTAAAAAATAAGAAAGGTACCAGCTTCATTTTCCAGATTGGAAGAAAAATTACAAAGCTATCTATCTCCAGGACAAACCTGTTTGAAGGCAAGTGCTCCAGCTGAGTTTGGAGCTCAGTTTTGACATCCTAACCAAAGGAAAGAACTTCTCGTCTGTGGAAGTGTGAGAGCACGTCTCCTCAGGTCAGGTGAGAAACTACAGCCATTTAAGCACATTTAAACAGGAGTGCGTCTTTGGTAGTTTACAAAGGAGGGATGGTGAAAATTCCCCACATAATCAGCCTTCGTTTGCCACATTAGGATATTACATTAACAAAGAGAACTTAAATTCCCATTTGAAGTCATAAATTACCATGAAGGTGTTACACATTTAACGTATTGCCTTTATGTTCCCCCCCCAGATTTATTTTCTCCCGTATTACTCACAATAGAAACTGCACATTCTCTAAGTAGTTGTTGAAAATCAATACAAGAGTTTTGCAAATGACTAAAATTTATGGTCACACAAGACCCTAGCAAATAGGACCTTAAATTAAACATTGCTCAACTATAATGAGGCACCTAAAAGAGAAAAATAACCTCGAAATGTTACGTTTTCTATGAACAGTATTATAAATGACTCCAGTAGCTGGAGAGAGGAGAGTGGAAGAAAGTGAAAGTGATAAAGAGAAGAAGACTCTTCATCCCTGACAGAGTTGGGTTTGGAACCTGCTGGAGGTTGATGGTGCTCTGGCTGGAAGGGCAAATGAGCAAACGTCAGTCACAAAGTGGGAGTGGGTGACACTGCCAAGGTTGTTTCCGTGCACAGAGCTGCAGCTCTGCCTGGGCCAAGTGACATCAGCTGTCAGGAGCCCTTGAAGAATGATGTCATTAGAAGACTACGTTCCCGGCCGCTCACTGAGAGGTGGAGGAGAGCAGACGCATTCTCAGCACCATTTTTAACAGGGTGTCCATTTCCCCAACTGCACCAACAGTAGCTCTGTGAGACCGCCAGGATGACAGACGAGGTGAGATGCACCCTACGATCAAAAGCTGCAGTGGGAGCAGGACCCTTCTGCCAGATGGTGCAGAAGAGCGTGTCAGTTAGGCTGCAGGACACAAAGGGTCACTACCATGAGTCGGAAACGCTGTCAACGACACCTAACTCTTCCATCAGTTTGCAGCAGGACACGATACAAATCTGTCTCGAATTAGAACTGGGAAGGGCTACATATAGAAAATGAAATGAAATAGGAAAGAGTGAATTTTGTGACTGCTTTTATTTCCTTTCTAGCATCACCATCTCGTCTCATTATTGACAAATATTAATGTTTTTAACTTTTTTATTGAATAAACGATTCTTTAAATTTTATAGCGCTTTATAATTTTCAAAAGTTTCACACACATGATTTCATATAATCCCATAATAATCTTTTTTAAAAATCCCCTACTCCTATATCACCCCTCTCCCCTCCCCTCTCCCCACTGGTAAACACTAGTTTGTTCTCTATATCTATGAGTCTGTTTCTTTTTTATTTTACTCACTAGTTTATTGTAGTTTTTTCTCAAAAAACTAAAAATAGAACCACCATATGACCCAGCAATTCCACTCCTGGGTATATATCTGAAAAAAACAAAAACACTAACTCAAACAGATATATGCACCCTAATGTTCATAGTGTTATTTACAATTGTCAAGACAAGGAAGCAACCTAAGTGTCCATCAACAGATGAATGGATAAGGCAGATGTGATATATATACATATATATACACAATGGAATACTACTCAGCCATAAAAAAGAATGACACTTTGCCATTTGCAGCAGCATGGATAGACTTGGATGGCATTATGCTAAGTGAAGTAAGTCAGACAGAGAAAGACAAATACTTATGATATCACTTATACGTGGAATCTAAAAAATACAACAAGCTGGCAAACATTAAAAAACTCATAAAATACAATTCCAAAAGCTTGATGCTTCTTAGACACACTTGCCAAGTTACAATTTCAACCATTGCTCTCTACTATTTTCAGCCCACTCCCCAAATCCCTATATCAAAGTTCCCCTGGTCTGAATCCAGAATGGTGGTCCACAGACACATGATACTAAGCCTACCATTCATAAGATGTTCCCAAGCCATGACTATTTTAGGTTCCCACTCTTGGACTTTCCATCATCCAGACTAGAACTTCTGGAGTCCTCTTTGGTTCTTACCCATGCTCACTCACCAAATCCATTCCTTCCTTTTCCTCTTTTCAATTTAACTAATTCTCCCTCTCTCTTACGTTAGGCACTCAATAGCTCATGCCCTTACTTCTAAGATAATCTCCTTTCTTGATTTTTTAAACAGCTTTCTTCCCAGGTACTTTGAGTTAATTTCTCCTCACTTCAATCCTGGCTTCCCATTTCAATGTGAATTACTTTTCAAAAACACACTATGGGGTGGTACTGGAAAGCAAAGATGTGTATTTGAGTCCTGAATATATTACTGGACGACCCCGAGCAGGTCTCCTGCTCTCTTATTCTGTTTCTCTGGTGAAGCTTTATCTACATTACAGAGTCACTGTGAGTATTAATTAAGATTACAATTATGAAAGTGTTTTGTAAACGACAAAGTTTTATATAAATACAAAGAGAAGGTGACATTTTTATCTAGCAGCCAATTAACTTTCCTGGCAGTGTTGGTCCCCAGCAATTAGAACACTCAACTGGGCACTGTTCAAGTTCAATGTGGCACCTAAAATGAGGCAGGAAGAGCTTTGAACTGTGTTAAACGTAACACTGCTTGTTAAATTGAAATGAAGTGAAAAAAGGGATTTTGACTTTCATTTCTCCCTACATGTTTGAAGGCAGCAAAATTGCGCTTCTCGTTAATATATTTTAGAACTTCTTAAGTTTCAGGCATAACTAACGATCAAAATGTTATTTATATCAATCTTTGAGTTTTTTTAAATTTCCCAAGTCATATGATACAAAATAAGTGAAGGGGGAAAAAAGAAGCAAAAAAGACAGACTGAAAAACAGTATTGTTTCCAAATGTCATCTACACACACACACACACACACACACACACCCCACTCTAGTGTTAAAGAAAAACCTCCTGGAAACAAGATAAAAATGGTTTGGTTTTACAGTTTGCAGCATTATTAATGGAAACAAGTGGGCCCACTTCCAAATGAAGCCAACATTTGAGGTATCATATTTGCTCTTCTAAAATGATCTGAATACAGTATTCACTGTGTAGTCTAACCGCAAAGGTAATGGAGCTGTATATATAGAAATAAAATAAGGAAGACTGTCTTCCAATCCTGCTCCACAGGGAGAGTCAAAAATTTCAGTCTTTTCCTGTAATTCAGTTGATGTCTTATCTCTCCTTTATCATAATCCTTATCATAACTGAAAATAGTAAAGGTTATTAATTTTTTAAAAGCTTTGATGGGCTACAAACCTGACCACTGGAGTGTGATTTAACTTACATATTTCATTTCAAAACATTTTAAAATTCAAATTTAAATGCTCAGAAGTTAATATGGTTATGACTTTCTACTGACATCTGAGGAAAGGCTAAAATCGTTAATGGTGTATAACTGTTACTATATGTTGACAGTTAGATGTCATTTTAAGCAAGAAATGCAAGTGGTATCTTAAATCGAATTACTCTAAATATCTTTGCTAGAGTGCAATGCACGTGAATATGACTCCCTCCAAAAAGTATGCCCTAGGTTGACATATAGGAGTCCAGAATTTATTATTTTTCACCTGGGAAGCCCTACACAGGTTTAAGCAGGCTTAACCCTATCCACTCAGCCGGCAGTATCTGCAGTTTCATTTGTCTACCCAAAAAGATAAAATTCAATAAAAGTAAGGTGGGATATACTGTAGTATTAATAGCCAACAACTGTATTTATATTTAGTTTAGACACTGCTCCTTAAAACAGAAGAAAGCATGTTTTGAAGCAACGATTAACAAAAAGTATATACTCTCTCCTCTGCCCAGGCATGCGCACAAAAAATTAACTTACAATGAATGCACAGCAGTGGAATACAGATTTCTTTAGCAAGTTTTGTATTCCCAGCTTCTTGGGAATTGTTTAAAGTCTTTCTAATCAAATTTTTGTTAGTGTGTGATAGTCTCATATGGTAGGGTCCATGGAGACATCTAATCTGTCATCTGGAAGGCTATCATTAGAGACTGCTGGGCACGTCTCTCTCTCTGATCATTTGGCTGTTGTAAGTTTTATAGATCTCTTTGGTTTTAATATCATCTTGCATCTGGAGGGCATTCTGCTTTCTGCCTCTCTGATCTGATTGCCACACCTGACAGCCTCCTTCCATCTGGCGCCCACTCCCACCCTCCCTACCAATGGTCTTTGCTTGCCTTCTTTTTATCCCTGGGGTTGGTTTCTTTTAGGGAAAATTCTTCGTCATCAAGTAGAACTTATTTTCTGAGGTATTGACCTACCGGGCATAGAGTAGATATTCCATCCATCATAGTTAAAGAAATAAATACAATCACAAAATGAAGTTTTACGCAGCTATGACCAATCTGGCTTACTAAGAATTTCTAATGATTTGCGAAAATTCTTAAGATATGTGGTTATTTAAAAAATTCAAAGTTATGTGCAGGTGTATGTAATATGTAATACATAATACATGTTATCTAACATATACTACATAATCCAATACATTGTGTGTGTGTGCATGTGTGTGTGTGTGTGTATTTATAGGTGTCCCTAAACAGGTAAACTAACAGGATTTGTGAGAAAAGATGGTTGGGGAAGACCATGGAAAACCTATGCAGCTTTGCAACCAGGACATTAAAAGACAATTATTGGTACCTAGGGAGATAACCGTGTAGCTCAGGCAGGCAGCTTAGCAGGGCAGGAGGCCGTTTCCACATATTTTTGGTATTACTTCATGGCGCATTAGAGCTATTTCCATGACCTGTTTCCTGCAATTATTTACATAACTGAAAATTTTCATTTTATGTTCATTTGAGGAAACTGGATTGGGAAATGGAAGAAATGGGTTCCCCTAAGGGTCTGCCGCACTACAAAGCTGTATGTCCCTGGGGGAGTCCTGTCACTTTATAGGTCTTTACTGACAAGGAGACTGGGGTTGAATTGCATGATCTCCAAAATTCATCCTGGTGGTTATAGAGTCCATGACAGTCCACGTCATGATGTCATGATGTAAAGAATAATTGAAAAGGCAGGAAAATTTTCTGTGGGGTCCTTTAAACATAGCATTCCTATGTTGTTGCTTTGACCTGCTCATCTGTTTTGTTTGAAGTCCTCATCCATTACAGAAAATCTCTTCTAGTTGGCTTCTAAAAGAACTCACTTTCAGGAGGTTTTAGGAAAACAAAGCTATGTGTTTTAAAACAATCTGTCAGACAACTAGATAACCAAGTCAATGATACGTTTCTTTTTTCTATGATTTTATAAAAACACAAATCCCCTGGAGAACCAAGCCAAAAATTCATGTGAAGAGAAGACTGTATCAACCATCAGTCTGGTGAAGATGCAGTGGTAAAGAGATTAGAACATCTAATGTACTTTATCATTCTTCAGTCTTTGTAACTGTCCTATTCTGAATATGCAGATTTTGAGATTACCCCACTCCTAATTGTTGGTCTGGTGAAACAGTTGAGCTTAGTAATGGTGAGCTGTGTGGGGACCGAGGGACAGCCTTACCTTTGACCGTCACGTGGACGCTCTGGCTGGTGGAGAGCTGGGGTTGAACCAGCACGTTGCAGGTGTACTCCCCCTCGTCAACTTCCTTTTGCACATCCGAGAGTTTTAGCGTGCCATTGTTCTCAAATGCCACTTGGCGGTGGTTAAAAGGAAGCAGGTTAGAGTTCTTGTACCATTTGATGGAGTAATATGGATAGCCAATCACACGACAGTGAATGTATGTGTCCCGTCCTGCTATTGCTGTGATATTTTTCATCGGTCGAATGCTTGCAGGCCCTGGAGAGACACAGAGAAACTCTTGAAAATAATTTAAGGGTACATCTTCTGTGTGGAAATGGGTACACTTTTCCTTGAGTTAAAAATGTAGATCAGTTTCATGTAAGGACATCTGTTTCAGTTAAGCACATTTTTTTCTGCATTTGGCGTTTTCTACCAAGAAGGGTTTTTTTCCTTTTAATTTCGTTACTTTCAAATGAATTGAGTGAGCGCTAAATACTTTAATTATCAACTACTTCTGTTAAGACGTTTTGAATTATAGGACAAAAGGCAATTTAATCAATAAAAGGTAACTAGCTGCACTGAACAGTCATGC